>NW_017728984.1:165257-172995 GCF_001723915.1 Gavialis gangeticus
CCATAGATCCTCCAAGAAAGGGAGAGAGAAGCTCTCTAAGACTAATAGCAGTCACTCCTTGCAGACCAAATATGCCCCAAGTGTCTTCTCTGCAGCAGGTCCTCCATGGGTATCCCCGCCACCCCAAATTAAAATCAGCATCTGAGATCAAAGAGATTTGCTGTGCTGCAATCAGAGGCTCGAGTGAGATTTACATAGTGCAGGTGGGGAGAGACTGCTGGACTCTGGGGAACTGCTCCACTCCCCAGTCCCGACACCACGTGCCTCCACGCTCCCCAAGGCGAGGTGAGGTAGGGGCTTGGTCATTTAGAAATCACACAAAGCCAGTTATCTTCTCACTCTCAAAACTGGGAAATATTCCCGTTCCATAGAAACAGGGGTTAGCTGCATTTATGTCCATCCATCCATAACCTGCCATGACAAGGGAAAGGTGACCAGAAAAGACATCTGCACCCCACACACACTTCCCTTAATTAGATAACTTTACAAAAATGTAAATGATCACACCTTTAAAAAAACATATGCATAGACTAAAATTATAAATGAAACTCTTTTATTAGCTTAGGTGAATACAGGAATACCACAGATAAGCTTCTGAATAGTAACCAAGAGCAAATACTGCCTGGGAATACCAGCCATGCTTCTGAATGACAGCCTGCACCAAAGGAGGTGGGACCAAAGCAGCATACTCAAAGATCGCTACACGTTAGAAGGAACATTGATAATCATCAGTGAACCTGCTTTACCACCAGCAAATTATCAGAATTTGCAGCAATGATAGGTCTTGCTGAATACCTGTTATAGTTTATTAGCTATTCTGGATAGTTAATCAGCAGCCACTATATCAGTTTAAAAAGATTAAAAATGACTTTGCAGAGTTTGAGTCCTCAGTTTATTAATAGCTTGGTTGATGAAAAACAACAGACAGATTATTGGATTTACTATAAACTCAACTAACCCTTCAGAGTAGTAGCAAGACTGAAGCATTATCTTCAGTTTTATGATGCAGACAACATAGAGAAGGAAAGGTTCTAATGACAAACACCTGTAGGCAAACTCCATGAGCCACACAAAAAGACTCTCTGAAGAAACTGCATAACATTTCCTTCCCACTGAGTTTCCAGATACCAGAATGAAACCCTGCCTTGCAAAACCTCCAAAATGGATTAATTATTTAACTAACAGTATCAACCTGAATGCCTAGGCTTAGCTATGGCTTCCCTTTTTACTGGGAAGATCCTGATTGTAAACAACAAGGACTGTGATGAGCTGGACACAGAGCGTGAACTTAGTCGAAGGTTGGAAAACAAAGTGATGCTGCTTTATTTTGGGTCTGGTGAATGTCCTCGATGCCAGGAATTCTCTCCGGTCCTCAAAGATTTCTTTGTGAGACTCACTGATGAGTTCTATGTGGAAAGAGCTTCCCAGCTGGTCCTGGTGTATGTGTCTCAGGATGAGACAGAGGAAAAGCAAGAAAAGTTCCTGAAGACCATGCCAAAAAGATGGCTGTCCCTGCCTTTCCAGGATGAGTTTAAAAAGTAAGAGCTTGATATAGCAATAAGATAGTAATAGTACCCTTCTGATTTTTTTTTTCCAGATGCTGTTATTTCTTCCAAACTTTTAAATATTTCTATTATTATCCAAAGCCTCACATTACAGCATCTGTGTGCCCTAAAGACTGGTACAAGGCAAGTTATTCCTGTATGCATTATCAAATTACTCCAGGGTGTTAACTGTATTAAGTGAACGCAGACATTCCCTGTCTTGGATCCTATAATGTAACCAAGCATAGTTAACACTGCAGTTACGTAGATGACAGCAGTACTTTGTGCTTCTCTTTCAGAAGGTAGGTCTTCATTTTTTGCTAGTTAAAGATGGAGAAACTGAGGTCTAGAAAAGGAAATGACTTGACCAAGGCCTTGCAGGGATAGAGTCAGAAAAAAATCAGAATTTTGAGTTCTGACTCCCAGTCTTAATATTAGTCCACCACACCCACCTTTTCCTCCCAAAGCTGAGGCTTTGATCTCATCATAATTTATTTTAAACATGTACTTGGTGGATATGTATCAACTGGCTTCATGAAAGAAGTTAGTTCTAAGGATTGTTTGAACAAAACAAGACCAGCTGCTACAGAGCAGCAGGGACAGTCATAAGGGAAAGACTAGAAAACACCAAAGTGCAGGAAAAGCAAAGGCAACAGGAAAAGGTCTGAACAGATCACCACCAGTGCTGTCTACAACACAGACCATTCTGGGTGAAAGGCAGCGTGTCCAGATATCTGAGCGGAAGACCTGGGTTCTCTTCTCATCTTCCATTGGCATGCCGGTTGAGAATTGCCGTTACAGACTCCTGTTTATTTCTTGTTCTTAAAGAGATTGTCCCTGTAGGCTATAAGAAAGACATGAGAAAAACATTATGGAAGCACTTGGCAACAGTCCTCCAAATTCTCACATCACACCAAAGGGAAAAAGGCTGCAAGTTATTGTGACTTCATTAATATAAAATAAGCAATAATTAAATGACGTGACTGTTCCTTTGGACTAAGTACAGACAGTCAAAAAGCCCAAGGCTGAATTGATTCAGTCTTTGCAGATTACTCTAAGCTGCAAAGATTGAACCAATAAACAATTGAACAGACATTTATTTGTGATTCAGGAAATGCAGCCACATGCTTAGTGGCTCAAGCCAGAAGCCAGGGGGTGCTACAGCATGGCTCTCTGGCAGGTAGCCAGCATGGGCTGTGTGTTCACTTCCTCTTCCTGCTGCCCCCAAGGCCTCTTGGATTTGCAGTTCCCAGTCACAGCAGCAGGACTCTGCAGAATTGCTCATCACTTCCTCTTCCTGCTTTCAGGATTTGTAGTCCACAGTTGCAGCCAGCAGTAAGTAATCCAGCAGGGCAGGGCAACTCTGTAGTCAGGAAACAGTGAGTTTAATCCCCCTCCCTGGCCCCAGACCCCAGCAAGGGTTTCCTGGTGGGGAAGGCAGTGAGCAGAGGGGCGGGGCCAGCCCTGCTCTCTGAAGCAGACAGCCCAGCCCAGCCCAGGGTTGCAAAGCATGCTGAAGGACTCTGATTTAACTTGAACCAGGATCAGGTCTGTGACAGAAGTTTCATAAACCGGTTTGACCTAAATCAGTTAAGTCTGGTACTACATTCAGCCAGCTTTATCTTAACCCAGTTTCAGCTATTCTGAAACTGGTTTATGTGCACTGAATGTCTGTTCTGTTACAGGTTTAAACTAGTTTCTGATCACTTATACTGGTTTATGTGTAACTTCTGTCCCTAGCCTTGATGATTAATCAGAGTATGATACAGCTTCAAAGCTTCTTACCAATATTTATGAGTTCATTCTTCCCTTGGAGGTGAGCTGAAGTATTCCTTCCTCTTCTACAGGCATGGCGGGGAAGTGCTCCGTTAAGGCCAGAGCCTTCTTTGTGAGAATCATTTTCAAAGTCAGGACTAGCAGGCAGGATTCCTAACTTAGCTTCTGTTTTTCAGGCTGTTCCCATGCTGCCTTCCAATGGTAAAGACTGTTTCACTTCAGAGCAAATCCATGTCCTTTTTTTAAGGAATTTTTTTTGTGTGTCGTTCATTCAAGAACCACATGTGGCCCTACTACCAGGACACATCCTCCACCCCTCGCCTGGGGTTTCAGATCTTTTGGCAGGCATCCTATGTGCAAGCCCAAGCCTGGAAGCTTGGGGTTTGGATGCCCCTGATTTTCACTTGCCCTCAGTCGTATGACCACAGGAGCAAGCTAGGGAGAAGTCTCCCATTTCCATAAAGGCAGTGTATAGCCGAGATCTTCCCACTGGAAGTGAAAGTGCTCAGCTAGTGTACTACCTCCTGCCATATTCGTGGTTTTCCCCAGCCAGCTGGAAAACCACCTTAGTAGTCATGGTATTTCCCCTGCCAGGTAAGCAAATGCATGTCCTGCAACTGACCACCACCAACAGGTCTGGAAATCCGGCCTGCAGCCTGCTGTAGGAGAGGCAGCAGTTCTCCCTAAAGACGGCTCTGGTGGGTGGCACGTAGTCTGTAGCACCTTGTCTAAAAAGCTCTGGGCTTTGTGATTTAAACTTTCTGATTTTGGTTTCCAGGGAACTGGAGTCAATGTTTGTTGTGTGTGACACACCTGTAGTGGTGGTACTGAAGCCCAGTGGAGAAGTGATTTCTGGGAATGCTGTGGAGGAAATCGAGCGTCTGGGTCCTGCCTGTTTCAAGAACTGGGAGGAGGCTGGTGACCTGATCAACAGGAATTTTCTCCTGGTGGAGGATTTTGATGACATGTCCCTGAGAAGCATCACTGACCCCATCCACCGCCTCAAGTACAAGCTGGACAAGAAAATGAAGAAAGAAAAGAGGGAAAATGAAGAGGAAGATGCTATGTCCTGATCACTGACGATGCGTAGAGGGTGCACATAGGTGCATGTGCACCCCCTGAGTGTGGCAGTGCACCCCCTGTGAAAAAGTGCTGCCAACACTGCCGGTGGCATCTGCAGGCAGTCCGTGATTGCTGCTGGCCACTGCTGCCACTGCTGGCGGCATCTGCAGGTGGTCACTGACCGCCGGTCGGTGCTTGCCACTCCCTCACCACCCTCCTGCCACTGACAGCACCGTGGCCACCTGCGGGAGCTCCCTGCTTACCACCACCACGCTCCTCCTGCCCACAGCGCCGCCTACCACCGCTACCACCTGTGGGAGCTCACCGTGCCCCCACAGCCTCTGGGGGCACGCAGCATTCATGGTCCTGCTTGGGAGTTAAGATGCTCCAGCTACACATATACCAGCTAGAAGACTGGACTCTAGAGACTCCCCAGCAAATACCAGCTGCCTTCAGCTCTAAGGCAGTCACTTTCAGAGCATGAACTTGTATTTATAGATACTTGTATTACCACAAAAATCTCAGGATTTCTGTGGCAGCTGTAGGGTCTACCTTCTACTATCACTGGTAACATTACACAGCTTAAAGTTTAACTTCTAGGATTCACTCATTTCAGTGCTACTGGACAGATGGCTTCATCACCATTTTTATGCTCATTGACGCACTCCATTATCCTAGATGTTATGCACAGATTATGTAAAACTGTGGCTAACTATAATTCATTATTTGCTAACCTCTATTGCCATCTCCTGGAAGTGACAATTGTGGAGAAACCTACCTATATCCTGGTTACAAACAAGGCTCTGGCTCTTACTTCACAGTAATTTGAGCAAATTTCGATAATGTCTTTTAAGTTTTTTCTGCTAGCTGCAACCTTAAAGCTTAAGTGCATCATCATCATGGTTTAATGGGGGGATTTGAAATAAAGAGCCAGTTCCATTTCCTTTAGTCCCTGATGTAACAAGGCATAATCTGAATGAAGCCTGCTTTGAGGAATCCTTGGTTTCTTTCTTCTTTCTAAACTAATCCCTGGCTGCTGTTATTCGTTAACTGCACTGACTGAATTTAAACGAGTTTTGCATGAGGACACACTGCTAATTCTTGAAAGGCTAAGCTGATGAATAGCCCAGTTCCTGTTATCTCACAAAACTTTGGCATTTGGGTCTGCAGAGAGAAAACATACGACTCCAGTCCAGCACTTCTTGTTTCCCCATAATCCCATTATTCAACACATCTAGAGGTCAAACCACTTACACAGTTGCCTAACAATTTAGATGCCTAAATGTGTGTCGTGACCTGACCAGCGTAAGAGCAGAGAGTCATTCTGCTTGAGACTGTAAAGAGCCTACGTGAATTACTGGAAGAACTAAAAGGAGGTGTCTGTTTTTTGGTGAAAAGGAGAGAGGCACAAGGCAAGACCAGCCTGTTCAACTTGTTTACCCACTTGATTCTCCTTCACTTTACCCTGGGGCTGTCTGGCTGGTAGAAGAAAGAAGGAAAAGAGGAAAATGACTTATTGGGAGGGGCTCAATCATACCCACAGCTGCCACGGTGCTAGTACAACCATAGCCAGCTCAGCTTACAAAAGGAGTGTATCTGCAGACTTACAACACTTCTGACATGCTAGGACACAAGCAGAAAAGTAACGAACTGCAGAATAGCTTGCTTTTTTTTTTTAAGATTAAGCATGTGAAGTGGCCTGTTGCATTTTATTCTTCTTCAGTAGCCTGGACATTAGTCCAGAATGGATCACCTGACATCCTGTGTCTATTGTTGTGATTTTACAATCACATTTTCTGATATTTTAAATGCTTTCTCTTCCCTGTTCCTACTGAAAGATCCACACATACAGCAGGGGGAAAAAGCTGAGCTACACACAAAAGTGCTGTCACACTGATAAGCAGAGATATCATTCATTTGTATTAAATGCTTTCAATGACAAGCATCTGAGGAGTTAGTTATAACAATGGTAGGAATATAGTTCTCACACAGATCTGTAATTTAAGTGAACAGTGCATATCTCACTTGCGAATCTCACAAAACCTCCGGAGCAGAGCCAGCTTAAAATCAACCTGTAGCAATCATGTACAGAATTGAGGACAAGGGCATAAGACTGCAGCTGCTCTGCCTAATGAGTAAACATGCAATTGCATCTTGTGCTCCCTAAAAGCAGCTGAGAAACCCTGCTAGAAATCCCAATGAAAGGGAATTAGAGCCTTGTGGGCATGAGCATGTTGTTGTTCGAGGCCATCTCAGGATAATAAGGGCACAGAACAGCCTATGCAAGTTATGTAACTGGCAAATCTGCTTTCATGTACTGTCCAGCTTATGTTGTGACCTCTTCAGGGAAAAGGTGTAGCTAAACTGGACATCAACATTGTCATTTGGAAACTCACTTGAACTACCCAGTATCCAGAGATAACAAGTGTACAGAATGTGTGTGAACAAAGTCACCAATTGTATGCAGAAATTGGGCCCAGTGCTGCCCTCTTCTACGTTCACTGATAGGCCACAAAGCAGCTTGTGTCCTAACCACACTGGTTACTAAGAGTTCAACATTTTAAACCCCCAGTGAGAAAGTTCAAGTCATCCTACTTAAAAGGACTTTTATTATGGTTGGTAATATACATAATGAGGCATACAATGTGTAATAATTATGGATTTAAGAGGGAACAGTTGCAAGTTAAGTCCTTCACCACAACATAATGCTGAATGGCAATGACTATAGATGGCTCTGAAAATCTGA
Organism: Gavialis gangeticus; assembly: GCF_001723915.1. NCBI lineage: Eukaryota > Metazoa > Chordata > Crocodylia > Gavialidae > Gavialis > Gavialis gangeticus. The sequence goes on from NW_017728984.1 coordinate 172,386, forward strand.
ATTTTTAAAAGACATCCTAGACATCTAGTGGTATGATGATAAAGGAAACAGTGAGGTAGAAAGGAAGTATACAATTACAAAAATAAGCATGCTTAGTTTCATAGTTTCTAGGGTCGGAAGGGACCTGAGCAGATCATCGAGTCCGACCCCCTGCCATGGCAGGAAAGAGTACTGGGGTCAAACGACCCTGGCGAGGTGTTCGTCTAGCCTTGTCTTAAAGACCCCCAGGGTAGGAACCAGCACCACTTTGCTTGGAAGTTGGTTCCAGATCCTAGCCGCCCTGACGGTGAAGTAGCGCCTCCTGATGTCTAGTCTGAATCTACCCTCTGCCAGCTTGTGACCGTTATTTCTAGTCACTCCTGGTAGTGCTCGGGGGAACAGGGACTTCCCCAGTGCCTGCTGGTCCCCCCTGGCTAGTTTGTAAACGGCCACCAGGTCCCCCCTCAGCCTTCTCTTGTGGATGCTGAACAGGTTCAGGTCCTGTAGCCTCTCCTCATACGGCCTGCCCTGCTGTCCCCGATCATGCGAGTGGCCTCCTCTGGACCCTCTCCATGTTGTCCAAATCCCTCTTGAAGTGCCGCGCCCAGAACTGGATGCAGTACTCCAGCTG
>NW_017728984.1:173048-223246 GCF_001723915.1 Gavialis gangeticus
CCCCGAGCAACTGCAGTATAGTCCTCCCTGGTGATGGCCCCTCCCTTCCATTGGGTGTGCGCCTCCCTTTTAGCTAGAAGACATTCCCGGATGCTTTTGGTGAGCCATGGGGGCTTTTGTGCCCTCCTGCCCCCTTTGATCCGTACCTCGATACAGTGCTTATTCTAAGTATATAGTTACAGAACCATATTGGTTGAACAGCATATAACCTGCACACTGTGTATAAGTATTCTATTAGACCCAGGTTTGCTTATTGTCCCAAGCACAGGAATAGAAGCTGGGGGCTCCTTTGTTTTAATTCTGCTTTGGTTACTTCTTCTAGTTGTGGCCTTGGGCAAATCATTTAATTTCTCTGCATCTCAGGCTCCATCTAGATGATAATACTGATGTTGACCCAATTTACAGGGTGTTGTAAGAGTTAATTTGCTAATGTGTGCAAATCTCTTTGAATCTAAAAGCACAATATAACATTCTGAGAATATTACAAACGTATAAATTAATTCAAAACTAAACTTTTTATTATATGTGCATACAGCAAAGGAAGAAAGGGCTCTAATCCCTTAGGTGGGAATCTAAGCTCCAATATAGTACAGTACAAATAGTTAGTTTATAAGCAATTTTATTTTCCAAATTCTCCACCTTCTGGCTTGTCTGCTGAACTCTTCTTTTTAATTATACATTGATTATACATATAACAGCTTGCTATGCTTTGCAGTTCCATTTCCTAATGACTTTGAATCCATTTAGAAGTTCAGTTAGAAAAAGGGTTAACAAGACTGGTAGAAGGATAAGTTTAGTAGTATTAATGGTATGTATAATACCAAATCACTCTGGGAAGTGAATGATTTCATAACTCCTGGCAGGAATGTGGAAAATCCACATAGCTTGACACTTGTCTGAAGTTTCAGATTCATCCCACACAGACAGCACATAGTGAGACTTACACGGCTGGTGCCCTCTGAATGGGTTCAAAATTAAAAGGTGTATCAGGCGAATTCAGAAACTGACTGCGGCCATCGGGAGCTGTTGCTGACAAGGGGGCACAGAATCAGGACAGCTGCTAAGTTTTCGAGTTTAATCATCAGTGAAGAGCAAGGTGGCTGTGCACTTAGGATATTCAGCAACCTATTTTTTCAAAGAGGTCATCACGTTTTCTCCTCCATAACTTCAATGGGGAAAGAGAATGAAGGAGACTCAAAGTAGTCCACGTATTTCCCCTGAACAAAGACTTTCACTTTTAAAGAATTTAGCATTAAGTAAGAGACCCCTTATGAAAACCCAGCTGGTAAGGATATTTTGATTTCACTTTGACATGAAAGTCTCTCTCAGGAAAACTCACTTCTGCAGTCTGAAGAAGGGTGTTTGTACCCGAAAGCTTGCAAAGAAGAATTTTTCCAACTATTTTAGTTGGTCTATTAAAAGATATTGGATTTACCCAAAGAATCTTGTCAGGAAAAACTGAGCATTTGTTGAATTTGTGTCTCCATTTGCTGGAATCTGCAGGAGGTAATATATCCGGAGGAATATCTTGATGGTGTTTACTGCAGGTTTTAAGTGATTAAAGCTTAATTTATGGATTCTTGGAAGGTAGCAATGACAATTCCACAGAATTAGAAAGTGTTATTTGAATAAATGCTGGGAGCAGCAACTTCAGAACTAACCTCAAACCCTCTTGTTTTTCCAAGAATTTTGCATTTCTTGTAAGATCTTTATAGAATGTTGGTTCTTTTTGCTTCAGAGACAGCAAGCTTCGCAGAAGTCTCTAATACTGTAGAACAGTGCACCAAAAAAGAAAGTTTGTGACAAAGAGCTTCAGCTCCAACAGAGACTCTGGGAACAGCAAGTGCTTTTGAGTGCTCTCTAATACACCTCAACATTAATATGACTGGGACCGGACACCGCAATGATGCCCATTACATTGAGATTGGCAGCAAATCACCAAACAATGGCATTTTCACCGATGATCATGAATCAGACTCTGGGTTTCTGACCGCTGTCTGGGCTTCAATCCAGACTCCCACCTCTGGTGACTGCATCAGCCATCCGGACCTCTGTGCCAATGAAGTGCTCCATATCACAAGACATCTCAGAAACATTGATGGGAAATTCAGGAATTTCCGGGAGCTTTTTCAAAAAGAAGGTAAGTGTCTAAAAATGTATTTCCTACATGAGAGGCTGGCATGAGAGTTAATGCCATTCTAAATCTGGAGAGACAGCTCTGGTCTAGTGAGGGCTGCCTGCCTTCATTGTTTTACGTAAACTGAGTAGTAAATGCTCTTTACTTCCGAGCTTACATAAAACAATGAAGGTAGGCAGCCCTCACAATGCTTGAGCCAAGTTTTTATTCCCTGCTTTCCTTGTTTATGCAGTTGCTTAATTCAACATCTTGATTTGCATGTAATTAACTACACACACAATCAGGAGACAGCTGATGAAGCTCTGTACCTGGTTTACTAACAAGTAGGATTCCTTGATCCCACCCTACATAGGGATAGATAGTACTAGACAAAGCACTTTTTGTTTTTGCTAAGTGGCAAAATGACTGTTTAATGGCTCATAACATCAACATCTTTGACATCAGCATCCCTCCTCCTCCTAATGAGACAAGACTTCCTTTTTCTGGAGCTGCCTTGATGTCCAAAGCCCTTCTTTTCTATGTCTTTCATTCACTGTCTTGCATTTGAAAGCTTATCTAACTTTATCCCAACTACATGGTTCGTCCAATAAAAATAAAAAATATCACCCCAAGAAATTCTTGCCTTTCACTGCCAAAGAAATGCAGGCTTTCACAGTAATTCGATGGGAAGGAGGTAGCATATCCACATTCTGCTGCTGAATGCAATTTCCATAGGAAAAAATACAACAGGTGACCCCTGTGAACTACACAAAACTGGGGAGCAACGTAAGATTGTTTCTATACTGGTTCTGGCATGGCTGAAGGGAATGCCCCTCTCCATCTGGTTTTGTCCTGGATGGGCTTTTCAATGAGAGAGTTGAGATGCATCAGTGGAGAAAAGTCCCAGGAATGAGAGCCAAAGGCCTGTGAGGAGTGGTATCAATGGTAGAGTTCAATGCTGTTTAAATAAAATCCTGTAATTACATTGCACATAAAGCTGTATAGAGATATGTTTTGGACTGCCACATTCCTGTGGCAGAGAGAAGGAAGATTCACCACTTGTATCAACAAGGTAGAAGATTAATTTAGAAGTACAGGTATGGGCAAGAATGCAGCAACAAGTCTTTAAAAAAATAAGCCCCTGAAATTCCATCACAAATAACTACGGTCAAATGGGAGAAACAGAGCAGATATATGAACAAGTAGGAAAAGCTGGTTTAAGTGACCTGTGGTTAGGCATTTCCTGGCTCCATCCCAGTAGTGCATGTGGGTTTTGCATGAAAAAGAAATGCTTCAGCCTGAGATCCTAATTTGCTTCTGTTTTGCATGCTACTTGTGTGCCAGTTTCCCATCATAGGGACTTCAGCTCAGTCTGGATGGTAGGGGATGCTTAAGAGGATGAGAAAGAATGTTATTTCATGTGGTCAAACAACAGAGGTCCATTTTTTCCTTTTTTCTTTTAATTTTAGGACCAGTTGTTTCAGGTCCTGTTGAAGCCAAACTGGTAGACTTACTACAAGCTATCTCTTCCCTCCTATACAAGTATCCTGCTTTGAACAGTGAAGTCATCCAGCCTGCCACAGCAGCCCTCATCAACAGTGTGAATGGTAAATCCCTAAATATCATTTGTTGTCTGGACTGTGGCAGCAAAACCACTCAAAATAAGCCACTCTGATTACACAGAGCTCTGCACAGGCAGAAGCAGGTATCAGTGCCTAATACTGCAGATATTGTAAAGCAGGAAATAATTGAATGTAATGAATGTTTATTTATATGAAAAGCTCATGTTTAAGGGAGACCTTACTGCTAAACCTTCTAAAAATAGGACTGTTCAGAGCAAAGGCATGTGCTCTCTGTTTAATTTGGCTGTCATCCTGCAATTGTCACTATCTTCCAACATCAAAGAGGTATTATGATTAAACCCAGGAAACTGGCAACCTCCTCAGTGTCCTGGCCCAAACTCTAACTTGCAAGGTCTTCTAGGAGTGGCTGATACCCAATATTAGCACCAGTTGTGATGGATTCTGTGTCCTAACAGATGCTCACTACACCCCACATGATTCAGTTCAGTTTAGATCATGGCAGCTCAGGCTACTGTTGGTATATAGTAATTTCTGTATCAAGTAGGAATGGAATCCAAACCCCAGCCTTCTATGCTATAGGGAAAGAGCCAGAACCCCATTTCATTTCAGGCAAATATGCTTTCCTTGAAATATAAAGATTTAAAAATCTAATTGAAGACAAAGAACCCATCATTCCTCTATATCCTATCTGAAAAAAAAGCCCAGAGTTCAGGAAAACTTGTGGAAGAACATACCTAGACTCCTGGCAGTCCCAGGTGAACTTTTAGTATCAGGCCAGAGATAATGATTTTTTTGTTGCAAGCCTTTATCACATCTGTGGTATCGATGTCTTTAAATAGTTTGCTCTCAATTGATAACATTGCCAGTCCTGTATATGCGTAATATTAAAACATTTTTTTGCAATTGTAAATTTTTTTTCATTTTTGGGGTCCCTTTCTGTCTGGGCCCCGGACAGCCACCTGGTTCACCCATGCCTGTGTCTGGGTCTGGTTCCTAAGGAGCAAAGGCTACTCATAGCAGCTCTAAGAAGGGAAAGTCTAGTAACTAAATAACAGCTTTGAGCGGTGACTGTTCTTCCCTACCACATCCAAAAAGGACTGCCCCCCTTGAAAAACATTCCAAGGAAAGATATGTGATAATTTTGCCCCACCCACAAAATGAGGAATAGGTTGTTTACATCAAGACCTTAAATACCCAGGGGGGATGGATAAGTATCTACCAAAATCTCTGTAGCATATTGTATTGTGAAAGGAGGAGCTTGTCCATTTCTAAAGAATTCCTGTACCTCCTTTTTGTGATGCTTTGGGCTCAAAGGAATTTTATGACTTTATTTTCTGTGCTTTTATAAATATAAATTGAGAGAATGAAATATAAAACAAGAAAGTCTTAATGAGTATTTAGAAGCATGGGGCTGGGGTAATGATTCTCAACCAAGGTGCTGCAACAACCTAGGGTCCTTGAGAGCCTTTCAAGGGTTCTGTGGGATGCCACACAATGTTAGCACTGTTAGGTTCTAAGAGTGATAAATTCACAAGATAAACTCAGAGATTTCAAATAGGAATCCACAGCCTTAAAGATATTCTGGTCTGATGTGGTCTTTCTTATTCTTTGCAACAGAAACATTGCTCTATTATTTTTCTCTAGTCAAAAAACAAGTGAAAACTAAGAGCTGTCATTTTCCAGTCTAACAAGGGTTCCTCAAGTCTAAAAAGTTTGAGAACCACTGGGTTGGAGAGTCAGGACTTCCGGGTTCTGTGCCAGGTTGAAGTAATGGATAGCTCGCTTTCCTATTCTGATGTACCTTAGCCACTTCCTGCAGAGTTCATTGCTTCTGGGCGGTTTAGATTTCTCAAGGGAATACTCCCTGATTCATTCTACATTCTTCAAACCTGAGCTGTATTGAGAATGAAAATCCAATAGTCAGTCACAGTTTCTCCTCTCATTTGTGCTGCTCTTGCTGGAACACTGTTCCTCCTTTCTGAAAAGCAAATGACTGTAAAGGGCTGTTCTTGATAATTCCCTGTCACTCCCTGCTTCTGTCTGGTAACTGCCATGTAGAAGTTAATCAAAGGCTGAAGAACCTGTCAACTCAGAATGGATGTACTGAGTCCAGCTGCTTCTGCAGTCCTGTAGATATTAGGGATATGCCTGATTTGCAAGTTTAATTTCAATCTTTACTGAAGCTCAGTGCATGTGGATCCAGGGTTTTGGTGTAGACCCACCTATAGGAGTGTTTTGTTTCTCTCCTGTTACAGTAATGCAAGCTCAGAAATAGCACCTTGGTCCAGACACATCATGTTCAGTTTCCTTGGCATCTGTATCCACTAGTTTGTATGTTTTAAAGAATTTATTTGGAAAAATCTTATTACTCAGTGAGTCTAAGATTGACGTTGACATGGGGAGGTACACAGAAACTGCTAGGTGTGGAAGGCGGAAATAAACTGACAGCAAGTGAGTCAGTGCACTGACTTCTCCCACTGAGTGTATAAGATAGGAGAGGAAATCAGGGATTTCAGATACTGTGGAATGACATGTCTGATGAGTAATTAATGAACATCAACTGGGATGGGTACAATGGACCCTGGTCAAGTAAAGTTAGAATCATAGAAATTCAACTAATAATCCAAATAACAGTCCAAATTTGGATGCAGTGAAGTCCAAGACTCTAAACTGAATAATTTACTGGAGATTGGACTGTGGGAAATCATCACATTCAAAGAATGAGGAGCTGTGATGTTTAACTCAGATTACAAATTCTGTATAAACTTGTATTGTGCACTGTCTTACATGGTATGATGCAATTTAATTGGATTCAAGAGCATCCTAACTCCTAAATTACATATTTCTATAATACAAAGATCTCCTTCTGGGTTACAGCCCATATAGTGCCTAAGGTTTGTTTGCATTTATCTGTTATATCACACTGCAACCAGTTGGTTATAAACATCTCTACACAGCATAAAACACTTCTATGGCACTTTCTATCTGTTAGTATTGAAGTCCTATACAAAGCTGGTAGCGGTAATTATCCTCATTTAGTAAAGGGGAACTGAGGCACAGAGAGGTTTAATGGAGTCATACAGAATTTCAGAGGCAACATTGGAAATGTATCTCAGCTCTATACTTCCACCATACTGTACTACCTCTGTCTGAAGTCAAAAGACTTTCAAAGCAGCAACTCAGAACTTAGAACATTAATAGGATGTGAATACTACTCGATTTTCTCTGTTTGTTTGCTTTATTTACTGGGGAAAAATGGACAATGGGTCTAAAACTAGTTAGTTCTGGATTTTAATCTGAATAAGCACAGGACTTATTGCCACCAAAAACAGAAAGTGGAATCGCACCATTGTGGCTGCTTTTGCAGCTGTGCTGTTGTTTTTAGGCAAAGAAAGGAGAAAACATATTCTGTGAAGAAAGGTTACTCTCCATTAAGTGAAAATAAGAACAACGGGAAAGTGAAAATAACCTGCAGGCTACTTGGCAACAATGCATCTCTAAGCAAGCTACCATCCTTGAGAGGACAGCAGAAGGGAAGAAGGAAGCCAGCAGCATAGGGTCCAAGGGTCTTAGGAGGGAAAGAAATGAGCCATTTCAATTGGAGGTGGTGCAAGGCCTGATTCCAAACACTCTCCCAATGCAGAGAGTGTCTGAATATACATGTGGAGGTTTGTGCCTGTCTGGGAGGATGATGCTTATTGAGTAATGCACACACATCCCACAAGGCACATCCTAACTTGTCAACTAGCTCTACGTTTTTTAGCTGGAGAGGGCTGTTCTGCTTCTCTTACATGTAGTGGTCTAAATCCGCTGTCTCTGGCATAGAAGTGGTGTTACCGAGAGGAAATGTAGGCCCAAAACATCACCAGAGAATGTATCTTTCAGTACTAGTGGAAAACCTATCCCCAAGCCCAAATAAACACATCAGACACTTGCCTCCCTGTGTAATGGACACAAAACCATTCTTTCCCTTCGTTCCATCTGATTTTCCACACCTCCTGATGAAATTCACATTTCACACAAAAACAATAACTTGGAAACTTTGGGTGCCTGTACACAAGCCAGGAGGCTGCTCTGATACACTGTAATTACAATGCGTTGAAGCAGACTTGATTGAGTCTGCTGGAGCATGGTTCCTTAAGGACATGATCCTTGGTGCACAGAAGTTGCCCGTACCTGTAGGCAAAAAAGGTGGGACAGGGGCTGGGAGGCCATCTTGGCTCAATAGGGAAGTCACAGATCTTCTGAAAAAGAAAAGGGAGGCTTACTGATGATGGAAGCTAGGAATAGGCCCCAAGGAAAACTACATAAGATTGGCCCACACCTGTAGGAAGCAGATTGGAAAAGCAAAGGCAGTGACCAAATTCAGGTTAGCAACCAAAATCAAGGACAAAAAGAAGTCCTTTTATAAGTATGTAGGTAACAGGAGGAAAACCAGTGGAAGCATGGGACCACTGCTCAGTGCATCTGGATGTTTGATCATTGACACCAAGAAGGAAACTGAACTCCTAAATGAGTACTTCGCATCTGTATTCCACCAGTCTAAGAGTGATAGCCTGCCCAATGCAAATATGACACAGAGTAGTCACAGTAGGGACGATCACCTACCAACAGTCAATGCAGAACTGGTGGAAGAACAGTTAGAGAAGCTGGTTATCTGTAAGTCAGCAGGACTGCATGAACTCCATCCAAAAGTGCTGAAGGAACTAGCCACAGTCATCACAAGACCGCTGGCGAACCTCTTTGAGAATTCATGGCACTCAGGAGAGATCCCAGAAGACTGGAAGAGGGCCAATGTTGTGCCCATCTTCAAGAAGGGGAGGAGAGAGGACCCAGGGAATTACAAGCTGATCAGACTGACCTCAATCCTAGGAAAAATCCTCAAAACGTTTCTCAAAGAGTCCATATGCAATAAGCTAATAAGGCAAAATTCTGAATGACAGCCACACAGTTTTGTCATGAGTAGGTCATGTCTGACTAACCTCATCTCCTTCTACAACCAGGTTGCTCACCACCTAGATAAGGGAGATGAAGTCAACATCATTTACTTGGACTTTAGGAAGGCCTTTGACCTGATGTCCCATGAGGCTCTCAAGGTAAATCTAGGGGACTACAGGCTCAACAATTCAATGGTCAGATGGATGGGAAACTGGCTGCAGGGTCAGACCTAGAGAATGCTAATAAATGGGTCTGTGTTGACCTGGCAGAAGGTAGCCAGTGTGGTCCCCCAGGGTTCGGTACTTGGGCAAGTGCTTTTCAAGATCTTCACCAATGATCTGGATGTGGGGGTGAAAAATACACTAGCAAAGTTCACCGATGACACTAAGCTGTGGGGAAGTGCTGCCACGCCTCAATGTCGACAGATGATCCAGGTGGACCTAGAGAGATGAGTTAGATAGGTGGACCAGAACCAGATGCTGTTCAACGCTGAGAAGTATAAAGTGCTCCATCTGGGGTGGAAAAATCCACAACAAACGTACAGGTTTGGTGGTGCTACGCTAGCTAGTACCATGTCCAAAAGGGACCTGGGGGTCATAATTACCCATAAAATGAATATGAGCCACCAGTATGATGCTACAGTTAGCAGAGCAAACAATATGCTGGTACGCATCAACCGATGCATCTCAAGCAAAACTAAGGAAGTTATTCTCCCACTCTACTCAGCATTGGTGAGGCTGCAGCTGAAGTACCACTTCAAGAAGGATGTGGAGAAGCCTGAGAGTCCAGAGAAGAGCTACTCGTATGATTAGAGGCCTGAAGAGCAAGCCATATGAAGACAGGCTGACAGATATGGGACTGTTCAGCCTAGAAAAGAGAAGACTTTGGGGGGATTTGGTGGCCGTGGCAGCTTACAAATATATCAGGAGGGAGCATCAGGGGCTAGGCGAACAACTATTCACCCGAAGTGCCCCAGGGGAAAACCAGGAACAACGGTCATAAACTCCTAGAAGGTTTCAGTCTGGATATAAGGAAAAACTTCTTCATGGTTCATGTGACCAGACTCTGGAATAGACTCCCAGTGTGGTTGGTGCAGGCACCTACCCTGGAGATCTTCAACAGGAGACTGGTCGTACACCTTGCTGGGGTCATTTGACTCCAGCAGTCTTTCCTGCCCAGAGCAGGGGGGCTGGACCCGATAATCTCATGCAGTCCCTTCTACCCTAAACTTCTGTGAATCTGTGGTAATTACTGCACTCCAGCCAGCCTCTGTGTCTCGTGTATCAGCATCCCCGTGCTTCTAAATGGCAGTTTGATGATCTTTAGCTAAAGCACCGCTACCACCATTTTGAAGTGCAGGGACACTGATACACGAGACACTTCAGGTTCTTTAATTAAAGCGGCCCCCAGAGCACATGTACTTTGGGCCTTAATCTACCTGTGGTAATTACCGCACTGCAGCTAGGCTTCCCTTGCAGTCTACCTGGTGTACTCTGGTGATCCAATAATGTTTTACACTCTGTTTGCACTATGTAAATGGTGCCATGAGAAGCAGGACAATGGAACAAGATACCATTTGGAAGTACTGGGCCAAACCAATCCCTGATGTAACTGTAATTGAATTGTTCTCAGTGGTATTACAACATGGCTTACTTTGGTCCAGAGCAATTTCTGTTCATCTTTTCTTCCTTTTAAAACACTTTCACTATTGTGGAATTCCAATAATTTCAGTAGAATTTTGTGAAATTTTACATAATAGTCACATCAGCTTGATAAATGTCAGGGCAAAGGGTAAGATTCACGTTATGTAATTTAAAAAAGCAGCATTTATAATGGAAGTGACACCTCAACCGTAACTCTAGTCTGTTTTAGTTCAATAATATGTTCCTGACTCTCTGTAGACTGAACATGTGACAGAACAGCAAGTTCTATGCTGTGGTTTCAATGTGGCCACGGAGATGGTAGTGTAAACTGCAGTGAGATCTTTTGCAGAAAATATTTTATTTCATTAATCCTAGCCATCAACAGACAGCAGCAAATACGAAATAGTTCTTCTTGATGTGTTCTGTGAGCCACAAAAACTCTGGTGTGCTCATAACAGCTGTCTAAGTCCAGCATGGTATGTTGCCCCTTCGACTGTGGACTGAGCCTTCTCACTCAAGACAAAGCAATGAGAGAAAGAGATCATAAGATCAAGTCAGAATAAGGAAGAAGGATGATGACTTAAAAGGAAATGTAATGCTGTGTGTTCACAGTTCTGCATTTTCAACCACAGAAATTTCTTGTCAACAACAGTCACCCAGAGCTCTCTGCCAATAAGCTTTCTGCCTATGTCTGCATGATACCCTTTTATGCCTGTCCAGAAACAGCCACAAGAACAGAAATGTGCTCCATCACAGAGCCTACTGATATGATGCAGTCTAGAAAAGTGCTCCATCACATAAGGAGCATTTCTCCAGCTCATGGTATAAAGCAGAGAAAGGGCTCATTCTAGGATTACTCGTGGGAGCTGGTAATAAACCTCACAACCCCAGATGTCTACATTTCAGCTCAATTCATATTAATGGGGAGAACTAACAGTCAGGGGATTTGTCATTTTGATTCAAACACAATTGAAACTGGAGGCTGAAGTTATAACCAATTTTATTTCTCCAGTCACATAAAGTAAACTACCATTTCTTTTAAAAATAATTATTATTTAGTGAGGAAGACTGAACTACATTACTGCTGAGTATGAAGGACCAGTTTATGCTGTGAGTGTGGTTTACCTGATTTTTACAAGTGTTCACCTTAAAAACACTTTATATAATGACCAGTAACTGCAAGGGAAACTGTAAAAGTTCATCCTGCTGAAAAGCTATACACGACAAGTTTCCTACTCATTGTAGGACTGACCTACAGCTTTTGAACTAAATGTGTGTTGATTCAAATCAAGACTGGATATCTTTTTAAAAGGTACATTCCAGATAAACAGTACACTGTTGGATTTCATGCTTCCAATCTGAGAAACCTTCTGATGGGTCTTCAGGATACAGACTGAGGCAGGTAGCAGATTGTGGTATGTGATGAGCTAGAGGGACCAGGAGCCGGTTTTAGAAAAGCCTTGGTTACATTTAGGTTTTGCGAAGTTTATACAGGCATACCTCGTTTTATTGTGCTTCGCTTTATTGCGCTTTGCAGATATTGCGTTTTTTACAAATTGAGGCAAGACCCTCCACCAGCAAAAAGATTACGAATCGCTGAAGGCTCAGATAGTGGTTAGCATTTTTTAGCAATAAAGTATTTTTTAATTAAGGTATGTACATTGTTTTTTTAGACATAATGCTATTGCACACTTAATAGACTACAGTATAGTGTAAACATAACTTTTATATGCACTGGGAAACCAAAAAATTCGTGTGACTCGCTTTATTGCAATATTCGCTTTATTGTGGTGGTCTGGAACCGAACCCGCAATATCTCCGAGGTATGCCTGTATCTGAAATAGCTGTGCGCTTGAGTCAATTTTTTCCAGACCACAGAAACATTAAATAGAAGGGTTAAGAGTTATTTTGCTCCATTTCTACTCTTCGTCTTTTACTCTCAGTTTTAAATCAGTTCCTTTTCCGAGCCATGCTTAGGTTTGCTATTCTCTAATAACTGTTGCTTCCTGGTGCTTTACTGAAATGAATTTAGAAGTTTCTTGCAAAGCAGTGTCCATGTTCCAGGTGCACTATCTATCTTTGCTACACTATTCAGAGGGAGGAGGGGAACCCAGCGTCCCTGGAAGCATCATAGAAGGCCCATCATTTGTGTGTGTGTGTGTACATCAGAAGTTTGAAACTGGGTTGTTTTCCAAGGGAGATAGTGAATACTACTTGTACAAGACATTGAAATAATGGGTGCTTGTTCTGCTCTGGGACGCTGCAGGCACTGAAGGCAACAGAACTTTAAATTGGGCCTTCCCTTCTTTTTATTTACAGAGAGAGATAGCTAAATGTATGCAAATTGTATGATCAAACAAATTACGCTAAGCACAGTTTCCTTACACGGAAATGTGTCTGCAGGAAACAGATTGGTTAAGGCAGCTGCACTCACAGACCAATTCACTCAGGCAAGTCTTCTTAGTATGCGACTCCTATGGGACTCTCTTGGCTAACCTGCTACCATCTGAACTGGTCAAGGATTTGTGTTTTTCTCAATCTGGCTGCAATTCAAAGCAGTGTAAACTGGGATCCTGCTACTTTCAGACCAAAACACTGAAGATTCAGCCATGGGAGACCCTGAACCAAATGGTATGTGTTGGTTTTGAAATAATCATTTAAATTGTTAATAAAGGTAACCTCTTTTGAGCATGAGATAGCCTTTCCTGACAACCTTAGAACTACCTAGCAGGCTGTGCATGCAATCTGTCAGTAGTCTAATAATAGTTCTTTTTGGCTTTGGCTTTTCATGAAGACCCTAGCTGTTTAATGTACCTTACTGCATCTTTTTTCTCTCTGCCAGACAAAATTGATGATGAATCCTGATTAGTTTGTTCTAGAAGCTATGAAGTAAGAAAACAGAATGTCAAACTTTCTTTATGAGGAGTTACAGGCTGCAGTGTTCTCTGTAAGAAAATGGAAACATTTCCTGTCTTACACTGTGCTGCCACTTGTATTTCTCTGGTTGACGTTCCTCAAACCTTTTATTTTGTTGTTATGCATTTTTAGGAAACATTTTTCCTTCACAAGATGCTTCATAGTTAGATAGAGCTAAAGTTCAAAAGGAAGCATTAGGACATCTATAATATGCTGAAAGCTAGACTAGTTTTTGCCCTGGTACTAAAGCATTTTATTATGAAGATTAAACTGTTGTGTGCCCCAGGCAGAGAACAAGAGCAGCTTCACTGCCTAGTGTCCATGGCTCTTGCAATGGCAAGGAATTCACTGGGTGAAATTGGTCCATATGACCCCAGCAGGCAAACTGTACCCCCGGCTGGACAGAGGGGAAGAAACTACCTGCTGATTAGATTTGGGAAAAATTTCCTTCCCATCCACAAATCTGGTGATTGACTATGATGAGCATGTGAATATGACCCACCAGGGACCCATCTGTAACTGTGGCCACTCTCTAATGCTTCAAAGGAAGGTGAAAAACATCACAGAATATCTTTAACCGGTGGGGAAAATCATTCCTTCCTGACCCGTCTGGGTGACCATCTGAAGCAAGAGATTTGAGGTTGAGGTGTAGCTGCAAGAGTGGCAGCCACGTGGGGGGCAGTGCAGGCAATTTTGTTCTCCCCACATCCATGATGGCAGCTTACACAGTGGGGCTCAGAGACTGGTAGAATCCAGGGCCATAATGGATCACCACAACCATCTACCCCACCCAACCACCTCCGCATACAGGTCACAGAATTTCTCCCAAAAGCTGTATTAAAGCAATATCTAATATCCTTAAAAAGAGTCCAAACAATAGTGAACCTACCACCTCCCCCTGTAAGGTGTTCTATTGTTTGATTATTCTCACTACTAGGGAGCTAAATATTTTTCACTAAGTATTTTTCCCCACTAAGTATTTCAGTCAACATTAGATGACAAACTAGCATTATTCCATACAACTAAAAGCCTGATAGAATAATTTAGGAGGGAAATGGGGTCTAGTGATTGAAGTATGAGACCAGGAGTCAGGACTTCTGGATTCTAATATAATATCTGCTGCAGCTGACTGTGTCTAACTTAAAGTACTGGGCTCATCTGTCTGTAAGGAAGCTTAGCTGTTTTCAGACCTGGGATAATTAAAGTGACCATAGATATTGGGAGACATGATGGGGAGACCCCAGGTACATCACTGGGATGAGGAACGGGAGAGAATTGTAACTCTGAGCTCATTATAATTGAAGTTTTGATATTGTTGACAGTGCTCCAGATACTGCAAATTACCATGTTACCTGCACTTTTGACCAGGATTGCCTTCCCTTGAACTTTCAAATCTTCTCTGTATTACACCCAAGAATGACTAGCAATTTGGGACCTCAGAGTAGTCTCAAAAAAGGTCTGTCTGTCCTTTAGGGCCAGTGTCAAATTTAGAACCACCCAGTTTTTCTCTATATCATTCTCATGTCAGGTTCCCCTCCTCTTTCTGAGAAAGTCTGGCCTTACCAGTCCTCTATTTCCTGCCAAACATGGGTACATATTTGGTTCAGTGTATAGTTCTGATCTCCTCAAGAATTAAGCAACTTAAAACCTAATTTTGTTTTAGGTCTGTGGTTCCACTCAAGTAGGTGGACAACATGAGAAAGGCATTGATCATAGAGACAGGTAGAAAATGGTCTTGTTTCTGTGCAACAGCTTGGTTCTGACAATTGCAGAGGCTGTTCTGAAATCCTTTCTAAAACCCACATGTCTCAAGGAGCCAGAGACCTTGTACTTTAAACATATATCCTGTTCCTGCTGCCTTTGTCACCCATCTGAATTCCAACTCAGGCTTCTTCTCTCTCTCCAAATGTGCAGCTTGAGCAGCCTTCTGTGATATTAACAGTAGGAGAATGAGGCATTACAAGATGGCTAAGATTGAGTAGGAGGGAGAATTTCATACAAGGGCAGCAGGACTCAAGAAAGAGTCTTGGACAAGTTTGATCTAATTTGGGTCAAACTGCAGTAGCCAAAAGTGTATTTCTGTTGCTACTGTGGCTTTACCTTGTCATCATATGAAGGAGGGATTTAGTTTCCATAGCTGTTCAAAAGATGAACATGAACTGAGCCTTGAGAACAAGGGCTCTGGTAGTCAGAAGCTCTGCATATGCTCACACCAGTTGTGCTAACTCTGCTTCATTATTTGACAAAAGGAGATGTGATCTGGTAGGAAAGGTCAGTACCAAGAATGGAAAGAGAAGGAGGCACCCTTGGGAATTCCTGAAGCAGGCCTAAGGGTCTGATGTTGTGGAAGGCAAGAGCCAAACTGAGATGGCAAAGGCCCTAGGCTTGGTGTTATTCGTTTGCCCCATTACACAGTCCCATGGCTGAAAGGGAAGTGATGCTTTTGCCACTCTGCTGCTACTACTAAAAATATCCATGATGTACTTTACACCCACTACTGTGAAAACCTGCCTTCCCCACAACTATAGCAAAAGGAAAAAGCTAATCAATTGGCCTTTTACAGGGTAGATGTGTATCAAGCAACCCTGTGTCTTATTTTATCCATCAAGGCCTGTGTAGCTATGGATATTCGGTCAGCTTTGACTCTGGCATCAGCCTTACACAGTGGTGCCTTTTCACTGGTGTGTATCTCTGTTGCTGCTGGTGGAAGGATTTCATTACTGCTCCATCACTGTGATTAAGAAGGAAATCAGGGAGAACTTTTAAAGACAGGGTATAAAAACTTGGTTAAACTGATCAGTAAAGTGGATACAAAATGGAAACATTTGCAATATGCTTTTGTCAAGTATATTTCCTGTTTTTAAAGTCCAGTCCATATTGACATAAAAGCCAGAGACATTTGAAGTAGATCTAGACAGAGGTTGCTGGCAACTTGTCAGCAATTCTACTTTGACCTTCTGCATCAGGTATGAAGGACCCTTCCAACCCCATACATGTATTTAACATTTCCACGAAGCTCCTTATTGCACTATGATTCAAAGAGAGATTTAAGGGAGAAACCACCTATCCTCACAACCTCCCTCTGACAGCATAAGCTTAGGACACTCCAAAGGGCCCAAGGAGCAGGACAGGCTACAACTCTCATGTCTCTGCGTTATCCTGAAGACAAGGGCTGTTAGCCATGGTGAGTATACTGCACCCCATGAAGGAGCAGAGGAACAGATACGTTTCCTCTGCACGCTGGGTAATTCACATAGGCAGAATTGTGCTTGCTGCACAGAATTCCCCAGGGGCAGCATGGTGTTCTGTGATGCACCAACTGTGCACAGCAACATTTACAGAGAAGCTACTTGCACTTGAAAATATGCATCGTTCAGCAGTGACTACCACCAGAGGCCAGGTGTACCTTGAGCTGAATGAAACAACAAGCTTGACTTTTCCATCTAGTACCAGTGACTGATACTTGCAAGTGCTTGTTCACTGACAGCGATTCAACTACCAGTGAAGCAACTCTTGATTTGGGTCAACCACATCCTGTTTCCTGGAATATCAGGGGACAAAAAAAAAAAAAAAGAGCGAAGGTTTCTTTTGTTGATACAATGTAGGCCTACTTCTGTTTTCTAAAAAGTCTGTAGTTACTTTCCTGACCTGAGTCAATTCAGTTTCTGTCCTCAGTCACAAATGAGTAAAACTGAGTAGAAAGCAAGACTTAGTGCAACGCACAGCTCAAGTAAAGCTTCCTGGTCACCACCACCCTGTGTTTCTGCAATTTCTGGAAGCTTATGCTTCAGCTTTTGGAAAAATTTATTGCTGTATTTTTCAATACTTTGCGTGTGGAGACATGCACATTCTATACTTTATATACATGAAAAATGATATGTGCTATAAAAAGAGGCAAATACTTTAGATGATAAAACACAGTATCACCATAATTAAGCCTATGTGATATTGAGAAATGGTTACTGTGAACAACATATTGCAACATTGGGGAATGTGCGTTGTTCAAGCAATGGACAACTTCTGCAACTGAGCTCTGCCCCTGACCCTAGTTCCTCATCACAGCACTTCCTGCTACCCCAGCACACATAGCTATGCATTTGCACATTACAAATCCATGCACATGTGCATGCATGCACACGCACACACGCACTCTCACTCAGCCTAAGCACATTACAAATGATCTGCAGCACCCACTACAACAGTACACCTGAGTTTCTTTCTAAGTAGAGGTTAATCACTTATTCAATACAAAAATAGTGTAGAAAGACACTATTGGGTGCATCTACATGTGCGCTTTACTGTGGAGTTGACTAATTAGCTCCACAGTAAAGCATCATCATCTACATACATGCGCTGGTATTAGGGCACAGAAAATGAACTCTGCTCTGTTGGGGACAGTATTATGGTGAGTTAAGTGTGAAGAAACACACATGTAGATGGTGACAGGGGCTGGCTGGGGCATGAGGGGGCTAAAGTTTGGGGGCTGCTTGCCACCTAGCCACACAGCTCCACAGGTTATGCACCCTTGTGCCCCAGCCATCCCCTCTGCCACCTAATGCCACCACCCAGGGTCCAGGGCTAACCACCTGAGCCTGCTGCCAGCCTGGGGCTATTCCACCCCACCTCTTAAGTGCTGCTGTTCCATGCACACGTGTAGACACTATGCCTGGAAAGAGTTAACTCCAGCACAAACAGCTCCAAAGTTTATTGCACCATACTAAATTCACATGTAGATGTACCCACTGTGTAGTTGATGGCCTCTACTAAAAGGAGTTTTTGCAAATTTAGCCACCTGACGTTGGGCCTGACCCCCAGCCCTTTGAAATCAGTAGAAAGTTTCCCATTGACATCAGGGACTTTGGATCTCTTTTATTACCTGGAGTTTCTACCATGGAGCTCTGCCAGATTCTCTGTTTTACCATTTGTATTACGGTTTGCCACTTTCCTGATCATTCCCTCTTAGTTTGGTCATGCTCTGTGCATTGGGCATGATCCAAAGCCCACTGTAATCCCTGGAAAGACTCTTTTGACATCAGTGGACACTGGATTAGGTTTATTAGGATTTCTCACTGAAACTATCTCTCTCTCCTACTCACCTCTAGGTCTCAACAATCCTGTGAAAGGGTCTGAAAATAGGAAGCGATACAGTGACATCTTCGGGTGTTTGGATGCCTTAGAAATTTCACTCGGAAATGGGTATGTACAGAAATGGGATGGAATTAGCTTGGGGCTTCACACCTCTGTATCTGTTCTTTCCTTTTCTTCCTTTAAGAGCATTTATACATTCATTGTATATATACTTATATATTTTGTTACTCATTATCTCAATTTCTCATTAAGGGCTTTTAGATTTGGAAAACCTTCAGAGCCCCTTCCATACTCCAGATCAGAGATCTTCTGCCCATTGTCTGGGTTACTTTATTACATTTTGCCTATTTTCTGTGCTAATCATTCAGCTTCAGTCTTTCTGAATGCTAGAGCATCTTACTAGAAAGAGGATATTTTCAGGAATTGTTTAATTTACACCAATGACAGTGGCAGCAGAATATGGCTCACTATTTGTATTGTACAAAACAATAATATAATGTACAATGTATTTTGCTGTAATTCCTACAGACCACTCAGGTTCAAGGCCCATTGTCCTAGATAATGTACTGGTATTAGCAAAGATTATACAAAAGTCCCTGCCCCTCTCAGTCTTAATCCACACATACACACTTTGTGAGCTTATTAGAGGCTAATTTCCAAAGCAGATGTACAGAGGAGGAAGAACACAGATAATCATTACTGCTTTGTAACATATGAAATGATAAATGAAAGGGACTGATAATAAAACACATAATGGCTGGTAGTGTATTAAAGTTAAACAGATAACATTTCAGTGATGGCAGAGGACTTATTCAGATTTTGTTTATCCTGTTCATAATAAATTTAGAGATAAATGCAGGCAGCTACAAGTACCTTCAGCTGGTTATGCAATGGCTAAAAGGTGCATGAAAGCACTGCTTTTTATAACTCATGTGCTCTTAGTTGCATCCGTAAAACCTACAGAAGTCATCGTATAAAAGATTTGGAACTGGGCACCTAGCTTTGTAATAACTGCTTCCAATGGGTAAAAAATTAGATCATATATATTTGAACTCAACCAGATCAACTCAGCTTTAACTCTTTCTCCTCTTCATACTCTGCAGTTAAAGCCCTAGTCATACACTTTGCAGCTTCTAAAACACCTCTACTTATTATTATTTAATTGGTTCATTTATTTTACAGGGCAGCTGACATGTTCATTAGTGACATTGACAGCCCTCGCACCACTGACCTGACCTCAGAGACAGAGACATCTCCGGTAGGACAAGAGCGAGACCCCACTTCAATGAAGAGATTAATAACTCCCTTTGCTGAAATAAATGCTGCTTGTTTTGGCAGCGAGTATCTGACTAGAAGGTTATATCTCTCATCTACAGAGAAAGCAAGAGACACTAGTGTGTTCAGATACAATAGTGATAATAGTACTATAAGAGCCTGTACAGAAGAAAGGATAAGAACTGGGGCTTGTCTTATTTTTTTTCAGTTAACCTGAAGAGAAGAGACAGTGCTTCATGTGAACTTTCAAACATATGTAATTTAGATTGATTCTTGCTAATTAAAGAAGAGTAATTCAAATGAGAATCACTGGGTCATGTTCTGTGCTCTGTGTTATATAAAAGATCAGACAAGATGCCAGTATAGCCACCTCAAACTATTTAACAATTGTGTGCCAGTCTAAAGAATGAAATTGGCTTAAAATGGAGGGATTTTTTTTCTAATAAATCTTAATTTGGAAACTTGAGTCTTTTGGTTACATACACTCATTCTCATTCACTACAGCCAAAAAAGCTAGTAACTTCTTTGTTTTCCTTTGGGAATCAAAGATTCTCAAGTAATTTTGTGACTTCAGAAGAGCCATATTGAATATTTGGAGAGTTAGCAACATTTGAAGATAGCAAATCCTTTCCAATCTAAATCTCTGTGTATCTGTATTAGAAATGTCCTTCATACTTTTGTTCATGGTCGAGTCTTATGCTGTGCCCTGCCCCGTTCTGTCACATTTTGGCAATCACCCCAACTACAGAAGGTTTCCTAGATAGGAAAAAGCGGAATCCAAGATTAGCTCTCAGTAACTTTCTCTAAACAGCTTGACACTTGAAGTTCTGACCTGTTTTTCCTCTTTGTTTTACAGAAAAATGAAATTTTATGCAGAAGCAAAAGTAACTCAGAGGGAAAGGTGCAGACAGACATCTCAGGTAACTTAAGAAAAGTAAAATAAGACACACAGATAATCCAAGAATAACAGATACATATTCTGGCATCTGTGTTTGTACACTCCCACTAACAAAAATGTGTCTTTCAGATGTCACCATGACACAGTCCAGCAGAGATGCATACATTTCATTATGGTCTGTTTAAATTAAAAATCTTGCCAAGCTCCTTGTGTACACATCTTCACCTGTTATTGCCCTAGTATCCTATTAAACTACATTCTAACATTGGTTTTGACTTTTGAGCTTCAAGAGTTTAATTACAATAAGCATCTGCCTGTTTTGTGTATAATAAATATTGTCTAATAAATACAATAATAAATAATATTGTATAATAAATATTTGCCCCTTAATGCAACTAAGACCCTGCTCTTGATATGCTGTTGTTGCTCATGTGGGAGAGACTTGGTGCCATATCTGTCAATGGCATCATGCGATTCAATATAAAACCACATCTTGCTTCTGGTAGACTTTACATTATCATAAACATAAGCCATTTTGCAAGCTGTTGGAACTGTCATTTTTTTCCTTGAAATTTTTTTAGTCTCAAATCAGTGAAATGGGTAATTCTATCTCAGGCTATCCAAGGAAAGGAAGGACACAGTAACTGCAGGTCAGCATATCAAGCATTGAGACACCATCACACAAAGGGATCCAGTCTCTAATTACAAAATAAGCTTCATAAAAATGTCCATTTTAAAACATTTTACTGGAGACCAAATAAGCTTAAATTGCCTAAAACTCATAGAGCTCTTCTGGGGAGATGATGTATTGCCATGAGATCAGCTATTATCCTCTTGGAGTTCATTTTCTACAGCTATTATCCGAGATGGCACAAGATATCAGAGAGACTCAAGTTTTTACCACACTTGGGGAGCCTCTGCCCACCGAAGCTCTTATGAATCTGAATTTATTTTTGCAGTTGAAGAAGCTGATGAGATGCTGATAAAATGTGAAGGTGGTGTGGAATATGCCCTTGAATATGCCAAAATGTGGTGTAAATATGTCAAAGAGCTGCTCTTTTGGATTGACAAACGCCTGAATTATGGTGAGTCCCTTTAGTGGAGTCCATAGTCAGCTCAGGGCAACAGGCCAGCTCTGAGTTGGTGCACTCTGCTAGGGTGGGACTTTACAAAGCCAGCAGCAGGGTGACTGTAGACAGTAGTGGATGCAAATATACTACTGAGTAGGTTAAAAGCTCATCTGCTAACTCTTCTAATCAGATAGATATAAAGGTAAAGATTCACATTCTCAGTAGCCAAAACTAGATTTGTGTGTGTGTGTCCTGAAACATTTCTTAGAATTCTGCTAGGATGACTGATTCACACATTGCAGCAACTGTTTGGGGGAGATGTGTTCCCTGCCAGGGAAATATAGAGTTTAACCTGTTCTTCCCTTTCACAGAAATAGAGTTTGCCAAAAGCATTGTGAAGATAGCAGAATCAGGCCGACATGCCATTAGGCATCAGGTACAATTTATTCGGAATATTCTTTCTTTCACGGCTTTCCCTGTACATGGAGATAATTGTTCCACTCCATAAAACACCCATGGAGCTCTGTTTTGAATCATGCTAAGGTCTATAGAGTATGATTTCCAATTCTTTAGAAGCAAGGAAGGCACTTCAGGGAAGTTCAGTAGTTTGCTGGAGGCAAGACGAAATAAGGGGATTAAGAACATTCTAAATGCCAAATAGTGAAACTAAATCAGATCCATCGTCCTTCCAATACAGTATCTCCGGTCTCTGACAACAGACAGAATCAAATGTTTCTGAGGAAGGCACCAGAAACCTTGCAACAGGCTAATGTGGGGTATTCTCTCTTCCTGTGGCAAGAGGGAAGTTTAGTAGGAGTCAATTTCATCTTGACTCCTACTAAAGTCTCAAAGCATGAACTTTTTGTCCCTTGCAGAACTTTTTTAAATTGTCCACTCAGCATTGGGACAATTCCTTTTTATATATTCCTACATATGATAACAAAAGGAGCAAAAGTCATCTTAGTTTATAGACCACTGGCATCCGACTGATTTAGCCTCATGCTGCACTCTGCCCTGATCTTGACCCTGTGTCACAGAGATCCGCCACCCCAATCCAGCCTCACATCATCTGCCTACTGGATCCAGCCACACACCACACACCACTCCGATTCGGCCCCACACTAGCTCAGTCCAGCTGTGTGCTTCCCACCTACTGGATCTGACCATATGCTGGCATGATCTGTTGTGCACAGCTATGTTATCCAGCTTGTGGAGCTCCCTATGGGTCTGGAAATTTGGCAGCAGGGAAGCAGCAATCAACACTGCCACTGCTCTTCTTCTGCCAAGCTTTTGGATCTGAGGGGGGCCGCACAAGCAGATGATACAGCTCCACGGGCTAGATCTGATCCATGAGTTTCAGCACCCCTGCTCTAGATAAAGGAATGAATTTGTATTATGTCAAAGGATCACAATAGAGAATAAAAGCTCCTTTGCTACTTTGTGATGTACAGGATCTGAAATGCCTACCACTGATGTAATCAATGTGGATGATCATTTTTGTTTATAATGAGAAAAATCTCTTTGATTGGTGATTGGTGATTGTCTAGTATTTTATATACATATTCTCTCTCCACAGTGTGACATGCCTCTCCAGTTGCTTTACAACAGCGTCATGGACTATGACATAAAGGCTGGGGGTACAGCCACTGACACTGTAGTGCAGCTACAGTTGAGAGAATACTACCAGGTAGAGTATTTCCTGCTTTGGTTGGACAGCTTCACTGCAGTGGTTAGGCAAGGGAGCAGCCAGAATAGCTCAAGAGCCCATTAATCTGATTGAAAGTAAAGGGAGGAAAATTCACATCTAGCTTCAGAAAAAATGAAATTACCCCCAGGAATGCAGTATCCTGAGAAGTTTAGTATTTGATGTTACAATCTCAGCCACCCAATGATTCTTCCTACCTTAACAAGAGCTGGTGCTGTCATCAGAACCTGGCTCTTCCTGCTTTCCTGTTCAGAGCATCCATAATGAAGCTTGGCTGATTCAGGTAGACAGGTATTGGCAAATGAGCCAGAAATCAGCATGTCCTCCTTACCAAGTGGATGTTCCCTTTACTAAGGAACTGTCCATGTTGTTCTGTAAGTTCCTGCAAGAGCACAAGCCTAGAGCCACTTAGGGCCTTTTTACAGTCATGTTCCAGAGCAGAACACATTGCAATCCAATCCTGCCCAGTCTTCCATGCTTGCAGAGGCTGTCCCTGCTCTACTGAGCAGGAAAGATGCAGGAGGCAGTGCACATGCTCTGTAGAGCAGGCAGCTTCACCCCACAGAGGTTATAGGCCCAGATCTTTGGAACTAGGTGCCTGTACACGTGCGGGATGCCTGCTCCAATTAGTTACAATTAGAATACGTTGAAGCAAACTTGATTGGAGCATTCTAATTGGAATGCTCTAGCAGCCTTGCTGTCACATATATTCAGTGCCCCTGCATTTCAAAATGGCAGCAGGGGTACTTTAACTGAAGCTTGTCGAACAAGCTTTAGCTAAAGCACCTCTGCCACTATTTTGAAGTGTGGGATGCTGAATACATGAGACACTATAGGCATTTTAATCAGAGCAGCTCCTCAAGGCGTCCCCCCCACTCTCCCACCCTGGAACATGTGCACTGTCGCTATTCAAGCCATCTACAATGGAGAGGTGACATGGTCTGCTTTAGGTTGCAAGTGCAGTTGTAGAGTAGCTCAAGGATGAGGGTTTCTGGCTTCTCAGTAACTCACATGGTGCCCAGCTAAGTTCTTTAGGGTGGAGGTAGAACTGGTGCTGCAGACTTACCCTTGTTATAGTGTTGGGCAACACAGAGTAATCTAGTTTCATTAAACTTTCTGGTGGGTGCATGAAAAGCAGATGCAATGGCTACTATTAACCTAATCAAGCTGCCCCACGAACAGAGGCAAGGTTAGCATCCTGATTGAAGCCAATTGGACATTTTATGCCAAAATCATTTTCATCAGAAAATGCCAATTTAATTAGACTTCGAGGGAAAGTATCAGTTCAACAGAGCTTTCTTCCAGAATGTTTCTCAAGCCCAGCCTGTAATTTCTATTCAAAACCTGATTCAGAACAGGGAGCCTATAGGCTGGATAAACGCTGGGTTCATAACTACTGGGTTACTGGCTGTTCTGGATGCTGCTGTCCATGGTTTGTCATGGAAAATTTCAAGAAGTATTGGGTTTGACCTAATGCAGAACTCGAAAACTTCTGAAATCTTGAAAAATTTGGGGGAATGGGAAAATTTTTCCCATCTAGGTCTAATCCTAAAAAGGCTCCTTAAGCACCACCAGCCTTTGTAGACCAGGGCAAAGGACCATGACTGGAGCACAAAAATATTAGGGACACTTCTTGGGTCTATCTTCTGTGACCTCCTGTCTAAGACAAGCCATAGGACTTCAGTCAGAGGTCTGTGCTAAGCCCAGAAGCTTGTGACAGAGATAGTATGTAGTCATATAATTTTCACTTGCACTGTTATTTCCTTGCAGCCTCTTACAGCCAAGAGGAATGAAATTGAAAAGTGGCGGAAAGAATTTAAGGATCAATGGACAAAAGAACAGAAGAGAATGGTAAGAGCCCTGGAGATGGCAGGCTATGAGAGAGCCACATGCTTATGTCTGGCAGAATAATGAGAATGCCAGGCCTGTGAGAGCACACAGTAAAAAGTGCGAACAGCATCCTGACTAGGACTGCTTTTTCCTGCCCCACACTGCCCTATTGGTAAAGGCAGGAAAGCACTTGCTACATCCCCATGCAAAGATCATACAGAAAGGCAGTATACCCCAGGTTAATCTCTTTTCCACTAGCTCCCCTTAAAAGAGGTGAGGAACCCTGTGACAGCCCCCAACAGGATCATCAAGAGAATCCCCTGCCAATTAACTATGTGGAAAACACTTCTGATTAGCCACATGCAAGGGAAAATCATGCCCCAGTTTTCTAGTTCTTAGGGCTCAAAGGCACATCTACACATCACCCTGTGGTGATATTGTTACTGCACCATGCTTTAGTAATTCCTTTTGGAAAAGCAGATGCAATGGCTACCTATTAACTTTTTGGAAGTACTAAAGGATGTTGCGGTAACTGCCCATACTGCACCATATGGATGGCGCAGAGTTATTTTTAGTCATCACTTTGCCGTAGCAGCATGCTAAAACAGGGGAGCGCACCACTACAGTAAATTAGCTGCCAGTGACATGTAGATGCACGTGGTCACTACATTGCTGTAGTGCATTGCTATGGCAAGGTAGCGCAATATGTAGATATGCCCCAAAAAAACTTTCTGAATATCTCCTAGTGCAGCAATGTCTGCCTGAATTTGCAAAGAACACAAAACAACTCTGACACCTAACAATAATGATCATGAACATGTGTATAAGTAGCTGAAGGTCTAAAACAAGGATGGTGAGTTAGGGCAATGGGACTAGAAAAGGAAATTAGCAGGTACTGAAATCTGTTCCCAATAGTCAATGTTGTAAGCAATACTGGTGTACAGCGTCACTTTTCCTGCTGATTCCTAGCTGTACGGGAATGAAGGTAGGCATGTGTGTGACCCCCAGCAGCAGTGGTCTCCCTCCAGCCTGATGATGTGTCCTAAGTAAGCTCTTTGTCCAATTACAGAATGATTCCTTATCATCCTTGCGCAAGTCCCGTCTGCACTACACACAGCGCTGTGAGGAGCTGGAGAAAGCCAAATCACTGAGTGCCAAGGCAGAGGATGAGTACCAGAACATGGCTGCAACTCACTCTGTCAGTGCCAACAAGCAGCTGGAGAAACGGCGCCGGTCTCGTGAGGAAGCACAAGCAAAGGTAACTGTCATGAATCACAGAGCTCTCTCTCTTGCTCACTCATGGAGAAAATGTCACCATGCCATCATGGACACTTTTCATTTGCCAAAACTTGTTCTACGGTAAATAAAATATTGGTAACATTTTCAGTTTAAAATGGAATGACAGCAATTTGGGAAATACCATACATTAGTTTGTTTCACTAGGTTTACATTTTCATCCAGCTCTAGCATCAGTGCTTTGACCTTAAGATTTCCTGGTGTGACAATAAGCTAAGACCTGCCTGGGTAGCAGCCCAATCCCTATCACAGATACTAAATAATGCTTGTTGAAGTGCCTGGGGTCTGCAGACATGGCAGTGACCACTCTAGTCTCTAGATTTATCTTAGGAGCATAAGGTGAACTCTGTTCAGAATGTAGCAGCAGTCCTGGGACTTACCATGTACCAGCACTAAGAAGCCCATAACCTCCAGCTTGGTCTGGCTCCTATCTCACTTGACAATCCCATTCATGGCTGCTCTGTGATCTGCATTTTCATCATTCTCAGGGTGAGGATGCCTGGCACTGGCTTCTGTTTCATTCTGTGTTTACCTGCCCCCAGGTTCAGGAAACTGAAACTACTTACAAGACATGCATCACCGATGCCAACTTTCGCCGGCAGGAACTGGAAAAGGTGCGAGAGAGGATTGTCTCCCACATACGGAAACTTATTTACCAAGGAGATGAGGTGCTAACCCGGGTAAGTAGGAGACAACAGCTATGCAACCTCCCTCTATCTCAGACACAGAGGAGCTGCTATTTGGGTCAGGTCTCCCTGGTCCGTCTCTGCTTTACTGGTAATTATCTTACATGTGGCTGTCCACAGGAGACATCGGGTCATATTCCAGACATCTGTTAAGCATTCAGCACTAGCTTTACAAAGAGTAGCACTCAATATACCTAGCAATTACAACCACAAATCTCCTACTGCATTGGAGAGTCTCTGGCTTATGGCTGAACAACTGATGGTTGATACAAAAACCTGAGATCAGGATGCAGGGTCAGAACCAGTGGGAAAAACTCATGCTGTAATTAACTTGGCACAGGGTAGGCAAAGTTCTCTCTTGGTTGCCAAAGGAGTCCCTATTGGTTCTCATACTAGAATTACATTTCCTTCAGCAGCTAGGGGTGGGGAAAGGGACTGTATTTTGATCGTTTTCATGCAGACTTATTTAAACTAAGTGAATTTTTTAAATATAATTTAAGGGTAGGTAGGAATATCCATAAGCAAGAGGAGTACAAGTAATCAAAGGGTTTGCGCAAGAGTTTTACAAACAAGTTGAAGTTAGAGCCCAGGGAAGACCCCCAGCCTCAGTGTTTCAAGCTTTTTGTTGTTTCCATAAAGGTTACCCTGAGGATGTTCAAGCTGCGGCAAGATCAGGCAGAGAAGATTCCACTGGATTACCAGACCATGACTGAATCCTGCAAACCCTACAAAATGGGTGAGAAATACCTGGATTTTATTCAGAAGCTGCAGAAGAAAGAGAACATTGTGGAGGTGTATGAATTTGAGCCATATATTCCTGTGGTGAAGAGGTAAAGAAGTATAGAACTCCTTGAGAGCTTTGTCTTCTTATAGATATAAATCACTGTGTACATCTATGGTAGAATTATATATATATTAGTACTTATTGTTATTACCTTATTGTTATCTGGGAAAAGCCATTTCACAACATCTGCTTGTACCTCATTCTCAGGTCTCCCTCTAGCGGTAGAAGAAAGAATCCACCACAGCACACTGGAATCTCCTCCTCAGCTACTGATCTGACCTCCTCCTCAGAAGATGCATCAGGAAAGCAGCTTTCCTAAAACTGTGAACAAAGTCAGATTAATTTGAAAAGGAACATTAATATTCTCCATTGTGATACTGAAGCTTGATTTCTGTATTTAGGTAGCCACGAGTCACAAAGATTGGTTCATAATTACCTCTAAAGTAAGGCCAAACCCATTTTCCAGCTTGCACTGGAAGTGATTTGAAGGCTGCATTTGTACAGAAAAGATTTCAGGCCCATAGAAGTCTGTTCCCTGATTGAATCAGGACATTTTATTTTTACCACAAATTCAGGTGTCACTCATTCACCATCTACCTCTGAGACCAGAAGAATGTTCCAAAAGGAAAATTCTCCTCCGGTGTCATTCTGAGATTCTGTCAGGTGCCAAAGTGTCATTTAGGGAATGGTTTATTTCCATGACAAGCCTTGTAGCAATTTAACAATAGGACAAAAAATGCTGGTCCCTGGCCTGCATGCTTTGAAACCTCTTGTTCATCTCCAGCGATATGACCTGAACTGGAGATTTCCGTCCAGGTTTAGAGATTAGGATTGTGTTCCCTTCCCCCTGAATCTTTGCCTCTTGTTTCTTTATCCTGTGAAAATATTAATGGATTTTTCTGGCAACTAGGGACTTGGTGACAGCCATCACTGGCCCTTTTTATAACTCCATATTTGATTTCATGCTTGACTACTTCTTATGTGCCTCCCAGCTCAGAGTGGATGTGAAGCCCATCAGCCTTCTACCCTTATTCTTATCAGTTCAGTCCCTGGAGTATACTGCACTCAAGTTTTACATCCTCCTTTCATAGGATATCACATCTCATTACAGGTCTGACACTGCTTTTACCACCTAAAAATCTCTCTCAAAGACATTTTGGAAATTACATCCCTTCAATAGAAAACAACTCTCTTTACACTTTTATGACACAGAAGGACATTCCCGGAGGGTTTCCTAAAGTCTGACATGATTCAGCAAAATACCTGCAGATCACTGTATGTGTCTATTTGTCACTATGCCTGTGTTTTCACTTTAAAATTATCCACAGAAGGTCGAAGGGGTCCTGTGGTTCTGGGGAATTATTAAAACAAATAAAGACCCAGGCAGAAGAAATATGCATAGCAGCACTTAGCAATCACTACTGAAACATTATGGTGTTGAGATGATTCTTATCATGTTATTCACCTTTTATAGGTGCAAACAAGTCATGGAGTGACACAGAAAGCCTTGGTGGGAGCGGTGAATTCCAGTCCCCAGATTCTCCTACTTCCAGCCCGGGTGAGAAGAACAGTAATTTCTACCCAATATTCAAACTAACAAAAAATTACAAACAGAAACAAAATGTGGCATTGGAGTGTTTTCACATGCTGTAGGGAAAAACCCAAAGAACTCCTTTACTGTCTAAAATATAAACCCTTCTTTCTTGTCTCCAGGGAACTTTAATAGGAGGTTGCTAAAAGCTTCATCCACAGGCACCATGTCCTCCTTGGATGATTTTGAGGAGAGAGATTCATCTCAAACATATGAAAACGGTAAGCAGTAAAGAAAAATGATTGATAGATGAGAGACCACAGTAGAATTCTGCTTCCCATTGATTTTATGCTTACTTAAGTGAGATTCACGCATGCAGCCCTGCCAGTGCGGCAGCTGTCTAGTTCAGGATCCCATGCAGTTATGTTGCCTCCAAATCAGTTGCAAGCTGTAAGCGTCACAGCTATGGTTTCTAGCCTTCCCCAAACACAGACACACACACTGCTCTGCTGAGACTCCTCCATCACAACTCACAGTTCCCTCTGTTATCCCAGCCCCAGTCTCATTAAAAATCTGCAGCTGCTTCTCAGGGAATACCCCACTATTTGATTGCAGCTCAGGTAAACATACCCAAACTAGCCAGCTCTGGTCCTGGTAGGCATGCTGGCAGTGCTAGCTAAAATCCCATCCCAGGTCCTTCTCACTTATACTTTTGTTCTGCCAGCAGTCTGCTGAGCACTCCCTGCTCTTCTAGCCAGAGGTACAGATCTGCTGTGGCACTGTCTGAACAAACAGGCTGCCAAATTCCTTTACATTTCTAATAAACATGGATGACCTTTTAAATGTCCCCTTGTTCTGTTTAAATGATGCTGCATCAGATAATGGATCATTCCAGTGCCAGTTCAAGAACTTCACTTTGTCAACTGCGGCACAGACCCACCGGCTGCGAAAACTCCGGGGCCCATCCAAATGCAGGGAATGCGAAACCTTCATGGTCAACGGCATTGAGTGTGAAGAGGTGAGAGAGCCCAGAACCCCACAACCGTCCTGAGTCTGCCAACAGTAGCTGCAGTAACCTTGCTCAAGGGCCAGAATGAAGGCAGAGGAGGGTGCATCTCCCAATGGGAGGCAAAGGAACAATGCATAAGGGGAAGCATCCTGTGATATATCCCAAAGAAATACCTGAATTATTGAACAGCTGAGTTGTCATTGCTAAGCTGCAATTCGTGTCTAACCCAACACTGTCCTGTCATTGCAGTGCTACTTGGCCTGCCACAAGAAATGCCTGGAGAACCTTCTGGTCACTTGTGGCCATAAGAAGCTTCCTGCCCGCATGTCCCTCTTCGGCATCAACTTACAGCAGGTCTCCTTGGATTCCCCAAATAAAGTTCCATTCATAGTCACAAAATGCACCTCAGAAATTGAGGCTCGTGCCCTCGGAGTCCAGGTGAGCAGCACAGCATTTGCACCCACATAAGACCCAACCCTGCTCCTGCTGAGGCCTAGGACAAGGCTTCCTTTGGTTTTAATGGGAACTAGGTTGGGCCCTTGGCACCTTTCATCTCAAGACACTTCACAGAGTTAATCACTGACAGGTCCTCTGGCAGCTGGCATATCCCACACTGAGACACAGAAAGAATTCTCTCCAATTCCTATCAGCTCTGCTGTTTCTAGTACCCTGCCATTCAGTCTCTCCATGTTACCTGTTCTAGAGACAATATCATATCAATGCCATGTTCTTTCTTTGTTTTTGCTGGCAAATGCCTTCTCCCTCTTCTCTTCTCCATTCTGTACCTAGATTCCTTGACTTTGCTCTATTTAACAATGCAGGGGATCTATCGGATCAGCGGGTCCAAGGCCCGGGTAGAGAAGCTCTGCCAAGCATTTGAAAACGGCAGAGACCTGGTGGAGCTCTCGGAACACTCTCCCCATGACATCACTAGTGTCCTGAAGCATTTCCTGAAGGAGGTGGGTAGCAAGTCTCTCAGGGAAGCCAGAACCCACCTCTGGTCCTAACCACTTGAAAGCTCCAGGTTTGACTTCCTGGGGCAGCCCTGGGGGCAGCTCCTGCTCTCATGTTTCTCTTTGCTAGGTTTTTGAGGCACTGAAATGTGGCAATGCCTCTTTGTTGTGGGATCAGGCATTAATTCTGTCAGTTGTCTACTCCTAGAAACTGATCTTGTTACAACCTCTTCTGTGGTGCTGTAGGCATGACTGTCCAGGATGGCTGTGGAGGGCTCCCAGTCCTGGCTGGGTACAGTGTTAATGCTCATGGCTTACAATGGGTGATGTCAAGCAGGGAACCTAATGCTTCCCTAAGCAGTAGCAGGTCTTGGATACTTTTGATCCTTCCCCATATTTAGTCTATGTA
This sequence comes from Gavialis gangeticus, assembly GCF_001723915.1. Lineage (NCBI taxonomy): Eukaryota > Metazoa > Chordata > Crocodylia > Gavialidae > Gavialis > Gavialis gangeticus. The sequence goes on from NW_017728984.1 coordinate 204,779, forward strand.
AATGGAAATTCTGGTGGAGGCTGGCCTCAACACTGAGATAAGAACTGGGGAGAGTCTGAAAGTGCAAGGTTGATTGGGACTAGAACTATGGGGCCACTGACAGCAGCAAAGGGTCATGCTGAGATTTTGCTCAGGTAATCAAACAGGCAGGATGCAATAACAGTTTTCCCACCCTGCCCCTTGCAGCTTTCAGAACCTGTGCTCCTGTATCAACTCTATGATGAGTTGATTGCACTTGCCAAGTATCTCCAGAGACCTGGAGAAGGGAAGAGAGACAGCTCAGGGTTTTCATCGGACCCTATCCAGAACATGAAGGATGTGCTGCACAAACTGCCTCTAACAAACCACAACACCCTGCATCATCTTGCTGCACATCTATACAGGTAAGGGATGCAGCAGTTGTCTTGTTGATTAGACACACCAAGAGGAGCAGCTATGGTGTCTGTATCAAAAGAGGCCAGGGAGGACAGCTGTGAGAGAGGCAAAAGGCCAAAGGGAAGTTTGGATTCTAGTGGCTCCCAGCAAGGGGGAAGGAAAAGCTGTTGATGCAAAATGAGATGTCTTTTGCACAGCAAAAAGCCAGCGACTGACAAGAGCTTTGGACCTCTAGCTCCTTTCATCCAGCATGGAAGAAGGATCACAGTGATAACCCCCTTCTCTGGGAGCTGCAGTTTTCACCAGGCTTAGAGAAACCCCACAAGCAGCTCTATAGTCTGAGTGTATGCAGAGCAGTGCATTGTCTGTCCATTCCCTCCACCCTTCCCACCTGTCTAGCTCCCTGCAGTAATTTATTTCTTTACTAGATGTAATTAGCCATATTAGTCTGAAGTCAAGCAGAAGATGTGGTAGATTTGTACTTTACAGATTAACCAAATCAGAAGTGCATGAGCTTTCATAAGCAGCAGCTTACTTCATTTGATGAATGAAGCTTATGTATCTGATTTAGTCAGTCTATAAGGTGCAAAGCTACCCTGCCTTCTGCCTTTCTTTACTAGAAAAGGATTGAATCAGCTTACTCTATACCAGCTCATTCCATCTGTCTGCCCATTGCAGTAGGGCTCAGGGTTGGAAGCCCCTAACAATGTTGTTTTCCTTCTCTAGGGTGTCTGAGAGATATGAGGAGAACAGGATGTCTGCCAACAACTTGGGGATAATCTTTGGGCCAACGCTGATCCGACCCAGTGCAGGGAGCGATGTCTCCATGACCTGTCTTGTAGACTCTGGATACCAGGCACAGATTGTAGAGTTTCTCATTCTGAACCATGAAAGGGTCTTTGAGCGTTTTTCCTTGTCCCCTGGATGTGAAAACCCTTCACAAGAGGCCTTCGCACCGAAAGATGAAGAGCAGCAGAGCCCCAGCAAAGACAAGACTATGACCCAAGAGGTAGAGCTCCCAGACACTGAGCTGGCCTCAGTGACCCTGTTGTGACAGGGAAGAGGACTGGAAGCTAAAGAAAACTTTCTTACAGAAAGTGGTCAAATTTGGCATCAATAAGTTATTCAGAGAACAAAAAGCAGATGGGTCAATCCTTGTGGAATGGGAGTAATGAAGAAATGTTAAGCAACAGATCACTCAGAGAGTGCAGTCCTCCTGATATGATTCAGGTTTCCCCAGCTTAAGTTACTTAGGATATTACTGTTTCTCTCAGTAAACAGATAGTTTTACAGCTTGTGGAACTGGCAATATATAAATAGCAAAGACTGGCAGGATGCCCAGCACATCCCACATGGCTCTGCTGGGACTGCTCCCCTGAGGTGTGGGAGGGTGGTAGCCGAACATGCTGTATTTCTGTGCTGCTGTAAACCTGCAGCATTCCCAGCTCCCCTCTTGTCCCCACTCTTCCCTCACAGTCACTATTAGCAGTATTCCTCTTCACAGCACTTTAAAACCTGAATTGGCACAACACCTTGGGAACTGGATCAGGGTTATAATATTCATTTGACAATTGACTTAACTGAAGCCAGGGAGCAGGGAAGTAGTCAGAGGGCAGCAGGGAGGGAGGCAGCTGCCAGAATTATAGGGTATGGGGCCCTAAAGTCCTGTCCCCTGCATGTGCAGGCAACTCTTTACCCAAGGAGTTCCCAAAATTGCCATTTCAAATCCTCACACGCAACTACAGTGCACAAAATCAGAAACTCCAGGAACCACCTGTTATGTGCAGTGGGTAGACTGGGGAGACAAGGGTGTTATCAGTGCTCTACCACTGCAATGACAGAGAATTAATTAGTACATGGTCAAAGGCTCCTAGGAAGATGACTGGGCCCCACTCAAAAACTTCTAGCCTGGGGAGATGATCATTCCTTATTACCTAATGCTTTCTTTATTAAAAAATCCCTAAGACATCCTGTATAACTTTGCAGCAGGAATGGTTAAGTTTTGTGGCTAGTGTCAAAAACTTTTTAGAAACAGGGTCATCTATTATGTTCTAAGGGAACTTTCCATGCAATAGTAATTAATAAAGCTGAATCCTGGAGTCTGTGCTTAAGTTTATTCAGTCCTTACACAAGACTCCCATTGCCTTCTGTAAGAGGACTGGTCCCATACAAGCTGATTCCTGAGCCCTTGTTCATGCCAGTTCCTCACCCCTCTTGTTTGTATCTGATAGCAAGTACTTAACTGTAGTTAAGAGTTATTTCTGCTGCTCCCTATCCATCTTTCCCCTTCTGCAAGGGAAAGATGGGAGGGAATCATCAAGTGATCCCTGCACACGATAAATAACTTGATTCCTGCCCAATAAAGCTGTGCATCACAATCCATCCAGCGGAAATCAGAGAGCTGACATGATTTTAGCATCAGTTTCATAAACAATCACACTGAGCTTTTAATTGGCTCATTCCTGATTAACATTGGGCACAAGTGTGCTGTAGACTACAGAACTGCTAGTTCATGCAGGGTGTTCTGCATGTACCATAAACCGGGGCATGAATCACAGACCCCCAAGGTGGAATAACTTGTACCTATCTAAGGTGGTCTGTTTTAATCCTGTGTATGGGATGTGCTTCTAAACTTCATCACAGCACTTCCCTCTCCCCAAATGTAAGTCACTCCTTGTATGCCTTTTGTGGCAGTCGATGTAGTCCACTGGCTAAGGCCCTGAGCTGGGACTCAAGACCTGGGTTATACTCTTGGTTCTGACCTGACCTGTAACCTTGACAAGATCCTTCTCTTTGCCCTTCTACCTTTTGCCTATTTAGAGTGAACTCTTCAGGATGGAGGCTGTCTCATTAATTACATGCAGGGTCCAGCAGAACAGAGGTCTCCAGGTGCCACTGCAGTACAAGTTTCTTCCTTACCCTGGACTCCAGCTCTAAGGCATTTGTCCCCTGCTTGTTGATCTGGTTGTCTCTCTCTCCCACTGAGCCTGCCAGCTTAAATGAGATGGTTCTGTGCTAGACAAGCCAAAATGGAGATCAAGACATTTTTACCCCTAACCATTTAACTCTGTTCACTTGGCTACTGGCTGCAGAACCCAGGGGGTTGAGAGTATCTTAATGATTCCAAAAAGAGAGCCCTGTAAAAGTGGGTTCACAGTCATGGCTTTTTCCAACAGAACTTCTCCTCCAAGCACGATTTGAGAGAGGGCTACCTGCCTGATTATCCATCTTCCAATGAAGCCATCAATGAGCTGACTCTGGAGGGAGCTTGCAGACCCCTAAGCGTGGATACCCTAGGTAAATGTGAAGCAGGCACACCTGTTTTGATTTGGGGTGTTCTGATATGTTTCTGAGTTTTTACAGCAATATATCCTCCTGTAGGAACATGCACAGCAGCACTAAACACACAGCTGGCTCCTTTTCAGTTTTACCATACTAGTCCCCTTTATGTAGACAGCCTGCTGTGGCAGCACAACTACCACACCACCTTGCCTTGTGGTCTCAGAGTACATTCTGCCCTTCTCAGCTGGGATTTTCTTTCACACTACCCAGGGACTGCTACTGGAGGCTCATAGTTACAGGCCAGTAGTCAGTTCTCTGAGGGCACCAACACATATGCAGGGAGGTTGCTCTGATGCGCTGTAAATCCCGTGTGCTGGAGCAGACTCTGCAGGAGCACAGAAATCAGTGCAGTCCAGCAGCCTCCAGTGTCACGTGCATCAGCATCCCCGTGCTGAAAAATGATGGTAGAGCTCTTTGAACTGAAGCTCATTTAACAAGATTTAGTTCAAAGTGCTCCACCGCCATTTTTTCAGTTCAGGGAAAGGATGCTGATACACATGAAGCTTGGGCACTTTTAATTAGCATGGCTCGCCAATCAAAGTGCGCCCCCTCCCAAAGCATTTCTATAAACGCCCTAAGGTGTTACAGACAGGATGCACTGGCTTAAAAATACAAGTCTGATCCTCCTCACATACACATTTCACACCACTGATGTCTGAAGTCACTTCTGATTAACACCAGTATAGAGGGAGGATGCTCCATCCAACAGTGCTAACAGTAGCCTCTACTTGTGCATTTTTGTAGGAGAAAACAGCTTTTCACATTAACCAGTCCTCAAACCCAGGGCCTAATGGGAGTCTCATGTTAAAATAACTCTCTCTAATTTTTTGTTCAGAACTGAACAGAAATATTGGCACCGAGCTGGAGGATCCTGAGGAATCTGTACAGGAAGAGCCAGATGTAGATTCAGATGCTGTTCTAGGAACACAAGCTAGGGGGTACTTCAGCCGGCAGCCTGTGAAGTACACTCGAAGCCAGGCAAAAGTGAAGCCAGTCATTCCCAAACCTCCCAGTTTGCCTTTGATGACTGCTGCTCTGTCTAGTACTGCAATCGATGCTGATTCAGCAGGCAGTCTGGAAGACAACAGCCCCATGCCAAAGGAAGTCCTGGAGAAAAAAGGCAGCAGCAGCAGGACCAGCTCACCAGAGACCAGCACACTGCAGCGTCGCTCAGGAGGAAAACAGCAACAACTCAGACATTTTGAGATCACTCAAGAAACTGCTAGGATTGTCTCCAAGTTTCAAACTGATGACACTTCCACAATATGCCCTCAGGTTTTTCTGGGCAGGGGAAACACAGACTGCACTGAGCCAGCAACAAACCCCAGCCTGGAGGAGACACCACTATAGGGAAACCTTTTTGAGAACAGTGGAGATCACATTGATTGAAAAGGTAAGTGCTACGCTCCCATAATGTGCTTCCTGCTGAAGGAAAGGACAGAAGATAACAAGGTAATGACCAAATCTCTGCAACTGTGTTCAGGATGAAGACAGGAGGAAAGGCCTCTGCTGCAGATCACCATACAAGCTTAGGGGTAGCCCAGAAATTTGTTTCTTACACATCAGCAAGCTTCATGTGAGGATTAATAAGTCCAGAGGTTCTGGCACTGAAAAGAAAATGTCTGCACCTGATGCCAGGTGCTTAGTTGGAAAAGATGGATCCAATCTGGTTACGCAGCCCAGTTCAGTGTAATGCACAATTCAGGCAATACAGAGAAAGCAAGAGCTGCCTTACCTAGCAGCAGCCAAGGAAAGCAAATTTGTTGAAGCTTACAGCACTGGAAAGGAAACCCTCACAAACTGTTACTTTCTTACAGATACAAGGTGCACTGTTTGCTTGTTTTTAAGTTCACAGCCTTCCTCATTCTTCAGTATAAATCCAGTGAAGCAGGTACACTGGCAAGTCTGTGTACTCTGGGTTTTAGTGCTTCCATTGTCGCAGTCTCCAGTTTCTATAAACACTGATAAAAACATAAGTAATTTTAAAAACAGAAAGGTTGCATTTCCCAGTGGGCTGCTCCCCCCCTTCCATCTTTTCCCTATATCTTAATTCCACCTCCTTGCTTTTTCACACTCTTCACTCCCCTCTGTCCTTAACTGAAGCATCTTGAATTAGAAGAACCATTAAAAGTTGTTGTGTCACAAATACAATACCTGCTTCCATTGCAAAAGGGAAGATTATCAGCAATCAAAGACAGGGTAGCTCATTGTAGCCTGGCTGTTCTCCGCATCTTCAATGCCTGGATCTTCCTCCCACCCAGACAGGATTTAGCTGAAACCCCATCCTAATAATGAGCTGACACTTAAATGGCTCATTCTAGTCTTAAAGCTAACAGGCTACCTTGAAATAAAATGTTAGGTAGTTACATGGAATAATGTATAGTGTGAGAACTGTGATCCACTGCTATGGATTTCCTTGCTCTTTGGTTATGTACATAGTCCAAAGCTCGCCTCTCTTCCAGCAACAGTGAAAGGACATCTGTACAGGGAGTATTTCACTGGAAGTAAAGTACATACCAACTTAGCACCATCTCTCTGAGAAAGCCATAAACAAATGGTTTAAAACTAATGTGTCATTTCCCCAAGCCATTAGAGAGGGTGTCTCTTTTTTACCCTGGTAAACTTGGCCACCATTTCCCTTTCCTCCCCTCATCTCTAATCTTTCCACTTTCTCCATTTCTTAACAAAAGTTTATGAGAAACTCTAAGTATCTGTTCCCAGTTGTATGGCATAGGCCAAAGAAATGAAGGGGGGGAGGATATATAAACAAAAAAATGACTCCTTACTGTTCCCCTGCAGAATTATGTATTTATTGTTAATATGTTGTTTGTATCCTTGAACATTAAGTTATCTTTAATAAAACTGGTTTCTTTAATAAGTAACTGGGAGTTTTATTATAAGCGCTTCATGTTCTATTAGTTAAATAAGCATTTACGAAATCCATGGATGGACATTTATTGGCTTGTTTTGTTACTGGTATATGCCAACAGTGTGCTTGGCCCTTTATCAAACTAACATTAAAGACTCCCTGCCCCTGAAGAGCTCACAATCTAAGGGACTGACAGAAAGAAGACAAGCTGCACTGCATGAGCCAGAGGGGGAAGGTAATCCGGATTTCCCTTCCTTGACCCCTGTTTGAACCATTAAGACTGCAATCTCCACAGTCCTACTGATCCTGCAACATGAGCTCTGGTTACATACACATACCATCAGGCTACTCTTTATGGATGCGGTACTTGCAAATCCACCAAAGGGCTTCTAGTGAACAGGGACCCCAGAGCAACTCACATGTGATCAAGCAGAATGTTTGGATCTAGTAATAGACCCTTTAAAACACCAGTTTGAACACAGCTGGCCTCACATGCACCAGACAGAATATTTTCTAAACTTTCTACACACTTTGTGGAACTGATCCCTGACCATCATAAACTGACTTTGAGGATTTACATTGGTTGAGGTGCTGCCTCCATAGTGCCACTAGAGAGCGCTCATGACTGTACCCCAGCACTTAACTCCAGAAGCATGATATGTAACAGCAACTAAGGAAAATGTTTCCTTGCAGCAGTTACAGAAGGGGAACCGCAGCTCAGGAGCAACTCTTGTGCTGTAACTGTTATGTGTGCATGAGCCTGTAGCAGTACAACTGAGTTAAATCACCCCAGCTTTAACCCTGGATGCACAAACAGAACAGAGACAGGGCCTACAAGAAACAGACTGTAGGTGTTTGACAGTAACAAGAAATATCACACCTTGAAGTACTGCGAAGATAAAAGAATTGTAGCTGGGTCACAAACAGCATTAGGATCCCTCCAGCCATGAGGCACCATTTTTAAAAGTCCCTCACAATGGGCGAGGGAGGGTGGGGAGGATTCAGAAAGGCCAAGATCAATCACAGTATTAGCCCTAGGAAAGGTCCCATAGGTATATGCCAGGGGTTTGCCAAGATTTCTAGAAGCAGAAGAACAGGCCAGAATGCTTTCCAGCTGCTCCTACCTCTTCATGAACTGACAGTTTCCTCAAGATTGCAAGAAAAAAAAGAGCAGAAGTCAAAAGTAAAAGCCTGGAGGACCTACCAAGCTATTGGGCTTTGGAGCAAAATCCAGCTATCCGGCTTTTCTTTTCTTTTTTATAACTGTAACTGTGAAAAAGCTGCAAATGATCCCTGACAGGCACTAGGGTGTAAAGGGCAATACTGGGGAGAAGCATGGATATCTTAGGAAAGCTGCAGAGATCTCTAGCCTTTGATACTTGGGTTCAAGTGAATCCCTATTCAAGGCTTCCATTTTAAATCAGTTTAACAAAAAAGATCCTGCTTATATTTCCCTGCTGTCCAGCTGCCAAGGCTGTGTTTTGACAAGCGAGTGAAATACTTGAGCCCGCATTTTGCCTCCTTGTCCCTCCTCTCCCCACTCCTCCCCCAGGGTTCTTACAAGTGTGATCCTTCCTGGTTCATCCCCTGCAGCATTGCTCTGAGCTAACAAGCAGTGGATTACAGCATGAATTGCAATACACTTTCCAGAACAGACAGGAAGCAGAATGTGTCTTGAAGATGCTGTGACTTTAAACTTGCCAGCTGCAGGCCAAGTAATTTAAACCAGTTACTTGTAATCACTGCCATATGCAGGAGTTTCTTCATATTCCCCTTCCACAGTATGAGTCACTGAGTTTAAATCTGTTCCTACAAAGAAAGCTTTCCTAACGCAAATTCAGCAACTTCTCTGAGGAGTTGTGAGACCCTGCACCACAACTGGACAGACCCCCAGCCAGAAAGAGGGGCCAAAAGGATTATAATTTATCCATTTTTCTATCCATCCATGCCTGGAATTTCTCAGGGACTTGTCATTGTTCTATCCAAGTTCTGGCATTTTTAGCATTAATCCCTACTGTTAATAGATCCTGTCCTGCCATAGAACAGGGGCAATAGCCTCTAGTGCTGACCCAGGTCAGGTGACAGCGTGCAGGCAATACATTTCAGTCATTCTGCAACTATATCCAGCAAATTACACTTTTATTATGTTCCAGCAGTGACTGTGGAAGAGAATGCAAAACGTGTGTTTTCTTTAGAGAAGGCCCCACGCTGCTGATTCACCCCTCAGGGGAGTCAAGCAGAGTCAACAAGCAGGCTTTATTCTGATGCTGCTGCTCTTGGAACCAAGCAGCAGAAACCACAGGCTGAAACTGGGACTAGGATACGTTTCCCAGTGGGGAGACTGAAGACACTAGGGAACAGCTTTCCAAGGGAAATGATGGAAGCTCCTTCCCCAGTCAAATCAGGTTTTGCAAAGGCCAAAATGTCTTCCATTCAAAAGCTTATCTAACTTTATCCCAGTTATAACAGCTGGTTCAATAAAAGATACCACCCTACGAAATCCTTGTCTCTCACATAAATACATGGTATCTGTGAGGCCCCGCTTACTTTCTGGGTTGTGAGGTCTTACCAGGGGTGCAGTCTTGGGGCCTCAGCATCAGTCTTAAAACATCACCAGCAGCCACAGCCAGCCTTAGGGGTAAGCAATGTGGGTAACCACCCAAGGCACTGTGGTCAGAGGGGCACCACACACACATACACGCACATATGAGCAGCCCATGCTCACAGCAGTGCTCTCCCCCAGCCCTGCCATGCCCCAGCCCATCCCTACCCCAGGCAGAAGGATTGGTGCCCTGCCCAACCCACCCCTCCAGCAGCTGCTCAGCTCAGCAGCGGTGCCTGCCCACCCACCTGCATGGCAAACCATGCCACTCTGCTTCCCTGCTGGACTGTGTCCCACACCCCAGGCCGCCTGCCTCCGGCTACAGCAATGCCACTGACTTGCCAGGTAGGGGGGAAGGGAGGGGGCACCATTTTCCCTATGCCTGGTTCTGCCTACAGCACTTGCCCTACCCTTCATCCTGCCTCCACATGCAGGCCCCTGGCCCTCCTTCCACTACTCCAGCCTGCCCTGAGCCTCACACCTCCCACAGCACCTCTGTTTGCTTCCAGGCCCTGCCAGGAGTGTCCTCTCTAGTCCCAGGGCCATACAATGGCAGACAGTTTTCCTGTGGGCATGGCATCTCTCCAGGTGAAAAGCACAGAAGGTGGCGGTCCACATTTGCGGGGAGGGCGGGGGCAATGGCAGCCCATGGAGGGAGGGCATTTTGAATGAGGGGTGCTGGCGAGGGGTGCCTCCTCACCATGGCTCCCTGAGGGGCAGGTGGGATTCAGGGCTTATTTGGGCAAGGAGACAGACTGGAACTGCCTCTCGGGGCAGGGTCCAGGGTCCTGGACCCTGCACGAGGATCCCACACTGAGGTGTAACCTGGTGCACTGAGCGCTCACAGCTTTCATCAGTGCTCCTGGCCTGGCTCAGGACTTAGGCCATCACAGCTCCAGCCCTGGCCCCAGCCAGAGGTCTCCAGCCACAGCTGATGCAGTTTGCTTAACTTTCCAGTGGTTGGGGCCAGGACTTTGGCAAGCAGGCCACAAATTAGCCTGCACCCTCCATGTACCACTCCAATCCTCTTCCTTTCTCCGATCTGCTGCTCTGCTTTCCACTCCCTGCCTGATCTGCCACTCTGCTTTCTGCTCCCCACCCTGTCTGCTGCTGCGCTGCCTGTTCTTACCCTGATCTGCTGTACGCCACACTAAGGCTGCCCTTGCCACTTCTGGCATACGTACCACAGGGCGGCCACCCCTGTGTTAGAGGCTGCCAGGCAAGGCTGCTTCCTTGGTGCCTTACCTCCATTTCAAAGGGCGCTCCTCTTTCCGCTGGGTGCATGGTCTGTGGCTGAGACCATTCACAGTCCTGAGTGAACCTGTGAAGTTCTGACAAGGAATTGTCTCCAGGTCCCATTCTCACCTCCCACTTCAAAGGAGGAGCAATGGAGCCCTTGCATATTGGCTTATCTGCTGCCATTGCTTCTCCTTGCTTGCTGTTTTCATGGCAGTGCTATGAACAGGCCGCCCCCTGACCCCTGTAATGCTGAGCTGGTTCCCAGGGGGTAGCTGTGATTTCCGTAGGTCTCCATATAATTGGGACATAAAGCCATAGTAACCTTATCAAGGAGCCTTTTATCCATGAAACGATCAAGAAAACAAACATCTTGCTTTGAGCTTGTTTTCATCAGTCAATATTCATTCGGGGCACAATGCAGCTGTCTAATCCAGCCAATAAAGGTATTTCTGAGTCTCAGGAATAATCGATAACCCTTTTATCACAAACTGAATTAAAGGCCCCAGGGTTTCACAACTGGAGACCTTGATTCTGTTCTGTGAGCCTCTTGTCACCATCACCGTGAGGCAGAAATTGGGTTAAATAAACTGAACTCTGACTGGATTAGAACTCAAGTGCCTGTTAAACTGTCAGGTCCTATATAAGGTGAACCGTGACAACAGGACACAGTTTTGAGGCTTTGCCTCTGTCTCTTTACAAATCTCTGGAAATGTGATTTTTCCTCTTCCCCCTTTGTCATTGGATTCCCTTGCAAAATCATTAGGAGCCTGATCAAATATCCATTGAATAAAAGGAAATCCCTCTGTTGACCTTACTGGGCATTGGATCAGACCCTACTTTTATTTTTCCTACACGGAAGGCATGTCTACATGAGACGCTACTGCACAGTTGTTACTGAGCATTTATTTAGTACTTGTATTAGCATTAAATAAATGTGCAGTAACTGGAGCTACTGTGCAGTAATGCCAGAGAACATATTTGAGGTGTCAATATTGCGCAATAGCCTAATAATACTGCGCAATAGCATATTAGCACTGCCCATACTGTGAGGTGCTACTGCGTAGTATTTTTCAGCTACTGCTCAGTCAGTGTCTTATGTAGATGTGCCCAAAGGACCAAAATTTGCTCTCACTGACACAAATGTATAATTAAGATAACTCTACTAGCTTCAAGGGTAGTGTTTGGGCTTATAGAAATTACACATTAACTGTTTTAAGTGATCAGAAACTGGTTTAAACCTGTAACAGAAACTCAGTTCACATAAACCGATTTTAAAATAGCCGAAATCGGTTTAAGATAAACCTGGCTGGATGTAGCATCAGACTTAACTGATTTAGGTGAAACTGGTTTGTGGAACTTGAGTCCCAGATCCCTTCCTGGTTCAAGTTAACTCATAGTCCCTCAGCATCCCAGGATGCTTTGCAGCCCTCAGCTATGCTGTCAGCTCCAGTGGAGCAGGGATTGCCTCTCCCCTCTGCTCCCTAGCCTGCTTCCTGCCTGAGTCTGTGAGCCCATGGGGGGGAAGAGAGGGGGGAGGGACAGAGGAACAGACCCCCAGACCCTTATAACCATGGTCTACGCAGCATGTGGGGGGAGGAAAAGCCACCACAGTTGGGACTTTTTGACCCAGGGAGCTGAGGGCAGCTGCTGATTGCTTCTGCCACTGCCACACAAGGGCGGGAGAAGAAGTCCTCCAAGCATGTCTGCCCATGCAGTCCAGCATGGGGGCACCAGGGAGCCCCCACCTTGGGGGGCTTCCCTTCACCTCAGCCCCGGGCAGCCCCAGGGAGCTGAGAGAAACTCTTCCCCTCCTGAACCCCAGAGCTGCATGCCTTAGCCCTGGAGTCTCAGGCAGCCTCAGGGAATGGAGGCAAATTCTTCTGCTCCTCCGCTGCTGTGAGTCTGAGGAAAAATTAGTTCCTGGGGGACGGAAAAATTTCCCTCTGGTCCTTGAGGATACCCTGGGCTATCCCTGAGACTCGCAGCAACTGAGGCCAGAAGCTCTGGCATTCAGGAGGAAAAGAATTCCCCTTAGCTCCCTGGGGCTGCGCGGGACTGGGGGACCCTGGGCTGGGGTGAGGGGCCCAAACTAAGGGCTCCCCAGTGCCTCTATGCTGGGCTTCATCTCCCTCCCACTTGTGGCAGTCAGCAGCTGGGAAGGGGGAGGGAGAAAATTCCCCTCAGCTCCCCAGGGCTGGGGGCCCCCTGAGGGGGAGGCTCCCCCAGCGTGGGCTAGCACCTGAACAGGGGGCTCCTTAACCCTCTGTGGAGGGACAGCAGGGGTTAGGGGCATGTTGGGGGCATATACTGGGGAGCCAACTGAGGACACTTGGCTGGGCTGGCAGTGGCCAGCAGGCTGGGAGACACGGTCTAGCGCCCCCTGCCTTTCCCAATTGAAAACATCAGTTCAGTTGGTTATATCAGTTCAACCTACACAGCTTAGAGGAAGCTGCCTAGATTGAATTGATTCTGCCTTGGGCTTTTTGACTGTCTGTTCTTAGCGATGCTGTTTGGCTTTGGCCTTGGGATCAATATTTTTATGTTTCATATGAATGCAGATAAATGACTTTTCACATATAATATCCCCACACTTTATTAGCAGGGGATATCTGCAGAAAATATGAGGCCTCCCCTCAGTTACACACACTGCCAGCTTCTGTTGCGAGGAGTGACCTCCATTAAACCAGCAACAAAAGCTGGCACACAGGAAATTTAGGTGGATGGGAAAGATCCAGGAAAGTCCCTAGGCTGGGATTTTCAAAACAGCCTTGGGGCCAGGCCTTCATGAGAGACTTTTCTTGGTATAGTAATGATATTTAGGGTTGGATTTTATTTACTGTAATTTGTATATTGACATAAACCCTAGCACAAATGCCAAAATAAGGTATTTTCCCTAGTATAAATTATTTTGTTTGAGGAAACAATCAATATAAGCCATATCAACAAAAGCACTTCCCCCCCCTTATATCAGCTGTATCTACACTATGCCAACAAACTTTTCTTAAATAACAAAATATCATGGGAAAAGGGGCTCCAAAGACCTTTAGGTTTCATTAGAAAATCTTGTTCCCCTCTTTCTGTCAGAAGCCATGTAGGCAGGTTCCTGACATTGGACTCTCCAGCAGGCAAATTTTAAAAGTCTCAATGTCAAACTAATTTCTGACACTGAATTCCACCCGTAATCTTTTGCTAGCCATTCATCCCTCAGCTTCAAGTTAGGTAAGACAGGCAGGAATCCATTAGAATCAGTTGGGAGTCATCATTTCTCAGTGCTGCTGCCTACTTTGTTCTTTATTATCTGGCATTTGTGCAAAATAAGTAAATAGCGTGCCTTCTATTTTGGAAGGAACAGTGGTAAGTTAGCTGCTGGTTCTCTTAATAATTTCAAGATGAGATCAGGGGATTCTCTCACCCTAGAAAAGACCAGTCAAAGTTTGCTGACTTCTGATAATCAGGTGTTTAATTGTCAGCTGGCTAAGGTGAAATAGATCCCTATCCACAGACTCAGCAGGCCTCTTCTCAGGTCACTTCCATCAAAGAAAGGGATGCTCCAGGCAGTCTGTCCAATCTGGTTTTGTCCCCTTTCAAATCAACATGAACAAAACAACTAGTAAGGCCAGCCTGAGAAGAGAGGTCTGCTTGGTGTTTCGGTGGGGGCAACCATGAGGGGGTCACACTTATAATTCACAGATTTCATAGACATTAGGGCTGGAAGGGACCTCGGAAGATCACTGAATACAGCCCTTTGCCCCAGAGGCAGGAAGTTGTCTAGGGTCAAAGGATCCCAGCAAGACAGACATCAAAATGTTTCTTAAAAGAGTCCAGAGGAGGTGCTTGAACTGCCTCCGGCAGCAGTCTATTCCAGGCCTTGGGGACTCAGACAGTAAAGAAGTTTTTCCTTATGTTCAGCCTGAAACGGTCTTGAAGGAGTTTGTGACCATTTGACCTTGTCATCACTTGGGGCACTCTGGTGAACAGGCATTCCCCAAGATCCCAATGTAGACTCCTTATATACTTACAGGCAGATACCAGGTCCCCCATGAGTTTGCACTTTTACAGGTTGAAGAGTCCCACGGCTCTCAGCCTCTCATCAGAGGGCCTGTTCTCTTGTCCTCTGATCATACACGTGGCTCTCCTCTGGACTATCTCAAGCTTCTCCACATCCTTTTTAAATTGCAGAGCCCAGAATTGGATGCAGTACTCCAGCTGCGGCCTCACCAAGGCCAAGTACAGCGGGAAGATGATATCCTGGGATTTGCTTTAGAAGCATCTATGGATGCAAGCCAGAGTTTTGCTTGCTTTACCACCTACTACATCGCATTGGTGCCTCATATTCATCTTGTGGTTAATTATGACCCCCAAGTCCCTTTCAGCTGTGGTGCTAGCAAGTGTAGCACTGCCAAGCCTATAAGCATGCTGCAGGTTTTTTTTCCCAAGGTGGAGAACCTCGCATTTTTCAGTGTTGAAAGCCATCAGGTTTTCATCCACTCATTTTCTGAGCCTGTCGAGGTCAGCCTAGATCACCAGCCTATCCTCAGGTGTGGACGCTTTACCCCAAAGTTTGGTGTCATCAGCGAACTTGGTCAGTCTGCTTCTGATACCAATGTCTACATCATTAATAAAGATGTTAAAGAGTATAGGCCCAAGGATGGAGCCTTGGGGGACCCCACTGATCATGGCACACCACGATGATTTACTTCCGTGTATTACCACTCTCTGGGTCTGACCTCGGAGCCAATTCTCCAGGCATCGGGGTGTGATGTAGCCAAGGCTGCAGTTGGCCAATTTTTTCATGAGGACATCATGGGACACCAAGGCTTTTTTAAAGTCAAGAGATATGACATCAATCTCTTCTCCCTTGTCCAGGTGATATATCACCTGGTCATAGAAGGAAATGAGATTGATCAGGCAAGACCTACCCGCAACAAACCCATGCTGGCTATCCCTCAGGATGTTGCCATCAGCTAGCTTGTCAAGAATGGTCTCTTTGATAATTTTTTCCAAGATCTTCCCTGGGCTAGAGATCAGGCTGATGGGCCTGTAGTTCCCCAGATCTACTTTCCTCCTTTTCTTGAAGATGGGCACCACATTGGCCTTCTTCCAATCTTCAGGCACTTCACCTAAGCACCACGAGTTCTCAAAGATCCATGCCAGTGGCTGAGCTAAGATGCTTGCCAGCTCCAGAAATACCCTGGGGTGTAAGCTGTCTGGGCCAGCTGACTTGAAGGTGTCCAGCCTCTCAAGGTGTTCCTTTCCATGGTCTACACTGATGTAGGGTAACAATTCTCCCTCACCCTGGCCGTCCCGTACCGTATTGAGCAGGGCAGTCCCTTGGGGCTGGTGAAAAACTGATGCAAAATACCCATTAAGCAGGTTGGCTTTTTCCTGGGTGTTGGTTGTCAATTGTCCCATTTGGTTTAGCAGGGGTCCAATGTTACCCTTGATTTTCTTCCGGCTCCCCGCATATCTAAAAAAAGACTTTTTATTGTCTTTGATACGTGTAGTCAGTTGGAGTTCAGTCACAGCCTTGGCTTTCCTGGTTTGCTCCCTACAGATCCGGACCATGCAGAATACTCCTCCTTTGAAGTGATTCCAGTCTTCCATCCTTTATAGGTTTTTCTTTTTAGATGCAGGAGGTCCACAAGCTCCCTGCAGAGCCAAAGGGGGGTTCTGAAAAACAAGTTAAAGTGAAACAAAATATTGTATCTCTTCCTGGGACCTCAAAACTATGTAGGGCTCAGACTCACCCCTAGACCACTGCCTCTTTTGGCCTTTGCCATACATTATGTTTTCCTGCTCTCTGAGTAGACAAACTGAATAAAGCACATGTATGGTATATTTTCTAAAATTACCCAAGAGAAGAGGTCTTGGAAACATGCATTTCAGTCTCTTGTGCTGTTTATTACTTATAAATCTGATTCATCCAATAAGTTACCCTTGGAGGCCTTAGTATTTCTGCTAAGTATTATTTGTGAAGCAGTCCCTTCACAACATGTGAGGAAGTACGCTTTCTGTTGTTTAAAGTCATGCAATGTTTGGTTATAACGTTGTTTGGCCGCCACCTGCTAGTAGGTAACTACTGTGACATAATTGAATTTGCTTAACATCGTTTCTCTTATTAAAGTTGCATTTTTCAAGAATGTAACTAAGACATTAAGCGAGGAGTAGGTGTACATCCCTTATGTAGCTATTCTATAAAGGTACAGATCTATGCTGATATCTTTTATTAGACTATCTACCCAAAAAAACTTACCTACCTATATCCTTAGACCAGCACGGCTACAACCAAAATCTCTGCGGATCTATGCTGCCTCTTGCCTTTAAGCAGCATGCTATGAAGTCAAGCTGCTGCCTGCTCACAAGCCTGTGACTTGCCAAGGGCATTTTAGCCCACTGACATTTGACACCTACAAGCCAACAGAACTCTGCCTCCTCCTCCTCCTCCTCTCCTGGAGCTGGCTCTGCATCTCATTTCTACCAGTTCTTACAGGACAATGCATTTTAAGGCCAGCGTGTGGAGTGGCATTTGGATTGTCAGGTTGTAAACCTCAAAATATGATAGGCAACAGATATGATAGGCTTCCACCATTCCCTGAAACCAGTCCAAATTTTGCTGAGAAGAAAATCCTATAATCCATACCATCCTTGAGGCAATTACATCCAAACCTGACTTGTAAACAGGCTGCCCTTCTTAGACCATTTACTTCTGACTTCGGTGGAAGCAGCAGGAGGCCCCATGTGCTCATATCTGCCTATCTTTGACTTGGTCACTGCAAACAGACTTAGAGCAACTTGAGTGAATATTTACAGGAGAAACAGCTGGGCTGCATCCAGATGAGTGCGGGCATTTGGTTCCCTGGGGAACACTCATGCCACACGTGCTTTAGTGTATGGCAAGTTACACCAGGGGCAGTAGGGGAGGCTGGCCCCAGCAGCCTCACCTGGGGTCCTGGGGGGCTCCTGGGGCTGCAGCAGTTGTAATCCTGCCGGGCAGATATCCAGGGGTCACAAAAAAACCGCAAAAAAAAAATGGAGCGGCAACTCACAGGCAGTGCGCCCTTGCAGCGCAAACACCTGACAGTGCGGTATGTGGCGCTGCAGACATGTTTGTGGAGCTACATACTGCACAGCCATGCTCGTCTGGAGGCGACCCTGGAGTTTATTTAAAGCTTGTGGGAGCAGGCAGAGAAAAGAGCTGTGTTACATCACCCGCCTGTTCAAGTGAAGGAGAGGCTGGGATGGGAGAGCCATTTTACAAAAAGGCATCTCTCCTATTTTATGAAGAAAAGCTTCAGTACAGCACGTGTGTCTAACTTGTTTGTAGGGAGAAGCCTTTTATTTTCACATAGGATGGAGGTTTAATTCATATGTCTGACTTTCTACCAAGAGAGGAAGATGAGTACTTCAAAATCAACCCTTGTTTCCTTACATTTAACTCTCAAATTACATTAAAGGTACAGGGTCAGGGTCAGCTTTGGTCACGTAGTCCTTTCACAGCATTTGATGAAGTAAGCCTCAGCTCACTAAAGCTTGTGGTATATAGAGAGATATATAATCTGCTTTTGTTAGTTGACAGGGTACAAATCTACCCTGTCTTCTACTTGACTTCAGACTAATATGGTTACTACCTATGTTTCTCTACATCCATCTAGTCCTGGTCAGAATGTCCCCTGCCTGTTAAAGCTGCCGCACAGGAGTTACCAAAAGCAGGATTTTGAGTACCACATCATATCAAGCAGAGTCCCTGCTGCCCCCCCTAAGAACCTCATTTCTCAAGGCCTCAGACTGCAAACAGCCCAATAGAAAGCACATTTCTTTGGGATTCTTGCTCCAAAACACCAATTTAGTAGAGGTGCATTGATACATTGGTCCAATATCAGATCACTAACAATATAAAGAAAACTGTCCATATGGAATATTGGCATGGTGGGGCTGATAATTTGGCTGATAAATGCCTGTGATGCACACAGCTGGAGCACAGCATGGAGCAGAGCCAGCAGCATGGAGAGCTGCCTTCAGCTGGTAAGTCAGAAGGGGAGGG
>NW_017728984.1:223339-223851 GCF_001723915.1 Gavialis gangeticus
GTGAAGGAGGGGGAGGGGCATGGGCAGTGGCAGGCGCTGACCAGCGGGGGGGGCGGGTAGAGGGCACAGGACGGAGGCATGGCTCCTGGGGTGGGGGCAGCTCCCACTGCTGCTTGCACCCTGGGAGGGGTGCCCCTGGATCTGTGTGGCACAGGGCAGGCTGCAGCTGCAGGGTGGAGCTGGGGCCAGCACTGGCTTTTCTTGCTGGGGACTGGGCTCAGAGTGGGCTCCGGAGGCACTGGGAGTAGGCTGCAGCCACCCCAAATTTCGCCCCAGCTCCACTCCCAGCCCTGTGCTGCCACCCAGAGCAGCCCCGGCTTTTCCTAGCTCTTGGCTGGAGACAGGGTGTTCAATTAGGGCTGCACCAGGTGCCAGGTGGCAGTGCAGGACTGGGTGCAGAGCTGTGAAGAAATTTGGGGTGGCTGCAGCTTCCTTCCAGTGCCGCCAGAGCCTGCTCTGAGCCTCGTGCAGCACCAGCTCTGGCTCCACACTGCAGACTGCCCCGCCCTGTG
>NW_017728984.1:228851-233056 GCF_001723915.1 Gavialis gangeticus
CCCCCCCCCCCCCGGAGTGCAAGCGGCAGTGGGAGCTGCCCCCACCCCATGAGCCATGCTTCCCACCCTGCGTGGGCAGCGCCTGCCCCTTCCCTCACCGCAGGGGGCACTGATCTGTCCCCCCATGCCCCTTCCCTCCCTCCCCTTCCACCACACCGGATTTACTAGCTGGAGGCAGCTGTTTTGGATATTGGATCAGTATTGGCCAATACACCTCCTTAAATATCGGCTATCGGTATAGGCCCCCAAAATCTCCAATGGTGCACCCACACAATGTAGTGATCACTTTTCCTATTTGGGAGCTAAAATTAGAACATTTGAAGCTCAGGGTGTCTTGAGCCTCCCTTGTTCAATTAATGACAGTTAGAACCTCACAGTGACAGGGTTAGTCCATCCACACATTTGCAGGCTGGAAACCGATGGATGGTATCATTGCTCTTCCACCAATCTCTGGATGGAGTCCTGGCATGATTTTACTGCTGATGTTTTCAATATACTGAGACATTTAAAAACAAGCATGTTGGAGTTTTAGCTAGGCAGAGAGGATATTTATCAGCTTCTGTAACTCTAGGACACTACAGGGTAATTTAATAAGCAAGCAGACTGCTGTCTGCTATTGATCTATTAAATGCATCAAGAGAAGTATACTTATAGTTAGAGATAGGTGAAGGGGTTCACATAGGCATAACAATTAGGTTCCCATGGAGTTGTCTTTTATGCTTCTATCTTGGTTGCAGCATGTACCTGATTCCAGTTGAATTGTGGAGTGGACACTGGACAGTTTTATCAGTCAGTCACTGCTAACAGGAAGAGTTTTCTTTGACCCCTTCTGGGATAAGGATCCTACCACAGGCACCCCGATGGTCTCTTGAATAGGTGCTTCCATATTTTGGCATGCATGCTCTGATGCTACAGTGTTGGGCATGGTCTACAAACATGAATAGAATTTAAGACACAGAGGGTGAAGATAACCCAGTTCAAAAGGTTGTTTTTTATCACCTCTGTGAGATCGGTTTAATCCATTCCATGGTCCTGAACTCTTCCAAAGGAAGCTGCGTCTCCGTGCACTGTGACCTTTGCAGATTGCACAAGCTGAGCTGAACTAGGTTTGACTGAGTCAGTTCTTGCTTAAAGTTGCACTGAAGTACTGTAGGGAGTGGCAGCAGTGTGATTCAGCAGGAGCATTGCTGACCCAGTTACATTATTGGAGCTCTAGTCATCTAGACTACAGCCAGAACTATGTTGTCCTCAGCAGTGTACAAACTGAGCAGAAAGATGGTCCTTGCTCCAAAAAGCTTGTAACCTATTATATATGATGAACATAACAGATTAGTATAAACAGATTGGAGAGTACATGGCAACAGTGTTGGTCAGCATGAGAGATGGTTCTCAGCATATCAGCTATTTTACACAACCCAGAACCTCCTCCCTCTCCCCAGTGTGGCTCTTTTTCTCTCTCATGTAAGATGTGAGCTAAAATCCTGAGTGCTTGTTGTCAGTGAATTACTCACATGGCACTTTTCTGAGAGTGAATATAGTGGAAGGGTATCTGTCTTCTGTTGCATTCAAGATAAATTAGAAGAGCAACAGAGATTGATGAATGTTGTCAGATGACAGAAGTAAAAGGATAACTATAATACAGTATAAGGTACTGCATAGAAGTGAATTACTTTGCGGGGTTTTTTGTCTTTTTTTTAAAGAAGAAAAACTGTTAATGTCACCCTTTGTATCAAGCTATCTTGATTTCAGTTTGCTTGATTGTGGTAAAATATTACTTTAGGAAATTACATCTTTCCTCTCTATACTATTTCTATAGTTTCCACTAGATACAGATTTCACTTGTATTTCCTTCCTAAACTGTTTTTTTGAGTAGAACTGTTGTGTGCTGTTTCACAACAGAGATGACTGCATATCTTTGTTGGTCAGCAAAGCGGTCCCTAACTGTAGTCTGAATGGTAGCTTGTAACAAGATTTTGGATACTGCAGAATGTCACATAAATATATGACAGTATTATAATTTTCTTGATTTATTATTAGGACATTTAACAATCTGGTGGCAGACTGGATAAGACAGTGTGTTGAACATACGGCACACAGAACTTTTGTATTTCTCTGAAACAGGCAGTGTGATTTCTCTCTCTTTCTTTCTCTCATTTTGTTCCATATAATTTTTATGCTCCAGCAATGTATTCATCTTTTGTGAACCCACAGAGTTGGTGAAACTTCAGAAAGCACAGAGACCAATACCATGAACAAACTAAAACTAGCTATATAAATACCAAATGTTTAGCTGGCCCTTATACATCAAGAGAACATTGTGGTCACTGGAATATAGCCTCAGACAGTGGCTGACAATATGCCTCCTCCCTCTCATTTGCACCATGGCACAGACACACCCTTGGGTTTTGCACACCTTAATGTATACAAAGCAAGTGCGTGCAAAAAGACAGAATTTGGAATGAATCAAATGAAATGTACATGCCCTTTAGACCAACTGTTTGTGGCTGGAATCCTTGTAGAGCACTGGCTTTTTTCACCTCTGTCATTTATTTTAAAAAAAGATTTGTAGAGCTATAATTCAGACTCTGCTTACACAGCAACTTTCAGATATTTAGAACTAAGGTCCTTAGTGACAGTCAACTTTGTAGACACCTTTAAAGATGATTTTAAATAAATTTACATTTCTTAATAACAGCTTAACAAATGAATCAGACTTCCTAGTCCTAGACAGGCAGGGCTTATTTATAAGTAAGGCTACGTGCTTGTTATTGGAAAATCAGACCTTGTGAATGGCAAAAAGTTAAAAGCAAAAAGAAAAGTCATAGCACCTAATATTTTAATTAGTTTTATTTTTTTCTCATTTGAAAAGTGCTACATAGCTGTTATTAGTAGCCTATAGGAGTATGAATTTAGCAAAATAAAATAAGATGTGTAAAAATAAACAGAAGAACAGTTGCAGACCATGATGAAAATACTTACTTTTTATGAAAGACCCTAAATATCAGGAGGGCAGACTGTGGTTCATAGATTCATAGATTGTAAGGCTGGAAGGGACCTCGGAAAATCATCAGGTCCAGCCCCCCGCACCAAGCAGGAAAGATAACTGGGGTCAGGTGACCCCAGCAAGGTGACTGTCCAGTCTCCTCTTGAAGATTTCCGGGGTAGGCAATTGTACCACCTCTGGAGGGAGCTTATTCCATGGTCTGGATACCCTCATTGTGAAGTAGTTTTCCCTAATATTGATCCTGAAATGGTCTTCCAGGAGTTTGTGACAATTACTCATAGTTTTCCCCAAGGATGCCCTGGTGACTAGTTGTTCACCAAGCCTCTGATGTAGCAGTGAGCTGCTACTAAGTCCCCTCTCAGCCCTCTCTTTTTCAGGCTGCAGAGTCCCGGATCCCTCAGCCTTTCCTCTTTTGGCTTGCCGCACAAGTCTCTGATCATATGGGTGGCCCTTCTCCGGACTCTCTTAAGCTTTACCACGTCCTTGTTAAAGTGTGGCGCCCCAAACTGGACGCAGTACTCCAGCCATGGTCTCACCAGTGCAGAGCAGAGTGGGAGAATCACTTCTTTGGTTTACTGGAGATCCATTGATTGATGCATGCCAGGGTACTGTTAGCCCTGCTGGCTACAGCATTGTCCTGCCAGCTCATGTTCATACTGTGGTCAGTTATTACCCCCAGCTCCCTTTCATTTGTAGTGCTGGTCAGGTTGGCGTTGCCAAGCCTATAGGTGTGCAGGGGATTGTTCGTCTCCAGGTGGAGCACTTTATATTTCTTGATGTTGAACTTCATCTGTTTCATAGTTTCAGAGTTGGTAGGGTCGGAAGGGACCTGAGCAGATCATCAAGTCCAACCCCCTGCCATGGGCAGGAAAGGGTGCTGGTGTCAAATGACCCCAACTAGGTGATTGTCAAGCCTCCTTTTGAAGACCCCAGGGTAGGAGCCAGCACCACTTCCCTTGGAAGTTGGTTACAGATCCTAGCCGCCCTGACTGTGAAGTAGCGCCTCCTGATGTTCAGCCTGAATCTACTCTCCATCAACTTATGGCCGTTATTCCTTGTTACTCTTGGTAGTGCTTGGGGGAACAGGGACTCTCTCGTTGCCTGCTGGTCCCCATTGGCCAGTTTGTAGACGGCCACCAGATCCCCTCTCAGCTTTCTCTTGTGGAGGCTGAACAGGTTCAGGTCCCGTAACCTCCCATCG
>NW_017728984.1:233148-233750 GCF_001723915.1 Gavialis gangeticus
CGTTTCCAGTCCTCCGGCACTTCACCAGAGCACCATGAGTGCTCGTAAAGCTGTGCCAGGGGTCCTGCAATGACCTCTGCTAATTCCCTCAGCACTCTGGGGTGGAGATCGTCAGGACCTGCTGATTTGTACACATCTAGTCTCACCAGAAGTTCCATGACTAGGTCTTCATTGACCCTGGGCTTGTCAGCGCCTCCCCTGAATCTGTCGGGGATCCCAGTGGGGGGGATGCCCTGATCCCTGCTCGAAAAGATGGAGGCAAAGAAATTGTTAAAGAGGTTAGCTTTGTCATCTGATGTGACCACCAGATTTCCTAGTGTATCCTGCAAAGGCCCTACATTACCCAGTACCTTCTTTTTGCCCCCTATGTATTTAAAAAAGGACTTCTTGTTATCCTTGATCTGGGTTGCTAGTCCCAGTTCCATCTCTGCTTTGGCCTTCCTAACAACTCCCCTACAGCCTTGAGCAATGGAGATATAATCCTCCCTGGTGATGGCCCCTCCTTTCCATTGGATGTACGTGTCCTTTTTAGCTTTGAGACGTTCCTGGATGCTTTTGGTGAGCCATGGGGACTTTTGAGCACTCTTGCCCCCTTTGATCCG
>NW_017728984.1:234140-237732 GCF_001723915.1 Gavialis gangeticus
AGATGTTGAATAGCACTGCACCAAGCACTGACCCTTGCAGGACACCACTGGCCACTTCTCACCAAGATGACACAGATCCATTCATTAGGACTCTCTGGGTCCTACCCCACAACCAGATTCCTACCCACCTGACTGTCTCATGGTTAAGCCCACAGTCTTCCAATTTTCTTGTGAAAACATCATGGGATACCAGAGCAAAAGCTTTTTGGAAGTCAAGGTATATAATGTCAACCTCCTCTCTCTTACCCAGGTGGCGAGTTACCTGGTCATAAAAGGAGATGAGGTTGGTAAGACAAGGCCTATCAACGACGAAGCCATACTGGCTATCATTCCAAATCCTACCTTCTGCAAGCCTATTGTACATAGACTCCTTAATGAATTATTCCAGGATTTTCCCTGAGATAGAGGTTAGGCTAACTGGCCTATAGTTACCTGGGTCCTCCCTCCTCCCCTTCTTGAAGATGGGCACAACATTGACCCTCTTCCAGTCCTCAGGGACCTCCCCAGAGTGCCATGAGTTTTGGAAGAGCTTCATTAAGGGTTCTGCAGTGACTACAGCCAACTCCTTCAATGCGCTTGGATGAAGTGCATCTGGACCTGCTGACTTATATATGTCTAGTTTCTTTAATTGATCACACACCAGTTCTATGGCAATAGTAGAAAGGGAGTTATCTGAACCCTGCTCATTCTGTACCCTAGCTGATGTGATTTTCCCCTTGGCCATGTGGAAGGCTAAAGTAAAGTAGTAATTCAGGAGTTCAGTTTTCTCCTAAGTGCTGGTGACTAGCTGTCCTGAGTTGTTGAGCAATGGCCCCATACCCCCATTCATTTCCCTCCTGTTTCCTGCATACCTAAAGAAGGACTTTTTATTATCCTTTATTCCTGTTGCTAATTTTAGCTCAGTCACTGCCTTAGCTTTTCTAATCTGATCCCTACAAGTGTGGGCCATATCTATATAGTCCTCCTTGGGGACTGTCCCTAGCTTCCATTGACTGTATGCCTCTTTCTTCTTCCTAAGAGGACCGTCAATTCCCTATTTAGCTAAGAGGGCTTCCCAGCCCTTTTGCTACATTTCCTCTGCATGGGAATGGACTTTCTTTGTGCTTCAAGGATTGTGTCCTTTAGGAACAACCCTCTTCATGCACTCCTTTTGCCTTTGGTCCCTGGTCCCACAGCACATTCTCTACTACTGACCTGAGCTTGTTGAAGTTTGCATTTTTTAAGTCCAAAACTTCAAGCCTGCTATCCAATTCATCGACCTTGCAACAGAGTGTGAACGTAATGGTTTCATGGTCACTATTGCCCAGACTGCCCCCTATAACAAGAGGTACCATGGCTTAGCTGGTTAAAGTGCCTGCCTAGTAAACACAAAGTCCTGGGTTCAAATCCCAGTAGTACCTGGAGGGTTTGTTTTCTGGAACCAACTTCCAAGAGAAGTGGTGATAGCTCCTACCCCGGGGGTCTTTAAGAGGAGGCTTGACGTCTACCTGGCTGGGGTCATTTGAGCCTGGTTTTCTCTCCTCCCCAGGGCAGGGGGTCAGACTAGAAGATCTACAAGGTCCCTTCCAATCCTGCTTCTGTGAATCTATGTTTAAATTGGTTACCAGGTTGTCACCTTTGGCCAGGACCAAATCTAGAAGAGCGTTACCTCTGGTTGGCCCGTGCATGTCCTGAGTCAGAAAAAACTCTTCAGTACAGGTCAGGATTGATCTGACTTTGCTGAGCATTCCTCCCAAGAGATGTCTGGATAATTGAAGTTGTCCATGACGACCATGTCCTGTGCCCAGGCAGCCTTGGTTAGCTCTCAGGCAAACTCTAGATCAAGTTCCTCACCTTGGTTTGGTGGTCTATAGTATATGCCTACAGTTAGATCTCTCTTGCCATGCCTCCCCACCCCTGCAGCTTGACCCAGAGGGTTTCAAGCTGTTCATCTTTGGAGCTGATGTTGGCCTCCAAGGAGGTGTACTGCTCCTTCACACAGAGGAACACCTCCACCTTTTTTCCCTACTCAGTCCCTTCTATGCAGGGTGTAGCCCTTTATGGCTACACTCCAATTGTATGAGGAGTCCCACCAGGTCTCCGCAATCCCTACTAGATCATAATGCCACTGGAGAACAGGAGGACTAGTTCCTCCTGCTTGTTCCCCATGCTCCTGGCATTACTGTACAAGAACCTGAGTCCTCCTACTGAGGCCCTCAACTTCCTGTCATGCTGAAGGAGAACTATTTCCTCAGTTCCTGCAAGAGTGGCCCTCCTGGTGTCCCTATCTATGGAGCTTCCTTGCATGATGGTCCCTGGGCATGCTTCAGTCAGTGTTTCCCTGTCCCCCAGCAATCTTAGTTTAAAGCCCATCCTGACCTAGAACAGGAACTTACCTCTCTGTGTGAGGTGGATGCCATCTCTTCCCAGGAGTCCTCTCTCCCTGAAGTGCATACTGTGGTCTAGGAAACCAAAGCCCACTCGGTGGCACCATCGTTGGAGACATCAGTTCACTTCCTCGATGCATTGTTCCCTACTAGGACCGTGGCCTGCAACAGGGAGCACAGAGGAGAAGACTACCTGAGCCCCCGACACCTTGAGCCCAGCCCCCTGAGCTCTGTAGTCACTCATGCCCCGATTTGGAATACTCCTAGCCGTGTCATTTGTTCCCACATGGATAAGGAGCATAGGGTAGTAGTTGGAGGGCTGGAAAAGCCTGGGGATCCTCTCCACAACATCTCAGATGTGGGCCCCAGAGAGGCAGCAGACCTCCCAGGCTAGGGGGTCCGGATGGCAGATGGGTCCCTCAGTGCCTCACTGGATGGGGTCCCCCCACCACAGTGCGACTTCTCCTGGGATGGCAGCATGGTGCTCACCTTCTTCCTCCTCCAGTGTCACCATCAGAGCCTACTCATGTGTGGTCTTTGTGGTTGAATATCTACACTAAGGTAATTGCAGTTCTTCTCCATCTACTTATACATAATGGAGGACACGGTCTGGCTCCTAGAAGTACCTTCATAACATCTGATGAAGTAAACTTATGTCTCTCATTTTGTCAGTTTATAAGGTACAAATCTACCCTACCTTCTCTTAGATATCATGGCTGGGAAGAACAAATAGACCTGGACCCAGATCATGTAGCAGATCCACTGAAGCAGATTCCTGGTACAAACCTAGACTGAAGGATCACACAAACCCTCTTGTAAACAATTAATTCATGGGTAGACTGGGATGGGAAAGCTTGCCTATTGCTGCCATCCTGCACCTTCCACTAAGCAGAGAGAGGACTGCAGCCTTTAGGACTGCCCATTCTTATAATCTCTTTTAAAATGCATTGTTGTATTACAATATCTTTTAAATGCTTATACAACTATAATAAACTAAATCGCCTTCCTGTCCATTCCTAGGACTGTCACCAGGGAACCAGTGACATTCCTACAAGGGAAAATTCACATCCTAAAATCAGTCTCAAGGGTGCAACATTGCCAGTTAGAAACTTACTTAAAAACAAACCTAAACTAAGATTTGTTTTAAAAACCATGTGACTCCAGCAGCTAGAGCTTTATAACAAATAAAAGAGCTGGCAGGATTTCAAGTGCTACAGTACATCAAA
>NW_017728984.1:242732-246601 GCF_001723915.1 Gavialis gangeticus
TAGAAGAAACTCAACTTTCTGGTTCTGCAAACAGAATAATATGCTCCTATCCTGATGTGCCCTTCATATGAAATCATTCAACTCTATATGTGCAACAACTGCCCACTACTTGTGCCATCTGCTAACTTCTGCCAAAGATTTAATTCATTTTAGCTACTGGGCAGGTGTCAGGGCTTCTAGACTGGTGCAGATACATCAAAAGTATAATTCAGATTCTATATGTAACCTCCACCAAGAAAGCCAAACTCTGAAGTCAGCACCTACTCAGGAAAGGCTCTTGTCAGCTTCACTGGGAATTCTTCCTGAGTAGAGACATCAAGATTTTGCCCAGGGAGAAGTTCTGTGCAAGAAGTCACTTTGGCATAAAGGAAAAGATGCCTCTGCCTAGTTATAGCAGCCGTGTGTCAGTCTTCTATGTTATTTCTTCATGGTGTAGCTGCAATAAGGCTGTATCCACTCACTTTTCAGCTGGAGGCCTTTGTGAATTGTTCTTGTTTTTTATTTCCAGTCTTAAGCAGAAAGGCATGTTAAATGCTTTTTATGACTATCTAGCCATAAGCGGCAGGCGTCTGATATTAAACCAAATGGAAACATGGGGGAAGTGGATTTTCAGACTTAATTCCTATAAAAGCAAAGGCAAATGCTGAAGCATGTGGAGCTCGAGTCCTTGTAAAGTTTCCTTCCTTTCCAGCAAGTGAAAGCTAAACAGGGAGTCTTCATCTCACTGGGCTGCTGCCAAGTCCGGAGCAGTTCAGAACGAAGCAGGGTGCAGCCTCTCTACAAACGGAGCCTGAGCCTCAGGCTGCCTGCATGCAGCTCACAAGGAGGGATTTCCATCCAGTTTTGTTTTTATTGACAATAGTGCAAAGTGCCAGATAAAATGATCTTTGGTTAAAAATGAGACCAAGTCCTGTTTCATAAACACAGAGTCCCAACTTGAGATTAACCTTAATGTGGCTCCCAATAACAGGACATCATGCGGGGACCAGACACTTCTCTCACTCAAAAACCTTGCTTCTGCCTTTGAAAATGCCTTTCTCCATGAAGGATAATCTCCTTCTTCCTGTGTGAATTAGGAGAGGCAGCACAGGGGGCCCTGGACCATCCTGCCTCCAAACAAAACAGCTGCATTAACAACCTTCTCTTCTTTCCTCTCTGCCATGTTTTCTCTCAGCTGCCACAGAGCAAACACTTCCAGCTTTAGGGTGGTGGTGAGGAGTGTGTGTGCAGGAGTGTCCACTAATTGTGTAAACTGCTATCATAGTACTGCACATTTTCAGATGAGTTACCTGGGAAAGTAGGTGTTCTGTGCCAGGAACTCAGGTGGATTTGAGAGGATGCATCTAGACAGTTCTCATTCATGGCTTTTCCCTTGTGATTTGAATGGTATTGCTAGTAAGATCACCTTGAGCAGACTCTAGTCTTTGCTGATTATTGTTCTACTACTCTGAACTCCCTTGTGCTGCTTCAGGCCTTGTCTATGGTGGGAATGTACCCTGATTCCAGCTATCAAAGCACAAGTGGTACAAAATCTAAGTATAACCAGGGAAATTTCCAGTCACATCTTTCCTTGGGGTTTGTCCTGAAATAAGAGTCTCTAAGCCACTAAGATTTGAAGAACATTCCCATTATACACTCAGAGTTAAACCTAGCAACGCTTTTCACTTCCTGTCCTAAATTGTTATGTGATATTATTGTGCGCATGCATGTGTCTGCTGTTCAAACTGTTAGTGGCAGCAGTGGTGGCCTTAGGGCTGTTGGGGACCTGGGCAAGAGAGTCATTTGGGGCCCCTTAGAGGCTTTATTTTGATGATCTATGTATCATAGATCTTTTAAATATTCTTTGGGGGAATTAGATAAATAGTCAAGTGTTAAAATGCAAATAGAGGCACTTCCTTGCAAAAACTTTACCCTCCAAAAAATTTGTTCCACAGTTTTGGGGCCCCCTAAAGTGTGAGTCTCCAGGTGGTCACCCAGTTTGCCCTCCCCTCAGGCTGCTACTGGTGACAGAGGAGTGGATGTTGTATGGCTCCTGTTTCTCTAGAACTCTTTTAGACAGAAATTGCTTTTTCTAAAGCTTATATGTTACCTTGCATTTATTTGTAAGGGGCACTTGTGTTGCCCTTTTCCACACCATGGTTAAGAGAACCTCTCTTTGTAGCTGGGAGTCTCTTAGTTGGACCTTTGGAAGTTTTAATTTGTATTTAGAGATTCTTTGTGGAGAGCTGCAGTCTGGTGAGAGAGGGGTCCCTTCCAGGAGGCTTCTAACATTCCTCAGATTCCAAGAGTGGGGTCTCAGCGGAAGGGAAGTTCAGTTTGTCAGTGATCACGGATGGGTTCAGACAAAAATCTTGGCTTTAACCTTGTTTGAAAATGTAAAATATATTAAAACAATTAACTTTGCTTTGAAAAATGAGAGTGTGTTAAGGGGATGCAAACATCTATTATCTTTGGACACATTTCTACACCAGTTCTCTGCTGGGCAGCAGAACGTGATCGGTTTTGGAGTCTGCTGTGAGATCAGGTTACCAAGTGCCTCTCAACTGAACAGCTGTTCTGGTGCCAGCTGTGGGGAAAAGCCACAGAGTACATTAAAAACCCATCCAGATTCAATGGGACCCCAAAAGCCAGCACGTAAGGATGGAAAGCAATGCATTCTCTCTTTAGTCTCCTTGGCCTTGTCTACATGAGATGCTTTGTGCCCATTTTCCAGCAGTAGCTGATGAGGATCTCCAATGTGGGCATTTATAATGATACACAGCCTGTTGTAAATCCTGTGCAAAATTTGTAAGTGGGGTGCTTGGTTAGAAGCCTGGTATGATAGTTAAGGAATGAGAATAAGGGCACCTGGGCCCTATTGCTGGATCTGTCACAAATTTGTGTGAGCTTGGATAATGACCTAAACTCACTTTGCCTAATTTTCTTAAAATATACCGGAGAATTTGGTTCCTTTGAAAATCCCAGTCTCCATCTGCAAAATTGATATAATTCTTCCCTACTTAGCTTATGGTGCTTAATTAGTTAGTTATTGTGTAAGATCCCTATACAGGAGGCTAGAAATATATTATTATAGATGTCAGGGCTTTGAATTACCAAGCAGTGCTGGCCACTAACTAATACAGAGCTGGAGAAACCCTGGCTTGATTTAGCCTAACCATTCTTCTGTTCCTATTCTTTGCACAGACATCTTCTGCATACACAAACAGAGCCTCAAACACAATCCTGACCCTCTGGTAGCCTCTGATAGCATTAGGAACTCAGTAGGTCTGTATCTGATTGTGTTGATCTGTTGTAGTGAGACACTGACACCTCAGCTAAAACCAGTTACAAGTATGTTGGGCAGTTTTTCTGATTGCAGGGGAAGCTCAAAGATACACTTTTCCCCTGAAGGTCTTTGAATAATCAGGTCTCAGTTTCACAACTACCAATGGCCTCACATGAGACTTCCAAGCCAAGATGTTTGTTCCAAAGCAGACCAGGCATTGCTCACAGCTGCACTGTTCTTACTGGGACTTGTGTATTGTGTAGTTTTCCTCCCTTTTCTCAAAGAACAAGATAAATTGCATCCTGCTTCATCGTCATGGACATGGACTAGTGGGAATTTGCAATATGCACACCTGCTTGATTTTACTATGCTTTAGCATGTAAACCAGGAATGCATATAGAGTAAATGTGGTTGCTTGGATGTACTGATTTCGGTCATATCAGTTAAAAAAAAGTATTAGAAACAAAACAGCATCTTGGAATATGTGCTACATGGAAGAGTACAATCAGTACTGTGGCAATGAAGTTTGGCGCTTAGGGCAAAGCCTGCAGTGGCAGTGGAAGCCCACCCATGCTCTGCGCATAGATCTAGGGGGTACCCCCCC
>NW_017728984.1:251601-257530 GCF_001723915.1 Gavialis gangeticus
ATGAAGAACCAGGGCCCACTATAGTATATGTTGTTTCAGTGGTTCTGCCATTTTCTCCTCCCTATGCCCGCCTCCCTCCCCCAAACAAGCTACTTGTGGCTCTGTCCTGTGCCCCATGCCAGCCGGGCAGTGCCTGTTGGTGCTCCTTTGCTTCAGCACCTGGGGAGGTTGCCCCGCTTGCCACCCCACCTTGCTACTTTGAGTACAATATGCTTCTTGCTGTACTCCAAGGATATAAATGTTTAGTGGAACTAGCCTGTCTCTTTTACGTATGTATGAATATTAATTTTATAGTGTATCTAAGGAAGACTTAGAGTGTATATTTTGTTAAATTTATCACAAGCTCTTCCTACATTAAGTTAGTTCATGAAAACGCAGCAACTGAACACTCAGTGAGTATTGGTGTGAGATTTTAAAAGGGCAATCAAGGCAGTAAAAATGGTTGCAGAATGCTGATGTTCCAAACAGCATGCCTGGAATTAGACACAGCACCTACCCCTGCTACGCTGAAATAACCTGAGAGAAGGGATGGGTTTTGAGGAGAGCCCTGAAGTTAATCATTTGGAAAAAGGAGATCATCTCATGTAGTGTTTGGAGATGAAGGTCCTACCATGTGTCATTGGGAAGATAGATTTCCCAAATTTGCAATAAAGTGTTCCATTTGATTTATACTCTGTGCCAGCAGTGTCCAAAGAAATTGGTCTTTCTGATTATCCTAGGTCCTTGGCCTATGCCTGCGTTGTGACAGCCTCATAGTAATTTGTCCCTGAGTTTCAGACCAAACAAGGACAGTTTCTAACACTGTTGTCTGCACGCCTGTTTCCTGCTTCTTTCATAAATTGTAGTTGGGGAGGACTATCTACCCAGCGAATCTAGTGAATGTCACTGACCTGAATATACCATTGCCAGTTGTGTGTGCAACTAGCTCAGTCAGTAGCAGCCTGAAAGTTCAGAAATTGCTGGCATCATCTGGGCCAGTGGGGGCCAACCCTTTTAGCAGGCATGCCACAAATTATGCTCCATGCCCTCTTTGAGTGCCACCCAGTCCTCTTCCTGGGTCTGATCTCTTGCTCTGCTTTGTGCTCCGTGCCCTACCTGCCACTGTGCTACCTACCCCCTTCCCAATCTACTTGTGCTCTCAGCGCTGGCCACGCTCCTCTGGCCTACAGAATCTCTATAATTTTGGGGCTATCTGGTATTTCCATCAGCATTGTCTGCAGTGATTTTGGTCTTTTGAGCCTTCCACAAAAGGGATAGAAAGCCAAGGACATTGTCCTTTCTTAAGACAGTCCTTCTCCCACTGAAACACATGAAAACATTGCCTAAGGCTTCTCCGCAACCACCATCCCCCACTCCTGTCCCCCATCTCTCCTTGTTTCTTTCAGCTTTATTCTTGACCTGACCCATTTCAGACTCAACCTTCCCTGTTAATATTTCTCAGAATCTTTGCCTCTATCTCTTTCCCTTTTGTGTTGGGCTCCCTTTTGTAAATCTCCCTCACCTTGCATAACACTGGCTGGCTCTCCAAAACCTTCTGTGTCCCCTTCCTCACCTCCCTGTGATGTATGGCAAAAGTGCACATTAATAATATATTTTTGCTTCTTTAGGAACAGCTGATAGAGGGAGTAGGACAACATGGAAGTAGCCAGGGCTCAGCTTCAAGAGGATATAGGTGTCCAGATATCCTTAACATGTGGTCTCATGGTTTGAGCACTTTGCTGGGAAGCAGGAGATGTGAGTTCAGAATCTTTCTGGGTTGAAGGGGGCCTACAGCCTGGGTCTCCCACTCCCTGGCCCAGCAGTCTCCTCATGAGGCATTTGGGCTAAAACATGAAAGGGTCTTCTTCCTCCTTGATGCCAGATAGTATTTGTACGGGGCAAAGTAGAATCCAAAACTGTGTGAGTGCGCCAAAAACTAGTTACATGGCTGCATATATACTGTTTAGGTGCATAACGTGAAACAGGATTCTGTTCCGCATGTGCACTTAGTACTTTGCATTACTCAGTTGTCAAAACAGCATGGTTTGGATTCCAGAGGCCTGTGATCTGCCACCTCCCTGCAGGGTAACTTCTGGCAAGTTTCTTCCCCTTTCTGCCTCTGCTTGCCTTCTGTCTCTCTTCTCTGTTTAGACCGCAGAGCAAGGACTCTCTCCACAGGTGTCTGTGCAGTGCTAGGAATTGAAGGCACAGGAGACAGTGCTATTGTGGGTGGGGGTTACAATGTTTGCATTCTGTCTCTGGATTAAGCAAATTGCTGTCACATTTCCTGAAATTAAGAGAATTTAATTAGCAAAGGGTCAAACTCTTCCCTCCCTAGAGCCACACAAGAGGGGCACAGGGCAGTGGTCACCTGTGTGGGAGGAGTGCATAATAGCAACACTAGCTTTGTGGCTTTAGCAACACTGTCAACCCTATTTAAGTGGCATGCTTCAATGATAAGGCTCAAAGCCATTTAAGTGGGTTTGTGGTGTTGCCAAAAGTGATGTTATTACCCTTCCACTGTGACAAAGAGCAGGTACGTTTTGCTTTCCACCTGTTCAGACTGCCATCGCAGGGGTCCTGTGTTTCCTTTCTACCTATGCAGTCTGCCATTGCAAGAGTCAAGCGTTTCCTTGCTCCTTATTTTCTCCCATTGCACTTGATAAGAGCAATACCACTGTGTGGGCCTGGTGCATAAATGGTGCAGAAAAAGTGCCAGATTGCAGCCAGGCAGCCAGGCTGGGGACATGAATGTTGTGATTGTAACTGTAACAGAACACACTAGCCAGGAGAGAGAGATGTCCTAGGTCAGGCTGTGTGCTGAGACTCCAGAGAAATGGGAGCTTCAGCGATGAGGCAGCCAGCCGGCTACTCTCTTGGCAGGGTTCCTGACATTGTTGTCCAGGGAGCAATCTGTGCCACTCCTAGGATGGGGCTTGATGGACTTTGGGGAGGGGAGAGGAGGGGAGTCAGGAATAGAGATGAATGAAATGCCACCAGGAGGTAAAGCCTCCGAGTTGGGAACAGTGGGAGTGGCAATTCCCGCTCCCCCAACCATTAATTTCTGCTTGCTCAACACAAAGCACAAACCAGAGCCAAGAAGATTACGGCAACTTGTTCCAGCCAGCACAAAACCAGCTGCTGCAAAACTGGAGGTGCTCAGAAAATGAGTTTGTAGCCAAGATAAAGGCAGTGAGGACTCAGATTACAATGCCTGGGTGGGTCAGATCTCCTGTCAAGCAGATGTATGTGGCCTTTAGGGCCCGCCTAGGGGAGGGCACAAAGAGGGATGGGCTCTTGCAAAATTGCTTCTCTGGAGTCTGTTTCAAAGCTGTGAGAGATTTTGGGACGCACTCACTCTCTCTCAGACTCTCCTGTAAAACACTTGGCGTGGAAGTACCCTCTGTCTTCCAGAGATGAGTTTTTCTACCACAGATTTTTCCTTGCTGAGTAGCTGCTCTGGTTTCTTGTGGTGGATAGACCAATGTTAAGTGTCAAGTTTGGATGCAGAGTTTGTGCTTTCAGGTAAGAGCGTTATTTCTTGGAGTATAGACATACAGGGTGTTTCCCCTGTAGTGACTAAAGTTAAATGAAAAGGAACTGCTTCAACCTGTGACAACATAAATTAATGCTAAAGCAGGCCCTGGAAAACAAGCTGGATTATATTCTGTGTAAGGGGAATAAGTCTCTATGGATTGTTCTGATTTGATCGGTTTTGATTGTGGTTACTAGTGGGAACATAAATTCAGTAATACGCCCCTGGTTATTTCCACACCATATTGGTTATTAGTAATTCATTCATTTGTGTTAAATGCCTTTGCAGACCTGAAGCAGCTGGGGAAGAGCTTTCAATTCTACTGAATATTAGAAAATAAAAAGCAGGGGCATTAAGGCATTTATTTTTTGTTGAAAGAGTAAATCTGAATTTTCTGTAAGCCAGATGCAGTTCTAATTTTGAGTAAGTAAGAAGAAGATGGCATATGTATAGAGAAAGCAGCTCAGGCAAAGAAATGGGGCACATTCTGCACTCCTTTCACAATATTTCACTGGGTGGTGGGTGTGGAGTGACTGCTACTGGTACCTAACACTGACTGCAGAGTCAGTTCAAGTAATGGGCGACTTTATGGGAAAGACTTGTGCTGTGACTTGCATGGTGTGATGGGGAAGAGAATTCAGGGATGTGCATTCAGCAGGAAAACAGGCTGTTGAGTTGTTACTGTACGCCCCAAATATTTCTTACCAGGCAAACAACCACTTGTAAATCCTAGTTTTGTAGGATTCCAAAGAAAGAGGTAAGTCCTGGGAAGGAAATGTGCGTGCTTTGAGCAATGAACCTGGCTGGCTTCTTTGTGCATCATGGAACTGACCTGATTTCCATTTCGTGGTGCTGGGTGTTGTTTGTTTCATTTCTTCTATTTAATGTTGGTTTGTGGTGATCTCTGCCCTTGATGCTGAACTACTAAGGTCACTTTCTTATTGTGAAGTAGTGCTGAAGTGGCAGGGAAGCTGCCAGAAGTAGTCATAGGCACTTACCTGGTAGTACCTGGACCCCACCCATGTCACCAGTTTGCAGAGGTATAGCCTGTGACTTCCTTCATTTCAGAGGGATTTAGTAACTCTGAAACTTTTCCATGTGCTTCATTTTGGTGTTTGTCTGAAGCAGCATTGAAGACTCCGTTGTTTAGGTCAGTTATTCTCAACCTTTTTGTACCAGGATCCATTTGTAAACATCAGTGGCCAGTCCCCACCCAGTGCCCCTCACTCCTGACCCAGGGCAGCCCCTCAGTGTGGGCCAGGGGGGGGTGTGTGGGACATGGGGAGCCCCAAACACCCTCTTGCAGGAACTCTTGACAGCCTGCAAGGGACAAGACACCGTTTCCCACATTGTTCCCCCTTAAAGGATCATTCATTTTTAAAGTTTGTTTGCAATCCTTTCATATATTCTTGTGATTCCGGGTTGAGAAACACTGGTTTGTGTGCATATGGAAGGAACTAGTTTTACAAACCTGGGCTCTATATATACTTAACACGTTTCCTTTGTTGTTTTATGCGTCTTGGTAAAGAGAAACTGTGGTTTTTGACTGCTTGTGATGTAAATGTTCTCAGTGAAAGGAAAGTAAGGCCAAAATGACACTCTTTACATGCAACTCAACAGACACCTTTACAATAACCTGGGGGAATGATGGAGATATCCACTGTACATAGCAAAGTTGATGGGGCCTGTCCAATGCTTTCTTTAATTCTCTCAATTTAATGTGATTGGTTTCCATTATTTGGTAGAAATTCAAGACAGCTTTGTGTCAGTAAATGTTTTGTTTCACAGCCCAGAAAACTTTGGGCAGTTAGAAGCCAGATGCATTCGTACACACGTATAGTATTGCATTGTTGTTTTCAATATCTATTTGATAGGAGGCGTATAAAATCTGTGTTGGGTGTGCACTACCCTTTTGTTTGGTGTGTTCAGAGTACAAAGCTTGAAGCCCAGTTTCCGTATCTATCTGTTTAACCATCATACACTAATCACCATAAAATCTCAGTATTTATATTGCAAAAAATGAGCATTCACTGACCCATTTTTTAGCAAAAAGGGAACACGCATTTGAAACCTGCCTCCAGTGCACAGAGCTGGCTGATGTGTGCAGCACCTTTTATCCTCTTTCTCTGGTAGACTGGTGTCATTTACCTGCCTTAGCAGAAAACAGTTGCTTTGTATTCTTATTTTATTCTGTTTGATTTAAAACTTTGCAAATGGCCTCAGATTTTGTGGGCCTGTGCAGGAAGTACTCTTGAGATGAATGAAGATGAAGCTCCTTCCTAGAAAGATGTCCCCAGTTATGGCCATCTGTCTCTGACTCCCTCCCTTCCCAGTTCCTTCTGTCTGTTCTTAAACTGTCCTCCCTTCCTTCCCTCATTTCATCCTGCACTGCTCAAATCCAAAAGGCTGCAGGCT
>NW_017728984.1:262530-268541 GCF_001723915.1 Gavialis gangeticus
GTTATGGCCATCTGTCTCTGACTCCCTCCCTTCCCAGTTCCTTCTGTCTGTTCTTAAACTGTCCTCCCTTCCTTCCCTCATTTCATCCTGCACTGCTCAAATCCAAAAGGCTGTAGGCTGAAGATTCCTCCTGGGCAGATCAAAACCAGCTTCTACCTTAACCTAAGCTGTGATCAGACCAAGATGCCATCCGTGAACTGGTGCACGGAGTCCAGAAAACTCATGCACCTCGGCCTCCTGCTGCTGGCTCAGAAGGTAGAGGAAGGATGAGCTTCCATCTCTGTAGTTAGTCTGTAATGTGGAAATCCACCCTGTCTTCTTCCTCTTCTAAATTACAGCATTGGTTTAGAATTTGAATATCTGGTTTCCCATTCTGATGTTGCCAGTTACTGACTCTGGGCTACATCACTTCACCTCTTGGTTCCTCAGTTTACCCTGCTACACAAATAAAAATACTCCCCTATGTTCCAGGGCAGTTCTAAGGTATATTAACTAACATTTCTCCTGCACTCATACTGGAGAAAGCTTTGATCCCAGGTCCTTCCGTGTTATATTTTCCAGGCCTGTCCATCCAGTGTGTTTGCACAACTAGAAAAGGTTGTGTGGGGAGAAGTGTGGCACACATGGCAACTAGGTAGGCTTGGCTGCAGTGACTTCACTGCTTGGTTACTGGCAGTGTTGTTATTGCAGCAAGCCCTGCTGTTATGTCAGGGGTAGGCTCAGGAAAATCAGACAGAGCCATGCAGCGAGTGGGGTAAGATAGAAAGAGATGGGACTCTTGGGTTCAATTTCCAGCTCCACCTAGCAGTGTGAGTGGAGGGAATGATTAGCACAAAGGGTTTGCACGACAGGACTCCCAGGTTCTGTTCCTACTTGAGTCACTCTTGGGGGATGTGTGTGTGGTTTTAAGTGAACCATCTCTTTGTGTATCAGTTACCCATCTGCAAATTGGGGCAACCACCTAGTTCATAAAAGAGTAGTGAGGATTAAAGAGTTAATCTTTAATGCATATTAGGGTTCTGGGCTGGAAGCTATAGAAGGAAAATAAATGCAGGTCTGTTGGATATTAATGGCCTCAGAATACCTTAAGAAAGGCATCTCTAAACTGAGCTTTTTTCCATCCCTGGGTGCAGCATTGACTCCCAGATTACAAACAACCAGATCTCTCTGGCTTGTTTACCTTGCTGTGTTATTTTATAGTTACATAATGAGGTTAGACAATTTAGACTGCTTAATTAACTCATCATTATCCTTCTCTCAAGCCACACCAAGGAGGAAACTCCTGCAGCCAGGTACCAAGGGAAAACCTTGAGTAGTTACAAAACATTAAACACCTGTTTATCACAAAGCAAGCATGTTGTACCCACTGAGTGTCCCCTGACTATGAGTAAGCACATCTGGTGCAGGTGGCAGAAGGATATGCTGTTGCTGGGTCATGAAACTTCATGCTGCTTTGTTTTGTATGGCATTTCAAATGTAAGCTACTGCTACTGCTCCTCAAGTGCTTTGTAATGTTAAGTAAGAGGTAACAGTCAGGGAGAGAAAGGTGAACAGTTTTAGTGAAAAAGGAGACTTTTCCTGTCTGTTTTGGAGGAAAGGGAAGGGTTGTTCAGGAGAGCAACAGCTGAGAATATATTTGCACCCATGGGGAGAAGAGGAGTCCAGTCCTAGGTACGGTGTGGGAAAGAAACGAAGTAGTGGTAAGGGACAAAAAGAGTGAGATCATCTGGATGGATTGAAATTATGTCTTGCATTTCTGGATATAAGGAAGTATGTGCTTAGAACAGGAGTGCTATGCCAGCATAACTATAGTGGCAATGGCTCTGTAATAGAAAAGTCCATTTATCCCAGCCTCTGAAACTTTCCATTGGCTTCAGTGAACTTTGAATCAGGTGGCTGTTTAATTGTGTTGTGCTCAGGATGTGGGGGAACGGCAAGTTGCTTCTAAACCAAGTGGGCTAGTAGTTGATACCCTGGAGTATGGAATTCAGTTATTCTTGTACCACTCTCTTACTGTTGAATAGCTACAAATGTTAGAGCAAATGAAGTTTATCCAGCTGTCAAAAACCCAGGCGCATGGACTAGTCAGCTGCTTTCCTGTGGTAGTGTCCACTTTTGGTCAGGTGCTGTGTTAGACCAAGATAGTAGGGCACTAAGGTGCCTGCTACTGATAATGGTAACATGGGCTTAGCTGCCACTCAATAGGGCAGCACAGGTGTGAGTTGCTACAGCAACTGATTGTGTCAGCTGACTGGAAGGGGGCAGGGCCTGGCCTGTATAAACAGAAGATGCTGAGGCCAGAGGTCAGTTCCCCTCTGGCAGTTTAAGGAGCAAGAGCTCTGCTAGAATGAGCAGGGCAGTGTTGTGTGGATACAGGGTGGAGAGGACCCTAGCAGGGATGAGAGAAGGTTAGCCAGGTTGGCTTAAGATTTTTGTTGTAGCCGAGGGGCTTTGAGTGTTGATAGCTGTAATTAAAAACCAGAGGACCGGGTGAGGCTATAGGGGTGGAGGAGGCCTCATTAGGAGCTCCCCAGTAGAGGGGGGTTCCTAGCGCCATAGGGGGCGCTGCGTTTGGGGTGTCCCGACCCTGGCCCCAGTGTGGGCGATATCGGGATGAGCCCAGTGGGCGCAAGACCCAGGAAAGGGGTCTGGGGGCCAGGTAAGGCTAAGGCTGCCTGAGTCCCAATTGGGAAGAGCCCAGTGGGGCATAGGCCCAAGAAGGTGGGTCTGGGGGCCAGGTAAGGCTAA
Source organism: Gavialis gangeticus (assembly GCF_001723915.1). NCBI lineage: Eukaryota > Metazoa > Chordata > Crocodylia > Gavialidae > Gavialis > Gavialis gangeticus. Next base: position 265,279 of record NW_017728984.1, read on the forward strand.
GGCCGCCTGAGCCCCAATCGGGAGAAGCCCGAGTCGGGCATAGGACCCTAGAAGGGGTCTGGGGCCAGGTAAGGCCAAGGCCGCCTGAGCCCTGAGTGTGGGCAAGGAGTGCAAGCACAGGGAGACGGGCCCAGTGGGGCACTGTCGGTGAGGCAGAAGCCCCGGAAGCGGGTGAGTTGTTTGAGAAGTCCGGGAGGGGGCATGTACCCAGGGAAGCCCCGGTGAGGGTGAGTGTGCAGTGAGCCCCGGGAGAGGGCAGGTACGCAGTAAGCTCCAGGGCGGGTGAACAGACCGAGCAGACCCGAGGGGGGAGTGAGCACGTCAGATAGAGACCCGGTATAGCAAGGCCGGCCCCGTGCCAAGGAGGGCAGGAAGGCAGCCTCCCATTGATGATATAACAATAAGACGTGGTGGGCGAGAGAGAGGGTGCATTCAAGACCCCAATTTGGCACGGTAGGTAGGGGCGCTAGGGGAGGTCACGGCACCCCTACGTCGCATTCTGCCACATACCTCTTCTTCCATCTGCTCTGGAAGAGTTAGCAAGCCCTGGAGATCACTAGAATCCAGAACCAACCCATGAGTTACTTGTCACGCAGCCTTGGGCAACAAAACTACCTCAACCGTTATAAGAGATGTGCATTCCCCAAGCCAAGAGCAGAGACCCTGGAGAGCCTATGACAGCTGCAAAGAATCATAGTTATCATCACATTTTTGTTTGATGATTGACTGCTGAATGTCTCTGTTATGTGCTTTGTTTTAAATTTTTTATATAGAACAGCTGGGACTACAATAACAATTGTGGCTCTGTCTCCCACAGAAAGTAGCTGCTCAGTCTGGGAACAGATATGCCCAAGGAAGAATCCCTTATCAGATCTGGGCAAGCCATTCAGGCCTGGTCCATTTCCGGCATCATGTTGCATCCTCAACATAACTTTATTGGAGTCAGTTGAATTTCTTGGGCCTCCTGTTGCCTTGTGCAGTTATTCACACCAGTGTAAAAGAGTGAAGATTGCTGCCTTTCCAATCTGCAGTATTGCATGTCCACTGGGCCTTGGCAACCAACTACTCAAGGTGCAAAAAAGCCAAGAATCAAGGTCCTTGTTTGGGGCTCTTGTACTGGCAGAGATGTTCTCCTCCCCCCTCAGGTTTCTACTGTTTATGCATGAAATAGGAGTGAGGCTTATGTGAATCACATTTCGTTTTCTTTTTTTCAGAGGCTGCAGCCAAAGGCATTTCTCAATAACAGTAGATCGGGGCAGGCAATTATTTTGGGTGGATTGCTGCTTGACAAGTTCTGGCGAGCTGTTGGGGGACACAGATGCGAACTGGCAAATTATGGGGGAGGGCGGTCACACTGCAGGACAGGCTGGGGGTACAGGCCGACCTGGACATGCTCTCAAGGTGGGCTGACCAAAACCAGATGGCCTTCAATGTAGAGAAGTGTAAGGTGCTGCACCTTGGTAGGAAGAAGCCTCAACATACTGACAAGCTCAGCAGCGCTACGCTCGCTAGCACCACGACCGAAAGAGACTTGGGGATCCTGACTGACCACAAGATGAATATATGAGTCCACAATGTGATGCTGTGGCTGGCAAAGCAAACCTAACTCTGGCGTGCATCCACTGATGCATCTCTAGCAAAGCCAGGGATGTCATCCTCCTGTTTTACTCAGCCTTGGTGAGGCCACAGCTGGAGTACTGCATCCAGTTTTGGGGCCCCCACTTCCAGAGGGATATGGAAGAGCTTGAGAGAGTCCAGGGGAGAGCCACTCATAATTCAAGGCCTGGAGGGCAGGTCATATAAGGAGAGACTGAGGGATCTGGGACTCTTCAGTCTGGAAAAGAGAAGTCTCAGGAAAGACTTGGTGGCAGCCTACAATTATAAAGAGGGTGTAACAGGGGGCCTTCTTGGGGCTGCTTTCTCTGTTGCCCACCCACCTGTTTCTGGGCTAACTGCCCACCATGCCTTGATGATAATTAATTAATTGATGTTAATTAAGAGGAGGCTGCCCATTTCTTGCCCCAATGCCAGGGGGCACTATCTGCGGCTCCGTTCCTCCCCTACGCTGCAGCCCAAGCCTTGCAGATGCCATCCGTAGTTCTTACAGTCACTGGCCCCATGCTGGGCCCCGCACTTCTCCGATCAGGACCCCTCTAAGATCCCTCCATTCCAGCAGCCTATGCCGCGTTCATTCCTGGCTGCTCCCCCTTACCGGTGTGGTCCCCCCTGGGACCTTTGGCTCTGCTGGCCCTGGCCCACCTCCAGGCCAGTCAGAGCCCCAGGCCCTCAGCTCTGGGTGTCCCTCGTGGTGGGACCCGGCCCTTCTGGTCCTGGCCCTAGCATGGACCAGTTGAGGGATGTTAAGACAGGTTTGAGTCTATGATCCCACTCTCTCACTGGGGTCCACCTTCCAGACCCTACACAAAGAGGTAACCCACCTGGTTGTGGGAGCTGTGGTTAAGGTGCCCCAACCTGCCTTTCACCAGGGTGATAGCTGGCATTTCCTGGGGCTCCCGAGCCACTGAGAGCCCTACCAGGCCACCCACTCCTAGCAGGATGCAGTTTTAGGTCATGCCCAGGACCAGGAACCTCCTGGCCATCCCCTACAGCTCCTCCCTTACCTCCAGATGATACGTGCAGCCAAGTGATGCTGTTGCCTGGCCTCCTAGTAGCAAAGTCCTGTTTACATGAGCTGCCCTCATCAGGCACCTGCCAGCTGCTGTCTTCAGACCCCTTAAAGTGGCAGGCATCAACAGTGCCCTACCACAGAGGGGTACACCAGGACCTGGGAGAACAGCTGTTCACCAGAGCTCCCGAAGGCAGAACAAGGTCTAACGGTGATAAACTCCAGGAAAGCCGATTTAGACTAGACATAAGAAACAAGTTCTTTATGGTGCGTGTGTCCAGGGTCTGGAAAAAACTCCACCCAGAGGTGGTGCAAGCATCAACCCTGGAGTCTTTCAGAAAACGTCTGGATAGTTTTCTTGCTGGAATCACGTGATCCCAGCTGACTTCCTGCCTATGGCAGGGGGGCCAGACTCGATGATCTTAGGAGGTCCCTTCCAACCCCTAATGTCTATGAAATCTTAGAACCAGAAAAAACAAATCATACACTAGAAGTCAAACACCTACTATAATATATTTTAATTTTATTACAAAAAATATTTGTCATGACTTCTGATTGTGTACTGTATATGGAAGGGATTGCATAATAACTCTAAAATAAAGTGTCACTTATATTGTGTGTGTGTGTGTGTGTATGG
>NW_017728984.1:273541-274263 GCF_001723915.1 Gavialis gangeticus
GGGGCTCTGCACCACGTGCCTGCAACACCAGCACTTGCAGCAGGGAAAGCCTGGTGCTGGAACCTGCTGCCTCCCATGCCCCCTGCTGCGCAGGACCCTGCACACCACCAGGAGTGGAGGGAGCCTCGTCCCCTGCTTCCCCATGGAGTCCAGTGCAGGGCTTCCCTGCTGCAAGTGTGGGAGCTGCAGGCGCACAGTGTGGAGCCCCTGCGGTAGAGACAGCCAGGCAGGATGCGCTCCTTGCTCCCAGTGCAGCGCTGGCCACAGGGGCAATGCGTAGGGAGTGCATGCAGGTACATGTGCACTCCCTGAGCATGGCGGTGCATCCCCTGCAAAAAGGTGCCACCAACACTGTTGGCAGTGCCTGTGGACAGTCACTGCTAGCCATCCTGGCACGGACACTGCTGGCGGCGTCTGTGGGTGATCTACGATCGCTCCCGGCTGCTGCCCCTGGTCAGCACTCATCACTCCCCCCCCCGCCCCCCCACCGCCAACAGTGCTGGTGGTGTCTGCAGAAGCTCCCAGTTTACTCCCACCGGGCTCCTGCCACCACCCCTGCGCTCCCACCACCGCCAGTGCAGCTGTGTCCCCGCAGCCGCTGGGGGCACGCAGTGTTCATGGATGGCATGACTATCACAGAGGCTCCACTTTACACACCCGCACTTACAGCAGGGAAGCCCGCACTGGACTCTGGGGGGAAGCGGGGGGGGGGGGCTCCCTCC
>NW_017728984.1:275865-276789 GCF_001723915.1 Gavialis gangeticus
TTGATGGGAGTTGTGGGGGTAGGGTGTGGGTGTGAGGGAGGGTGGGGGGTGTAGGGACCCCCACACACACGCTTCCCCCATGGCGTACAGCCTCCGCTTGCTGGTAGCAGCACCAGGCAGGGAGGTCAGGGCACTTGTGCCTGGTGCAGGCGCCTCTGGCCGGCACTGTGTGCAGCAGAGGGAGCACAGCCTACCATGCTGCTTCTTTTGCTGGGGCTCTGCACCACGTGCCTGCAACACCAGCACTTGCAGCAGGGAAAGCCTGGTGCTGGAACCTGCTGCCTCCCATGCCCCCTGCTGCGCAGGACCCTGCACACCACCAGGAGTGGAGGGAGCCTCGTCCCCTGCTTCCCCATGGAGTCCAGTGCAGGGCTTCCCTGCTGCAAGTGTGGGAGCTGCAGGCGCACAGTGTGGAGCCCCTGCGGTAGAGACAGCCAGGCAGGATGCGCTCCTTGCTCCCAGTGCAGCGCTGGCCACAGGGGCAATGCGTAGGGAGTGCATGCAGGTACATGTGCACTCCCTGAGCATGGCGGTGCATCCCCTGCAAAAAGGTGCCACCAACACTGTTGGCAGTGCCTGTGGACAGTCACTGCTAGCCATCCTGGCACGGACACTGCTGGCGGCGTCTGTGGGTGATCTACGATCGCTCCCGGCTGCTGCCCCTGGTCAGCACTCATCACTCCCCCCCCCGCCCCCCCACCGCCAACAGTGCTGGTGGTGTCTGCAGAAGCTCCCAGTTTACTCCCACCGGGCTCCTGCCACCACCCCTGCGCTCCCACCACCGCCAGTGCAGCTGTGTCCCCGCAGCCGCTGGGGGCACGCAGTGTTCATGGATGGCATGACTATCACAGAGGCTCCACTTTACACACCCGCACTTACAGCAGGGAAGCCCGCACTGGACTCTGGGGGGAAGCGGGGGGGGGG
>NW_017728984.1:277067-297883 GCF_001723915.1 Gavialis gangeticus
GGGGGGGGGGGCTCCCTCCACCCCTGGCAGAGTGCAGGGACCTGTGCAGCAGGGGATGGGGAAGGCAGCAGGGTCTAGTGCTGGGCTTCCCCTGCTGCAAGTGCTGGAGCTGCAGGCTTGCAGCACAGAGCCCCAGTGAAAGAGGTAGCTAGGCAGTGTTTTCCCCACCATGCGCGGTGCTGATCAGAGCTGTGCCCCACTGGGTGCCTGCACCAGCACAAGCGCCCTGACTTCCCCACTTGCTGCTGCTGCTGGCAGTGGGGGCTGCATGCCATGGGGGGAGTGTGTGGAGGGGCCCCTACACCCTCTACCCTCACACCCTGCCCAGCCCAGCCAACCTGGTGGGTGCAGGCTTCACGTTGTGCTCTGTGCTTCTGCCCAGTTGCCCCAGGCAAGTTGGACTTCCAGGAAGCCAAGCAGGTTTCTGTGGGGCAGCTGCAGCAGGAGCCGTGCCAGGAAGCTGCTGCTGACTGGGCAGGGCCCTTCTGCCCAAGAAGTGGGGAGCGAGGTGCAATAGGTTACATTATGGGGGGTGTACACATGGGTGCCTCACTCCCAGCCTTGTGGGGAGAAGGGCTGGGTAGGGGACAGTTTGTTGTGGGGTGCTGCAGGCCAAGTGCCTGGATCTGGCCCACAGGCCGCATTTGGCTACCCGTGCAATAGGTGGATGTGAATGTGCTAATACTTCTCTCCTCTGTCTTTAGGTATAGTAAAGATGAGAGATTGCTACTATAACGAGACCGTAGGTTTTTTCTACAACAATAGTCGAAAGGAGCTGACGACCTACTGGAGGACAAAAGATGTCTTGGTTGTTGCCCTGGGCCTTACAGTCAGTGTCATTGTGCTCCTGACCAACTTGCTGGTCATCACTGCTATAATCATTAACCGGCGCTTCCACTATCCCATCTACTACCTGCTGGGGAACCTGGCAGCAGCAGACCTCTTTGCCGGCATTGCTTACATGTTCCTCATGTTCCACACGGGGCCCCGGACAGCAGGGCTCTCCCTAAAGACGTGGTTCATCCGGCAGAGCCTCCTGGACACCAGCCTGACTGCTTCTGTGGTGAATCTGTTGGCCATTGCAGTGGAACGGCACCAGACTGTTTTTACCATGCAGTTACACAGCAAAATGTCCAACCAGCGAGTGGTGTTTCTGATTTTCTGTATCTGGATCACAGCCCTACTGTTGGGCCTTATTCCTTCCTATGGCTGGCACTGTCTGTGTGCCCTTGACAAGTGCTCCAGGATGGCACCTCTCTACAGCAGGAGTTATCTCACCTTCTGGGCCATTTCCAACCTGGTCATCTTCCTTATCATGGTGGTTGTCTACACTCACATCTTCATCTATGTCAAGAGGAAGATGACACGGATGTCCAAGCACACCAGCTTCCACCCCCGCTATAAAGAGACCATGATCAATCTCATCAAGACTGTCATCATCATCCTCAGTAAGTTACTTCTTGCTCTAGTCGTTTGGGATGGTACATTGGATCTCTGTCCCTTGGCTGTTGAGAGGGCATGTGCCCAGTGCAGCTAAGACAAGAGAAATGGTTTTGAGGTACCTGCCAGCTTCTCTTATCTCTGGGAATGCAGGGGGAAGGTATAGCTTAGAGATGCCTTGGTTCTGTTATAACCTGCATGTGACTGCAAGTGGCTGCCAAGGTGCTGTTTTGGGCAGCACTAAGACACATGTGCCCTCTGACTATACCCCATTTTCCTAGATTTACGCCCAGTGCTTCCGCCTTATCTTGCCTGCTTCCTGGGAATGGTGGAGCCAGGGGTGCCAGCTGTCTGCCACCTGGGGTTTCCTGCAGGCTGACAGAATCCTCAGCCAGCCAGACCTGCTGGCTTTACAGGTCCCTGGAGACAGCGCAGAGGGCAGCAGAGATGCTGAGTATCCAGCCCTGCCCTGTATAAAGTGAGCTGTTGGTTTTATGAGTGTTCTTAATGTGTTTCACACAATATAAGCTGTGCTTTTGAAGGATCTGCTCACTTGTGGCAACATCAAACATCTATTGATCACTCGATCGATTTGTATTAATCACCACAGTATGTGAGTATCTCACAGAAGTCACCTGTGCACCGGTTTAAAATTCTTTATGACGTCCCATTCATCTTCCTCAGTCACCCCATGCCCAAATAGAGAAACTAATATTTATTCTCTTTTCTTCCTTTCACTGCTTGCCACATCCCTTTTTCCCCTTTCTTGCTTACTGTTTTCCTTTTTTTTTTCCTAATGAGAGAGAGAAAAGAGGGGAGTTATACACCCCCCCTTCTCTTTCTGCCCTAACATGGCCCTTCAGCAGCTGCAGCTTTAATTGCTGAGCTTCCAACAGGTATGATAGTTCGTTTCTCCTACCAGATCTGCCTGTTGGTGGGTGCTTGAGTAGAGAAATACTCAAAATATTTGGGTCTTATAAAATGGGAGTTTATCAGGGACTTGCATAGAACTGGGAGCTATAAGGGAGCTTAATAAAGAAGTCCTCAGCGCATCATTCTAATATAATAAAAGCCTTAGTGTGTCTGTCTGTCTGTCCGTAAGGCTTCATTTGCATTCTGGTTGGTTGTCTCGGCCGCCAATCAATGCTGGCTGACGCAGCTGGTCAGAGTGCCCTGCAGAGACAGACACATGCGGCATTACAGCGGGGACCGAGGGGCCGAAGCGGTGTGTGGGGGTAAGACCAGCCCTCGCCCTCTCCCTGGCCCTGCTCCTTGGAGGCAGCACCGGCACAGGGTGCTGGCAACGCAGCGCTGGACTTGTCCCTCGCCACCGCATCCAAGGGGTGGCCACGTGCCTCCCCTCCATGAACAGAGAGGAGTGGGGATGAGAGGGTGGGGAGGCCCCATGGGGCTGGAGGTGGAGCAGTGGCACTGTGGGGCACTGAGTGGTGACACTCTGTCCCCCCCATTCATGGGCCATTTGCTAGTCTTTTAATAAAGGGCAGTGATGACAATGAAAAGATATTTTAGATTCGTATTTTCAAGGAAGGTAAAAGAATCTAGTGGCTAACACTGTCAGTGGTATTTGGATCCTTTGAAAATCCGTTTTGGGTCCTACTCGAGCTTTCCTGAATCTGCTCTGAAGATGACATAATTTTGGAGACTCTGAAATACCAGGTCCTGTGTGCTCCAAGGGGATGTTCTCGCTGAGAGTCAGCGGAGCAGACTTCTGGGTAAATTGGTGATGCTCTGGTGAAGTCAGCTCAGTTCTGTCCAAACCGCATTAAGAGAACATGGTCCAGATAGGTTTCTCCCAGTTTTTTTGGTCATTGTTCTGCATGGAGCCAGTGCTCTCCATCCCCAAAACAGCTGCAGGTCAGTGCTGTGCAGTTTGTAAAGGACAGGGCCGGACACAGGCATGGGCAAACCAGGTGGCTGCCCAAGGCCTGGACAGAAAGGAGGCCTGAAAATGGTAATTTTAAAATTATTATTATCATTATCTGTGGTGAAGGGGGACCCAATATTAAAAGTTTGCTTGGGGCCCCCAGGAGTCTAGGTACAAGTGCTGGTAAAGGGCTTTAGGGTGTTTGGATTGAAAGGCATCATATATACATGAAATATTATTTGTAGTAATAGCCATGCAGGCTTCAGTTCACTTTGATACCATATGTCTAGGTGCTGCCATGTACCTGGCACATTAGTGTGGTGTGTCCAGTACTGGCACAGTGAGATCCTCTAGTTCTTTCTCACCCTTAATAGTCTGAAGTGTTTAATCAGAATAAAATAAATGATCTTGCTAAGCTCCACTGCAGCCAAGCTGGGCTCTGGGACTGCGGTCACAACCTCCTAGCTTGCAAATCTTTTCTGATAAGTGTAGAATTTGCTCTGTCAGGAAAACCTTCAAACTGCAAACAAAGAAACTACTCCCTGCAAACTCCTGCTGGCAGGGCTGGGCTGAGGAGGGGGAGGGGGAATGGGAACTTGAGCCTAGTGGTTCCTTGGTGTCTTCCTGTTGGAGGGGGAACAAGCTCTTTCATCCTGTTGCAACTTGCAAACAGCAGCAGTTAGGATTTTGTGCCCCTTTCTGATTTAGTTGTGTGCCTTCCCTAAATCAGCCCTGCTCTCAGCAGGGAGCCTGTAGTTGCCTGGGAATCAACCTGATGTAGCACAGGGATCCAAAAAGCTGAAAAACATTTTGTTTTGCTTATTTTGCAAAGCCAGGGAAAGGGAAGTTTGTTTTCTGTCCCCCACTTATCCTAGTTGCTAGTCCCACCCTGGGTGAGTGTTACCAGGATTGACTAGTCCCTGGGATTTGGGAGAGCCAGGCTATAAAGGAGGAAGGGTTCTGGTTACTGGACAGGTGTGACACACTAGGTGTCTAGGGTGAAAACAAATACAGACGTGACCTACCTCCCACAGTAAAAAAACTCCCTCTGCCCCCTCTCCATCAAGTCTGTCCTCCCAATAGAATTTGCCTTCCTCAGCTGCCTTGCTCTGGGAGCCAGCTGGGCAGGATTTGAGAGCCAGTGTAGGTGCAAGTCTGCAGGGAGCTGAGGTGGTGGTTGAGTGGAGGCTTTGAGGTGTGGGGGAGACCTGACATAAGCAGTACTTGGGGAGGAGAGGAACTGAATGAGCCCTCTGGTTTTGCCGTCTTTATGGATCTATATTTGGGGAAAGTGCCAGCGCTGTCTCTTCACTGAAACATCTGGGTGCATGGGAGGAAGGAGAAGAGAATGAGGGAGTTTTTACTATTCAAAACTGAAAAATACCTATTAATGTCATGCCTCAGCAGAGCTGTAAGTGTAGAGAATTTCTGCCCTCTGAAAAACTCTGTACAGTTCCTTCCCACGCCCAAGCTCCATGCAAGCTGAGGCTCTGCCACAAGAATATTTTGCCCTTTACGCATTGGAGGGTGTGGTGGCTGCCAGGTGTGTGATGACAAGAAGGAAGGTGGAGGAGCTTAATAGGTGCTGTGTGCCTAATTCCTCTGGACAGTGAGGGAGCAGTGGCTCTAAAACCAGTAGATCACAAACATTAAAAATATGGTACAAAGACCTAAAAGAAAAGAACTGAAGGAGAAGGGAGGAAGTAGGGGTGGGAGGTGCAGGAGATGGGTAAGGGAAGGCCCAGCCCTGCTCCCACTGAAATCAAGAGGAAATTTTGCAAGTCCAGTGATGTAAAACAGGCCCCTAATCCTGCAAAACAGATTCATTGCTGAGCAGGCTTCATTCTGCGCATGAGTTATTAAAAGCCCATGGGGACTCTGGACAGCAGGAGGCATTATCTCTCAGTCCAGACGTCGTGGACTTCAGCTGTATCCTAACAGGGCTACTCCAGATAAGAGCTGTGGAGTCTTACAAATGTCTGTGCCCTTCAGGGCTTTAAAGCAAGTTGGGATGAGGTCAAGGCTGTTGGGTCTGACAGTGAGACATCCCATCCTTGTTTAGATACGTGGGCGGGTGTGTGCATGACGTGCCATCTCTTGAAAGTCTCAGACCTTATGAGAGCAAAAGGATGGAGCAAGCAGACAACATGATGTTCTCATGCCATGTGCCATGGGTCAGGGCAGGGTTTGGGCAGGGAGGGTGCTGGGAGTAGGACTAAATGTCAGGTATTTTTATAGCAGACTAACTCTTCCCCTTGCCTTGCTTGTCTGCCTGCCTTGCTCTCTCAAAGACCATCTACCCCTTACACACAGGCATCTGCCCAAACCCAAAACCAGCAGGGCTGGAGGTGCTGTAACTGTTGATATTAAAATAGTTTAATTGGGAAAGAATTTGTGCAAGTAAACTAACCCACTTGAGATTGTTGAGAGAATGATAAACATAAAATACACAGAAAAAGATCATATCTAATTGAAGTCACCAGCTTCCAAACTAACAATTTGAGCACAAACCTGAAATCCAGGAATCCCTGAATACTAAAGCTCACTATGCTGCTGATTTCCTATGTGATCCTTGCAAGTCTCTTAGCTTTGTGTCTCAGTTTCCCTACTTGTAAAATGTGAGTGATGATATTGATCACCTCTAGAAGAAAGGGGAGAATATTAGAATTTATTTAGGGAAGGCAGAATGACAAGTCCTCACTCTGTCCATACAGTTAGGAAAAATGGAGCAAGATTGTGAAGCAGTTAATTGTTCGTTAAAGGAAATAAGCACTTGGCTTATGTTAAGCATCCAGGTGTTTGGCATGGGGGAAGGATAAATGTATGCTATAGGAGGACTGAAAAGTTGCTGACATAAATAATCTTAACGGGGCCATCAATAGTGTTTGCAAAAATGGTGTAGGAAAGTGCTTTGCTCTGTGGCGAGAGGCAGCAAAGTTATCAGCCTGAGCAGGTTCAGCCAGTAGGTTAAGATTGGCGAATATGGATTTTCCCAAAAGCACATGGATTTTTTTTTACTCCTAAGTAACAGTTTAGACAATACCTTTGTTAGGTGAGCAAAGTACAAGGAGATGGAGATAATAACAAAGTCTCTAGGATTCTGTTGAGCCCGTATTGTGAACTGTCTGGTACGATGAGTTGGATTTTCCAAGGAAATCCACGGTCCTTTAGGCCAGTGTTTCCCAACCTTTTCCAGCCCAAGGCACATTACATTAATAAACCTGTTAAGGCACTCCCCATCCTCATACCTATTGTAGCTTATTGCCATGACAAAATTCTGCAGCACACATGTTCATTTCTGAGGGCACACTTTTGTGCCTCAGCACACTGGTTAGAAAACACTGCTTTAGGCACAAGAGTAGGAATCAAATTATCAGATGTGCCCCTGAGTATTGTGTACTGAGCACTTGTGACAAACTAACCGTTCATGAAACACTGGGAGCTGGTAGGAACCGAGTTCTGTACAACTGGCACCAGATTTTGCAGTTGTGGACCCTTTAGGAACCTGTGCCTGCTAAAGAAAGGTCCTGCAACTGCTGTGGTGCAGGTTTGCACACACTGGTGAGAATGGCATTAATGATACAGCTGTGGGTTTACTTTTACTTACTTATTTATGCTAGAAGTAAATGGGACCAAAGTGGCAATCTTGTAAGTTTATTGGAGGTACAGCTGCCCAGAACATGGTTACAGCTGCCTTGTCTACACTGAAGTTTGATCAGTTTGTTCAAGAGATTATATGACTTGGTTCCTTGTGATAGCAGGGAAGGGGACTCTGACCCAGGAAGTTCTTTTTCCGCAGGGTTTCTAACCCAAGACCATTTTGTCATTATTGACAATCTGAAAACTTTTTACTAACAACCAGATTTTGTTTTACTGATGTATGATTTACATAATGTAAATGTAACTTTTCTGCCAGACCCTGGGCAAGAGTTGGATATAAACCATAGTCAAATCATGCTTCCTCTCCAGCCTCACTCCCATTATACTGGAAGAGAGCCCCAAAGAAGGACTGCATCTGCCTGGCTGCCACCCAGCAGTGTTTCAGGCAGATGGGACCCAGCACCAGCTTGTGGCTGGGAGTTGGGGAAGGACCTACACACAGTCCTGTGGATCGCAGAGCTCCCTTCAGGGTGCTGTGCTTCCATTCAAACATCAGGTGATGCTTCTGTGCTCAGTCTGTGCTTCAACACTGTGTCCAACTTCTGTCCCACCATAGAGCAACAGTCAGCTTTGGTGGGTTTGTGTTTTATTGGACAGCACCAATTTTCACAGGTGTTTTTGCCTGGTTATTTACAGTGTCTGTAAACTTAATGGACAGTTGGCAACCCTACTTCTATACATTCTTATGTTGCTACACCACTTCAGGGATCAGTGTTTTGTTCAGAGCAGCCCCTTTGGCCATTTGTCTTCTCTGGCAGATGTTTTCCAATAAAGGGTATAGCTAAAAAGCTCTTGGTGACCCACTCCTTTTCCTCCACCCTTCCCCAGGACAAAGGACACAGTACAACCCTAGGGTAACAAGACAAATCCTTGAGCTAGCATGTCAGAAACATGTATGAGGAAGTGTACTTGTTTATTAAACAGCTTCTTAACCAGAAATGTGACTATAAATAGCAAGTTTTCAGAATGCACAATATTCACCCTAGAAATCCTCCCCCTGTGCCCTTTTCCCACACACAATAATAATTATATTTTGCCCTTAGACACTCCTCCTCTACCTAACAGCTTTACAAATGGTAGGATTATAGGAAGGGCCAGACTGGATCACACTATCAGTTCATCTAGCTCAGTCTCCCCTTTCTGACAGTGTGACCAGCATTAGGTGGGTCTGACCAGTTACAAGAAGCCTGTGTGAGGCAGGGATCCTATCATCTTCCAAGCCCTCATAGTCAGAAGTTGGAGTTTATACCCTGTTACAGGAAAGGTTAGATTATTTATTTAATTCTAACTGTTATAACTCTGGATAGTCTTGTCATTAATTAAATGATTAAACATCCAAATAATTTCTAAATGTTGTCAAGCTCTTTTCCTTAGGAAAACCTTGTGGCAGTGAGTTCCACTAGATAACTGTGCATTATGTCTGGAAAAAATGTTTACTTTTCTCAATGTTGGATTTACCACCTTTCAGTTTCCCTATTGTGTTAAGACCAGGGATCCTGGTTTTCTCTGAAAAAAAAATCCCCAATTTTTGGTTTAAAAAAAGTAACTCCAAATCCACGTTTTTGGATCCCTGGTTATGACAGGGTTATTAGAAATTCTGTGAACATTCATTATTCTGCTTTCCTGCATCCCATCCTCTCTTAATAATTTATTTTCTAAGAGAGATCATCCCAATCTTTCTGTTCCTCTTCATGCACTTGCTTTTTCAGGTCCTTGATCACAGCTTGTTTTTCTTCTATGAACCCACTGTAATCTGCAGTGCCTTTTTGAGATAGGGTAGCTAATACTGCACACAGAATCCTGGTACAGATGAACTGTTGATTTACATGTCATGGGAATATTTTTTTTGTTTTGTTTTTTTCTTATCCATCCAGTTGTTTTATTTGCTTTTTACATTGCAGCTTTACAGTGAACTGAAGCCTCCATTCAACTGCCCACCGTGATGCTGGGGACTTTTGTTGAGTCAATACTGATAATGGAGTCTTGTAAAGTGAATCATTAAAAGGATTCCCTCCAATGTGCATGTCTTTACATGTGTCAACAATTACATTTAATTATATGTACATAATAATTCTTTTCCTCCCTGGAGAGGAGTGGAAAGGAGGAGAGTGTCAGTTCCGTCTTCATCTTATAAATGGAAAAAATGAGGAAAAGGGAGAAGAGTAGAACTAGCTGTGAATTTTTCATCTACATTCTTTTTCAACAGAAAATGTTTTTTTTCAGAAAAAATTTTTTTTGCTGTAAGTGTTCATTTTAAATGACAGGTTTCAGGTTTTTCTATGAAATCTCCAAAAACTTTAAGACAAGTTGTGATGAAAATTTTAATACTTCTTTTTCATGTAAAAGTTTTTGTGGGGCAGGGAAAACCCCTGTTTCCTCACCAGTTCTAGAAGCAAATGATTTGCCCAAATCCCCCTGTCAGTCAGTAGCACAGCAAGGAGGCCTTTCTTTTCCTCTAATATCTTTTGTTTTTTTTCCCAGGTGCCTTTGTTATCTGCTGGACTCCAGGACAGGTGGTGCTTCTCTTGGATGGGTTGGGCTGCAAAAGTTGCAATGTGCTGGCAGTGGAGAAATATGTCCTCTTGCTGGCAGAGATCAATTCAGTGATCAATGCTATTGTCTACTCCTACCGGGACAATGAGATGCGCAGCACCTTCCGAAAGATTCTGTGCTTCATCTGCTATAGGAATTCCAAATACTCACCTGCACCCATGAAGCTAAATGCTGCAGACCGCAGGTTATTCACTCAGAACGGTCACTCTACTGCGGACTCCTCGATCTAGTCCCAATGTCCATAAATATATATATACATATGAAGACTGTGGATAGCAAAGACCTTGGGTGGCCCATTTGCAAAGCAGAACAACAGTATTTTTTTTTAAAAACTTCTCCAGTAAAAATGTTTGGATGAAATATTTCTGTCAGCTCTGTGAGGCAAAAATGCTTTAAAGACATACCCACTGGTATATTTCTTGGGACAAACATATTTTGAAATATATTCCTGCTATTAAAGACTGCTATTTTAATAGCATAGTTGATTTAATTTAGCAGCATCCAGCAGGCATGCTATATGCTAACCAAGACCCTTGCATAATTCTTTCTACAAACGAGACTTGTTTTTTTAATTCTTCAGTATTAATGTCTACACAAATTACCTTTCCAGTGCTAGGATACTGCAGGGCCAAACCCCACTTTATTCAGTCCTTTGTTAAGCACAGCATCTTCTGATTTCAGTGAGATGATTTTCCTGAGTGCGTCCTGTGCTAGGTTTTAATCCAGAGTTTTGTAAAATCATGTTCTCTTCAAAGACCCCCTAGAGAGGCTTCAGTGTGCATGAACTTCATTTTTAAAAAACATGTTCCTACTTTGGTACGGTGTCTGTTACTGAATTTCAAAGTATTCATTACTTTCATAGGATGTCCAGGAACACGTAACACTTTCCTGAGACCACCTGAGCTATGCTGCAACTAAAAAATCCAGTTGTGTTACTCTTCTGTTAGGTGATGCTACATGGGAGGTTTGACTGCAAATTTGTTGCCTGTTTGTAAAGAAGGGATGAGTCATGTTCCTTGAAACAATAATTTTCCACTCATTAAAGTTCCTTTGGGACAGGTTTTATGTTAGATTCCAAAGTAATCAGCACTTTGCCTTAGGTTTAATATAGTGTCTGTAGCTTAAACTCTTCAAACAGCTTGTTAGCAGCTGAAACTTGGTTCACCAAACCCCTTCCTCTTCACACAGCAGCCTGACAAATGTAAAGGATTTTTCAGCACTACTTCACTTAGGGTCACATTCTCTGTTGGGGTAAATCTTTACTTCATTGTGTTTACTTCATCAGAGAATCTGGCCCTTGAAATGTATATGAACATTGCATATGGTGTCACTGACATCACAAAAGAAAGATAATATTTATGATGCTGGCCATGTGAGTGACTACAAACTACTCCAAGATGGTGTCATATCATTCAGAAAGCTTTAGGTGGGGTTTGTAAAACTACTTAATATTGGCCTGACTGCCCCCATGGAAGTTGGTGGGTATTTTACCCATGGGTCCATAGAAACAGAACAATACTGAGCTCTTTTGAAAGCCTAGGCCATAATTTCTAACAAATAATATTTAATTTTCAAACATGCAGTAACCTGAATCTGAAGGGTTTGAGGTCCATCCCAGCTGTCTTAAACTCTGACCTTCACAGACCCAAAGTTAATTAAGGGATTGCTGAGCCAGTGTGGAATTAGACAGACATTTGTTTAGTCTCTAACCTTGAGATCTTTCAGGGGCAACTTTACATACGTAGTTACCTTTTTTTTTAGATAGATGATTATCACCAGCCACAGCATAAACAGCTTACAAACACAGAGCTTAGGTATGCTTGGAAGCTGCTTAGCTTTCAAACTTCCAGAAAGAAAATGAGTAGTGCTTTCCTATACTGGCAAGGATTTAAGGAAAGAGATCAATTCAGCGCAGTGGTACTTAACCTTCTGGCCCTGTAGGCTGGATGAGTGGAGTGGGGCCAGTCCATGGGTCCAACTCCATGTGCCAGCTCAGCTACTTGTGTGACCCTGTGTACCATCCCAGCCTCACCTGCCAGACCTGACCTTGCTGTGACTGCACACACTGGCTCAGCTCTATGTGCCAGATCCAGCCTGATGCAGTGGAACATGGAGTTGTCATCCCACCCACAAGGCTCCCAACATGTACAGATGTTTCGTGGTTGGGGGGCAGTGGCAGTATTGATTGTCTCTGTTTGTTTGATCCACAGCTGCAGTAATTAACACTGCCACTGCTCCGCTACAGACCCACAGGGAGCTCCACAGGCCAGGTAACACACACTTGTGGGCTGGAGATTTGAGCACCACTGCTCCAGGTGGACTAGTAAGAGTTAGATTCAGGAGCTTTGTTGACTCCTGAATATAGTCCAAACCCCAGAGTTTTCCTGCTGTTTCCACAAAAAGCCCCAAAGCAGCAAGTCATTAAAAAGATTTCCACCAAATACAAAGCAAAAAAGTCCCATCTTGGAAATAAATATTTGTTCAGAGTCCCTCATTTAGTAACAGGAAAAAAACCTGTAAACATTCACATAAATAGTAGTGTTTAGATGTGGATCAGTACTAAAATGATTTCCAAGGGACAGAATATTCATCATATTGCAGTTGACTATGAGCGGGTCTTTGTAGTGGGTGAAATGACATGCAAAGAACTGCAGTTGGCTTTTATGCCCAATTGGGCCTTTATTAAGCTGTGCACATTCCTCCCAAAGGACCCTGCAAACTAGCCTGACCTCATGCTGCTGGGCTACAGCTGTTGTACAGTGTTAGAGAGCAATAAGAGTCCCTTCTTAAAAGTGCTTTCACACAGGTGCCCTTCATAGAGGCAAGAAAGCTGTCTCTGTTAGTGTCCTTATTAGATGATGTGCTGATACTGTAAAGGCTTGTATTGTCTCTGTATTTTTACTTGGTTTGTTTCAAGTTATCCTGACAGTCACACTTTTGGGGGAAGTATAGTTAGAATATGGCTAACTTTTATCAGCCAGACACTTCCCTCAGACTCCTGCATCAGAGACTGCCAGTGCTTTATTTGTGCCAGTGGAGTCTGAGTTTGAATAATGATGACAAAATGCAAAAATTCAGCTCATGATTTAGTCTTCTCCTTCAAAATAGGTTTCCCTTCCTTCAACCAAAACAGTAACTAAAAAGAAAGGGGGGATGTCCCACACCTGTGAGAACAAGCATCTGAGTGACAGCTATCACTCATTTAAGAGTGGCTTGAGTGTTTAATAAGGCTTTTCTTCCTGAGTGATTTAACCTGTAGAAATCCAGCAGATTTTAAGATGTATGAAACACACAAGGCAGAATGAAATCAGGAGGCATAGAAGCTAGGGGCTGGAAAGTGATGTTTTAAGATAAGACTTGAAAAGAGATGGCAAATCAGTAAGTTGGAGGAGATATAGGGAGGATTCTAGCATGTGGAGAGACAAACCACATAGCACTTGAAAACACTGGTGGAAGGGGGAATAAATGGTATGTACAGACTACACATAATCAAAAGGGATCTTAGACGCTTAAACATACTGGTCGTGTTCACTTTCCACCTTCCATTGTTGAAAACCCAAAATGTCATCCAATTATGTGGTGTCATGACTTGCATGTTTATATTACATTTCTCATTCATCTTACTGTATGCCTAACTAAATACTTTGCAGGAAAGGTTATGATGTTATATGCCGATATATTAACTTTCTCTGGGCAACTTAGAGTCTCCAGATTTAATTTTCTCACTGCACGATGAATGAGATGCCATCGAGTGCATGTGAGTTCTGTCTTTACTGTCATACAGGATTCATGACTCACTGAACCTGTGCCAGTTCTTTCACCTCAGATGTCTTGGCTCAGCGCACAGTGCAGCGGTACTGGCTGTAAAGCTAGCATCCCTCACTCTGTTCAGTTCAAGATTTCTAAAATCAGTGTGAAAGTGGCTTTGCAAGCTCATCATCTTTCATTAAATTTCTTCTGATGAAGAAATCTCTCTGGAGTTTGAACTTGGACAGCATTGTATTGTTCTAGATGTCAGAGGTGCATGTGACTATTATAGACTTAATGAACGTTGGGTGGGAGGAAAGAGAGATCTAGGAACTATTTTTAAGGGATCAAATATGGGACATATGAGGACACACCGCTTGATCAAAGATAGGCTGCATGGCTCCAAGAATGAGGGGTCGTGGCTTCCTGGCTAGTTGGAATTCCTTAAGCAAGTTGCTGCCAAAAGTAATATGGGGCAAGTGTATTCTGAAAGGACCTGACACACTGGAGATTAATATTGAAGGTTCTGTGGAAGTTTGATTTATTGGAACTGAAACTGGTGTAAGGGGTGAAGATGAGTGAAGAGAAGTAGGATTGTTAAGGGGAAGTTATTTATGTATACCCCCAAAACCTTCCAAAGAATTGGGGAAAAATGTCCGTTTTGTAGCGACCACTTTGGCATCAAGTAACTGAGAATAACTACAAGCCTGTCATCTAATTTTAATAAGTAAAAAATAATTGGTTTAAGCGAAGGGAACAATTAATATTTAAGGCTAGTAAGGACAGGTTAGAGGATTATGAGATCAGTAAACAATGAACATAAACGTTTGGGGGGGTTTCTGGCTTTGAACATGCATTGATGTAGCTGCAAAACCTGGCTTCTTTCTGCCATGGAAAGTGCATGTAGAAAAGAGGTAATACAGGAAAGAAAGGTCACATCAGTTATTCCCTGTGGTATTTCCATGAGAAGCTTTCCATTGTGTCCTTTAAATCATCCTGAGGGGGAATATTTGTTTTGGCCAGTACAAACGTTTGTATAAAAAGCACAATGGTAGTATCCAAGAGCAGCTGGGTTTCCTGAATATGGGTCGTCTGGGGATTGCAATCAGTCATTTAATAGTAATTCTTATGCACAGCTGGTGGCTGAGAGTTAGCAGTGAGCAGGATACTTGAGGGCTTTCCATGCTGGTACACAGAATGTGTCCCAGCCCAATAGACTAGCTTTAAATGGACTTTTCAGGAAGTTTGGCTCTAGCCCCTCCAGATCTTGTGACCATGGTGGGAGGGAAGCTTAAGTATAGTGTCACAGTTGTGAGATACTAGCAGAGATTGTGAACCAGGATCAATGTTTTCTGACTTGGGGAATTACATGTAGGCATCTAGACCTATGTTTAGGGACCTGCTTGGTAAATCAGTGGTCTCAGTGGCAGCTTCCATTGAGGGAGCTTGGTGTTCAGCATCCATGAAAATTGGGCTGCTCAAGTAGGTGCTTAAACATAGATTTGGGTACATGACATTAGGAATGTGAGCTGGAAAATACTGACTCCAGGTGTTATATGGGCTGTCCGGTTATTAAAATACCTGATTCCCATATACACTGCCATGCTGTCATAGAGGTACAAAGAGACTGTACTATGAATCAGATCATACGGTGCTTCTTGTAAAGAGCAGTGTTTATGGTTGATCTCCCTACACTTCTGTAGCTTGCTGTGTCCCTGGCCATTCAGTAGTAGTTATTGTGAATAAATCCTATGAGAATGTCTCTTTTGCTGGACCATAGGCAGTTCTCATACTTCCGGCATAAGCAACCTCCAACTATTGGGAGATACGAGGAGATTTTTCCTGGCGCAGTTTATCCTGCAATGGACAATGCGAAGGTGTCTGGCATCTTCTGAATGAATTGATAGTAGTTACAATCAGAGATTGGGCTAACTGGGCCCCTGATCAGCTCTAGTCTGGAGACTCTGATGTTACTGCATTTTCAGAGATCTTGCTACTAGGCTGCTGGCTGCTTTTGAATTTCAGAACTAGGATGCTCAGATACAAAGCTGATGGTGTAGTATAAAACATGACAGTACTACTGCAGATGGGTCCTTGACAGTCCACAAGTTAAGGTAGGAACTGTGATAAATACCCTGTAGAGAGTACAAGAGGGTGGAGACTGGAATCTATTAGTGTGTTCTTTGAAAATCAGCCACGTAAGTAAACTGTTTACTAACATGTTTTACTTGGTCAAAGTTGTTTTTGAAATGTCTTGTCCTTTCTTGCATGCTGCAGCACAACTCATTAAGTGAGGTTGTTTTAATAGGCCTAAGTTTTGTGTTTGGCTGTTGGGTATGTAAATGCATCTTTCTCTTTATAAATCTAGCTTTTTTTATTAAAGTATTTACCACACATTGTAAATAAATCAGACCAATGAGAATGCACATCTCCAGTTTACATTCATTTAAACATACATTCAGTTTGGATGACTAAACTCTGTCTGTGTCAAATGGAGCCTGTGTTTTTTTCAAAAGCATGCAAAATAAGAATGCTCAAGTACTGATGCATTAAATAACAAAATAATATCTACCACATGGCAAGCATGAAGTGCAGAAGACCACTGCTCTATGCTGTTCATGTTACATCTTCAAACTTTACTCAAAATATCAAGTTGTATCTTTTCATCGTTCTCTGCTGACTGTTCCTGATGAAGCCAGCAAAACTTAAGAGTGTTTAGTATCTCCAAACATTAGGTCATTTTTGTTTAGATGTCTAATTTTATGCACTCAGGTTATGGCCTTATATTTTCCAGGTTTTGAAATTATTTTTTATAAGAATGTAGGGTAAACAATGAA
Source organism: Gavialis gangeticus (assembly GCF_001723915.1). Classification (NCBI taxonomy): domain Eukaryota; kingdom Metazoa; phylum Chordata; order Crocodylia; family Gavialidae; genus Gavialis; species Gavialis gangeticus. The sequence goes on from NW_017728984.1 coordinate 293,190, forward strand.
AACTAGTAATAAGATGTAATTAGCTTTTCCTTGGGAATCTGCAAAGTCCACACTATATCCTCTGGCCTTTTAAATATTGAGATTTTGGGACAGATCCAGAGCCAAGGAACTGTTTTCTAATGAGCAAAGCCCATTGCAGAAAGCTTCTTGACTTCTTTGCTAAAAGCTACTATCGCTCTATAGCTTGGGGTAGTTCCGGCCTTTGCTTGGCAATACCTGCCCATCAGGCAGCAGAATAAATGTTGGAGCCTTCTGGAAGTTTACAAGCAGATTTTTAAACATTCCTTTGACCTTAGTAGCTGTTCCTTTGACTGCTAACACCTGCTGTTTGCATCATCACCACAGCATCCAGCAGGGTCAGGGAAGAAATTCTTTTGCAAATGATGCCTGACACTGACTTCTTGATGAAAAGGGTTCCTTCGTGGACAATGCAACCAGCCCCACCCAGACAGGGAGGATTTCAGGTATGACACAGCAGAGAGGACTGGTAATTTTACAGTGACCAGAGCAGTTACAGAAGGTGCCAGATAGATGTGGCAAGGAGGATCTCAGATTTGCCCATATTTCCAACAAGAAGAAAACCACACTTTAGTGTTGCAGACTTGTCAGCTAACAAGTTTGGCCTCTTTAATGAAGCCTGTAGATGGTGAGCATAGAGCCCTGCACTGGCTTCAGCGTAGTATACATCTAAGCAGGAACATACGCAAACATCCAATTGTCCCTTGTCAGTGTGGACTGTGCGGTTTGTCTTCCTGGCTTGCCCTCTAGCGCTTGTTCTCCCCACTTAGAATAGCAGTTAGCAGTATTAGCACAAAATTCACTGAGAACGAGAAGTGGAATTTGGCACGTTACACCAAGAGGTTTCTGTAAATGGCTCTAACACCACAAAATCCCTTTAGTCTAGGCCTTGGTGTTCTGGAAAATTAAAGGGAAACAAAATTATGGGAAGTGGGGATTCAAAACTCTGCTTGGGCTTTTTGCAGAGCATCTAGGGCCTAGATTTGGGCACCGCAAAGTTGGGAAATTTCAAAGCAGTATGTGAGTGCTTTGAAATGTGCTGTTAGAAAGGGGGCTGGTCACCTGTTACCCACTCCCTTGGATAGGCATTTGCACAAAATATTTCTCAAGTCAGAATGGTAGCACTTCAAAGCCCAGAAAAAAGAGTAGTACCATGAAAGCACAGCACAGCACCTTAGCACAGGGAGGACCTGGAAATCTCAGTGGCTGGATGTTTAGCTATGCCCAAACACAGACAGCCAGAGGCACCTACTACTGGTCTCCTTGTCTCTCTCTCTCTCTCTCTTCTTTCCTGGGTTTCTGTGCCTCTGATGCCTCCTCAGCTCTGATGCTCTCTTTTTTGTGGCCCTTTGGACTGTTCAGAGAAGTCACCCTCTTTATTGCAGAGACTTGGAGTTCAGACAAGATACATGCCAGTGGCTAATGTTTTTGCCAGGAAATTTTAGAGGGTGCAGTGAGGTTGTTAGTGTCAGGAACTCAAAAGAAATAAAACCACCTAGCTGTAAATATTGAGCTCAAAGTCCAGGGCAAGACCCAGAAGTATTTTATAAATTTTTGTGCTGGAAACAGTAGTGGAAAATGTGCATTACCAGTGAGTCTCTAGAAAAGCATCAGTGCTGCCACAAATGCCCACTGGGTGGTGTCACATCTCAGTGACAGTCCTACTATACTTTAAGAAATCAAAAGAAGGCTGGTCTATGGAGGGAGCCTGAAATATTGATAGAGAGGCCAAAGGGCACTTAACAAATATGGAGGAGCCTGTGATTCACTGATATTTCCCCCCTTGTCATTGTTTAGCACCTGAGCATCTTGGACATAATGTTCATAAATAAATGGTTCAGTCTCTCCTGTCTCCTGGGAATTTGCTTTATATTGTGCTTGCCAATGAGCATGGAAAATCTTACAGCAGAATCACTGTTAGTGTCAGACAGCAGTACCGATTATCTGGTAAGCCACTCTGCACGTAAGATAGTGCATGTCCACTAGGAGGCATTCAAGAATAGTGTTTCATTTATTGGTTTGTGACACTTGCTGTGGAAAGTATTTACACTTGAGACCTGTAGTTAGTTGTGTTAGTCTGAAGTAGAAGTCAGGGTAAATGTCACCTTATAGAACAGTAGATATGTACAGTACACGCTTTTGTAGGCTGAAGCTCACTTCATGAGATTCGCTTTACACTTGTTCAAAAGTGTCTACAATTCTCCCATCAGGCTGATGTCTTTATATTTGCTTTTGATTCTTCAGCTACTTGAAAAAGATGTAAATAACTATAGGAGGTGCCCTGCTTATCTTATGATTACTCTGAAATACAGCTCTGGGCCTCTCCTGTCAGAGGCTGTCTGGCCACTACAGAGGCTGAAATTCTCTTCTACATCATAGGAGTGTCTGTCTCCAAATAAAGTAAGTGGCAAGAAATTCAGACTGCAACAAGGGTTAAATACAAATTCCACCCCCTGCCCCCAAATCAGCCAGTGCTGAAAATTGGTGTCTGTCTAGGTAAACAGATTCAGCTGGGTTCAGCATCCCTTGTCCTTGACTGCATTAGACCTTGTCCCTAAAACTTCCCAACAGTGTACTAGCATTGATGCAGCTCCCTGTTGGAAACGTGCATACAGAGCAGGTGCTAGCTGTGACTGTTCTCTTCAGTGAAGTGAATAGACTTTTGGTGTAAGAACATACTTTTGCAAACTGCTTGAACAAAATGGTATGTGCCTCTGTGGGAGGCACTGTTACATCACCAGATATTGAATGCAGCGGATTCTGTGTTGTACATGGGGCCTGAAACATTACCCCAGAGCAGAGGTTCTAATCTGTCAGCCTGCTTGCTGTTTATCTCACTCCTGACTCATAATATTAATAATACTCACATACTTCTAACACAAAAACCTAGGAAATGTTATCTTGATGTTGATCTATATCAAATACACATACAGAACATTATCTAGTATCAGTGAATATCAGACACATTTATGACAATGCATCATCCAAACATAAATCATCTCTTTGGATACAGTAAGAAACTTTTTCATAATTTTTCCATTAAACAGATTTTTTTTTTTTTTTTTTTTAGAAAAAATGTATTGCCCACCCCCCAAGCTGCCAGCTTCTACCACAAATGTTATTATCTGTGTGTTGAGTTTATTGTAAAATTCTGCAATGGAAGCCAAAAAGGAGACAGAGATAAGTAAGCTTTTATTTAGATTTTTAAACCTGTGGCAACTTGTAGAATAATTCAGTTGGTGATCTGCTGCTTCTTGTTTGGACCTCAGAAGTGCTGTAGGGAAGGGTTGTGTCTCGCATGCACTCACAGCTGGGAGGGTGAAGCCCAGAACTTGGATCATCTTAATAATACCAAGGAATACTGGGAATAAGGGCCGGTATGTGAAGATTGAGGGAGGGAAGTGTCTGGTACCCATCACCTCTTTCTAATGAAGATGAAGTGATATGATTAAGTGATGCATCTGATGAAGTGAGGTCAGGATCACGAAAGTTTATGCTATGCATCTCTGATTTAGTTAGTCTACAAGGTACACATCTACCCTGTTTTCTGTCTGATTTAAGACTAACAGAGCTAACTACCTCTTTCTTTCTAATGGACATCTCTGGTGTCTGACTAGGTCTGGCCAGACCGTGGGCCTGCTGTGTCTTGTACACCAGACTTGCTGCTGAAGGATGAGCCTGGCTTTATTTAGTTGCTAACTTAGTTCTGGCCCAGTTTCTGTATGGGCAGGTGCTTTTGGCCAACCTTGAGTCAGCTGGAGACAGGTGAAGGAGATGTTCAGATATCATACTGATAAGGACAGATTATAGAATGAGTATAGCTGATGCTGGCTGGTGAGATAAAAATTAAGACCTCTGCAGGGGAGCGTCTTGATATGAAGATAGATGAGCAGTGATGGTCCAATAGTGAAAGTAGCAGCTCCATCCATTGATCATTGGAGCTCCCCTTGTGTACAGTCAGAATCCAGAAATTGTTTTAAAAGGGGCAGATATACATTTCTAAGCCTCCTAGCATTTATCTTCCCTCCCATCCAGATACAGCCATCTGCTGTTGCATGGGGATTTCAGCAAGACCTATGGGTGGGGCAGGTTTGCCTGGCCTGGATCAAAAGTTTGAGATTAAGGAGCAAATGTTATAGTATTTTTTATAAAACTAACCAACTTCTTCCTCTTTGGAAAAAGGGAATCCTTTTTTGTATTTCTACCGTGTGTTTCAGATAAGGGTTAGATCATTTTATATTTGTTTGTGAAGTGCCACCATCTTTCTGTTTGAACAGTAACTGTCCATTTTACTAACACACAGCAGTGCAAAGCAAATCAGCGTCAGACTAGAGAATAAATCTGAGGACCTGCCTCCTAGTCCCTGCTGAATCAGCACATCATACTCCCTCTCTGAATTGGGCTAGAAGCTAGGAATCCTGACAAGGGGAAGCAGTTACATGCACAGATAGACTCTGTTTCATGCACATGCATATGTGTACACATATCAAGATATGTGGACATGTATACACATCCATGTAATGGGACTAGATGCATACAAATGCAGTATATTATTTGGTCAGATAAACTCTGAGAGAAGCAATTTGTGGGGTCAGTGAGGATAATTTTCCTTCTGAGACTGTGCTGTATGCTTTCTAGATGGAGCCCATCAGTTCTGAGAATTGGAAAAGCAGTGA
>NW_017728984.1:302883-305675 GCF_001723915.1 Gavialis gangeticus
ATTTGGTCAGATAAACTCTGCGAGAAGCAATTTGTGGGGTCAGTGAGGATAATTTTCCTTCTGAGACTGTGCTGTATGCTTTCTAGATGGAGCCCATCAGTTCTGAGAATTGGAAAAGCAGTGATCAGTGGCCTGGTAGGTAATCTAATACCATCACCATGCAAATATTTATTCAGGCTGCAGCCCTTGCCATGGCTGTTTATGGAGATAAGGTATGGGTCACAGGTGGGGATGAATCTGCTTGCAGATTTATGGCTCCATGGGCTTTTCTTTAGCGCACACACTTGCCAATCAGCTTCAAAAGTCTTGGCTTCAATTTCTATTTTTTTTTGTGCTGACAGGAGAGGATTCACTTGCTAATTATACCCCACTCTACTTCCTATCAAAATACACAGGTCGATTTATCAGAGGACTGGAGACAGCTCTCCCAGCTCCCTTGGCTGCATCAGCAAGAACTTTTGCAATACAATTTAATTTCTTGTCATCTTTTAATTCAGCTCCTCCCTCCCACAGGCATCCTGTGAATAAGAAAAGATGGTTTATTAATCATTTTTACCAAAAGGTTGAAAAATATGGCATTTTCTCAAGCCATGTTCCTTGCACTTTATTATGTCATTCCACATTCTAACAGCATTTAAAGAGGAACGGGGTCATCTGTGTTCAGCCCTTTTGACATGGGAAGATTGGTTCCTTTTTTATGAAAACCTGTCAAATGTAAATGTTCTGAGTTAGATTCTGCCTTCAGTTAACTTCTTCAAGAGGTAAACTGGAGTAGCAGGGATGGGATCTGGCTCATAGCTTGTATGAAGGATATGATGAATAAAATAAGAATCTCAGAATTATGAATAGGCTTAACTTTATACAACTGAGGACAAAGGTTTGTTGCCTTGTCATCTCCAGCAGTATTACTTTCAGTGTGAAAAGCTAAACAAATACGTATATCTTTGCAGGACTGGGGCATAAAATTATATTATAATAATGCAAGAAATGGAAGTTTCTAAAGAGAATCTGCAAAAAAGGAAGGTTTTCTCTGCTGACACACTGCAAGAATGCTGTTTGAATCATGCAGGCTAAATACTTTTGACCTAGCCTAGCTGTTAAAGGTGGTTCTTAGCTTCAGTTAGGACATAAGTGGGCTTTGATTGTCCCTAGGCCCTGTGAAACAGACTGCGACAGAGGAGGTCTTGCAGGGAAATCCTAGAAATGTTCCAGCTTAGCCAGAGATTCATGTTTTATTTTGGTTATGAATAATGCCAATCCCTGTGACACATGTAATTTGGGATCATAAATACTATGTGCTATATATATACACTGGGCTCCTCTTCTTACACTAACTTTATGGTCAGTGTATTTCCATAGATTTCAATGAAGTTGCTGGTGATTTACATTGGCCTAAGTGTGGGGAGAATCAGACCCTGGTTTGAAGTAGGGTTGATACACTGCCTGCTTGCAAATGTAGTGTCTGCATACTGCTGCATTTGTAGATATGGAGAATAGCTTGTGTTTTTATAGCACCTCTTATTGAAGGATCTCAACCCACTTGGAAACCAGGACAAAATACCGTTCTTCCTTATTCTCCAAGTAATTTATCACTTGTAAATCAGTGGTGGAGCTGGGACCAGACCCCACATTTCCCAAGTCCCAATCCTGTGCTCTGGCCTTTTGACATCCCCTCTCTGGAAGCCTGTATCGGGTTATATGTATAGACAGTGCTGTGGGGACGAGTGTGCGTGTCAATATTCACCGTGGAGCAGCTCCCATTTTGTAGAATCAGAGGGAAACATTTTAAAAACGATGCCCTGGAGGAAAATGAGTGCGTGACTCTCTGTGAGAAACTGCTTGGGTTTCCCTAATGTTGCTTGGAAAATGTGCCCCAAAGAATAAACCCTGTCAGTAGCTGGCTGCTGCTGATTGTTACTGGGGCTTGGGGACTCACAGTGCTTATCTCTGCCTCTCTCCTCTTCCCAGTCTCCTCGTTCCATCTCTCAGCTTCATCTTTCCTTCTCCTAGCGAAGAAACTGATCCTGTCATTTTTTTTCAAATAAGCCGTCTCTTCCCTGGGACCTGCGTCAGAAGCCGCTTTTTCCATCCCTGGAAACATACGTAATTACGTTCCCAGTGTGGATGTATAATTAAAATGCTGCTCAGCAGGACAGTGCAGATTCCTGGGACGTTCTCGAGATGGAAATAAGAAAAGATAATGAGGGCGCTGGAAAGCCACGCCAGAAACCTATTCCACGGTTCGTTTTAACTCTGTCTCTGCTCCGCTTATGATCGGGGTTTGGTGACAGCGGGACTTTTCACTTAGTCCACCCAGAGCCGGGATGACGCCTCTCGGTGCGGCCTCCCGCCAGGACCAGCGGTAGCCTGCAGCTCCCTGCCTTCAATTAGGGAAGCACCTGCTTACGCCCCGCGCACATGCAACACCTGACGGCGGTGCAGCCCCGTGGGGGCAGTGCCGAGCCACAGGATCGCATCCAGCGACCTCCGAAGGGCTTCAGGCGGCTGCGGGGCCCCACGTCGGAGAACGGGCTGCTCTTCCGGCACGTGCGGGTGGAGGCAGGCACCCCAAGGCCTCACAGTTGCCAGAGCCGGGTCGCAGCCCCGCTCCGCAGGCCGCGCAGCCTGGACAGACCCCGCTGGGGGGCGGCGCGAGAGACGCGGTGTCAGGGGATGGTTTCAGCCATCACCGCGGGGGCGGGGCTCGAACCCGGACGCCTGGCCGTGACCGCCAGGGCGCTGGGGGCAGCAGGCCCGTCTCGGCCGCCGTCCGCCGCGGGGGGCGGGGCCCG
>NW_017728984.1:306259-326677 GCF_001723915.1 Gavialis gangeticus
GCGGCCGCGGCGCGGGGCTCGCCTCGGGCGGGGACGGGACGGAGCAGGAAGCCGCTGCCGACTGGGCACGGGCCCTCCTCTCCAGGCCCGCGGGGTTTGGCCGGGGCTGATTTCGGAAGGACCCGACGGGACTTTGGTGCGGGGGGGTCCCCTCCTGTGCCCTCACCTGCTGGGAGCCGCTGCCCCTGGCCTGGTGGCTGGGAAGGACCGGAGCGAGTGGCGGGCAAGTGGCGTGGGCTTGTTGTGCCATAAAGGAGTGCTCGCGTCTTCCCCTTGGAAGACTAGCAGTCGTGTCGTCTGGCTGCCTTGCACCCCTTTGCGCCATTCGTGACAGAGCAGGAGGTTGCTTAGCGCTTGGGTTTGGGGCCACGGCCGCACGGGTGCCTTAGGCTGGCATATAAAAGTTGTCTGCTGGTTAACTGTGCCAAGTTATGCTCTCCCTCCCTCCGCTGCTGGAGGCTGAGCTTCACCACAGCCGCTGTGTTTTAATATTGCACAACTACTGTAGAACTGGGCCCAGGGGGCTGCACAGCCTTGTGTCTGTGGGACAAGATTGAAGTGCTCAAGGAGATGAGTTGACCTGAATGTCTAGAATACTGCAATTCAGGTTGGAGCAGTTCTCACATGTCTGCCTTTACTAGGCCTAAAGGATGCTGTGCTATCAATCCTTCACTTCAAGAGTTAAGTGTCCCCTACTCACCTTTAAAGAGCTGCTTGTGCTATGCCCAGGAAAGACGGTGTATGTTGTAGCCTCTTATAGTCCTCCCTAGGATGTAAGTCGTTGCAGGGAGTAACATAACCTGATTGTAAAAATATTGGCATCATTCAGCATTTTCTAGCTGCTTCTCTTTGCCCTAGAGCTATCTGTGTCCCTGATTGGCTCTGTGTATTGCATGCTGTGCTCACTTGGCATGTACCCGTTATAGCAAATAGGTAAACGCAAGCAGGCAGTTTGGAAAAGGGAGGATTGTAAATCAGAGCTAGCTAGAAATTAGCTAACTGAATCCTCATACAATCAGTGATCTGTGAGTTCAGTCAGGAGCCTGTCTGATTGTCCACTATAAAACCCCCCAAATGAGGTGTTCTTCAGTGTTCCAGAACCTCTCTAGCTGGTTATCATTGTCCTCCGAAGTGATGCTGAATGAGGCTGGTTCTTGTCTATATTTGAAGTCTTGCTGTGCTGTCCCCTGAGCACAGTTAGTGTAAGCAACTCAAGTAAAAATACAGAATTACTAAAAATAAACTCCTAAGCTTGTTGACTAGATGACTGGAATATAAGCAAAACTGTAGCCATGTTTCTGTCAATGTTGTGATGGAATAAGAGAATATTTGTTGGAGCAGTCCCTAAGAGGAAATTCATGGTAAAGTTTTGTAGACTGTATATATGGAAAGAAAACATTGTACCGTGCTGCATTTGATCTATATTAATTTTGATTACTATTTTAGATTAATTTGACTTGGGGAGAGGATGGTTAAATGAAGTTGTGTTCCACCTCTCTAAAACAGCTTTCATTAAGATAAATTTTAGCTATATCCCTTTGATTTCCCTTAACAAATGATGGGATCAGGCTTCCCTACAATGCTTTCCTTTCTCTTCTGTTACTAGACCTCAGTCAAAACAGTCCATAGCTGCTGTGCAGAATGTATGCTCCTCCAAGCATACAGTTTGTTTAAAAAAAATCACAAAAATCTTTGCCTATGATACAAGACACTACAGTTCTGTTTTCTTCTTTTAAAATCATTTTCAGGATAGCAGGATGTTTCCTTGTGTTGGCTTGTAAGAAAGAATTGAATTATGACAACTCAGAGCTGCCTAGTGCATTTTGTGCAGGTTATTGCTTGAGCTAGTTCAGGGTCTTTGGCAACAACATGTTATTCAAAAGGTCTCTTTGAGTACAGTGACTTTTTGAAGACCTGGAAACTTGAAAGTTCCTTTGCATTTTAAGTGATCATACATGTACAATAGGGGTTCTTGCCTTGACAATAATGAGTTCATCTTCATAGAGTAGTTAGGAAATGGAAACCTAAGGTAAATAGGTCTATAATGCCATTAAAAAAGCAAAGAAAAGCTCCTTAGTCCAGTGTAAGTAACAGCAAGATGCCTCAGGGATATAGGCAAGGTGTTCCAAGACTCCTGCCTTTCTGCATAGGAACTTATTTGTTTAGCTCCGGTTCTTTTACTTGCTAGGGATTTATCTTGTTTCTGAAAAAAGGCCTGTAATTAAACTGTACCATGTTACAATTTGCAAGCTTTACTGGGGCTCCTGGAGTTCCAGGCCTCTTTGAGTTTCTACGGTGTAAATTTTAGACTTTGAGCTAAAAATATGTGGACTTGAAGTTTTATTAACGGAAACAAGCCTGCCAAAAATTATAGTAACATTGTTATTAGACTACATTGCCAGCTTTATTCTTTTACACAAGAATCAGTGGCTTATTAACTACAGCAAGATTTCAGGGTAGCTTTATACACCTGGTAAGACATCTGACTTATTGTTTTGTGTGCAAGCCGGTGGTTTTGGTTCTAGTTTGAAGCAAGCAGAGTTCCAAGGCCTAGGAATTCCTTGCTTGTCATCAAACAAGGACAATAGACTCCGCTTGGCTGTCTTCTCAGCTGCCTTTGTTCTCAGGCTCATTTTCTGTGGGCATATCTTGATCTGCTTAGATATTTGTTAAATGTGTAGTAGGCCTCTCTTGTTTGCATGCAGTGAATCAACTTGTTCAGTGGACTTCAACTTGTGATAATTCTGTTTAACTCTTGTACTCTGTTTATAATGTTTATGGGAGGTTTGCAGTTGCCTGTTCTAAACATGACTGGAGAAGGCTTGTAAGCAATTGAGTGCTCTTTAGAGCTGTTGCCCATAGCTGTGCTAATGCTATACAAGAGGCCAATATGTTTAATGTTTTAAAAAAATCTGAAAAGGTATTTCCTCTGGCTGTGAATATTCTTTAAGCGGTAATTTAAAAAAAATATTTTGAACGGTGAGGGGAAGGAAGTCAGTGTGGGTATCAACCTCCCACAAAGAAATGACAATTTCTTTAGCTTTTTTAGCATCCTATTCTCCACAGCCTCCTGAGATTTTTCTGACACATCGTGAAACTGCTCACATAGTTTATTTAGCAACTGTGATAGCTTCATCTGAATTATAGCCAGAGGCATAGCAGCAATTGAATTATTTTGTTGGTGAAGTATATGCTGTATGTAATGCCACTGCCACTTCTGCATTGTAGCAGACCGGTATAAGGTGTTTTCATGTAGTTCAAGTATCCAACTGTGCGCAAAGATCCCACAGCAGATGTCTGCCAAACAAAAATGAAGGTAGCAGAGTCTGCAAGAAACTTGGCCTTCTTTATTATCAAGACCTCTGAAAGAGGCTGAAATCAAAATATATGTCTTAACCTCAGAAAAAACTGGAAGCAGTAATGGGGAAAGACTTTCTGATGATGGAAAGAAGAGGTAGAAATTCAACTAGGGCAAAAGAATTAACTTGTTTTAGGATGGTGGAAACAGTTTTTGCTGGCATCTCAGCAGGCTGTTTATATATATGTTCTTCTTGTGGTTTCTCTGCTAGCCCCCCTCAATAGAATGCAGAGAAGGTTATAGAGTGTTTTTTGTATTTATATTTGCTCACTGTTTGGAAGTGTGAAACCTGATAACATTCCCCTCATGTACACAGAATTGTTGTGACATTGCTCACAAATGCAGTAAATCACGTTAACATTATTTAACTTGTGCTGAATGCTAAGGCTGTTGTTGAAATAGTATAGAGACTGTCAACTTGAGACGCAGTGAATTTCAGGCTATAAAAAGTAGCTTATAGTCTTGCCACTCAGTTTCTGACCAGTTTTATAGTTTTACACTCTGTTTTCTTCTTTGTTAAATGTTTTTGTTCCTTGTATTGTAAAAGATCAGCACAAAGTGAGAGACCTGATATGTAGGGGAAACTGTATGAAGGTTTTATCAAATGGTGGAGAGGATTTGGGGGGAAGTGGGGGAGAACGACACACTACAATTTGCTTGTCTCATCCCTTGGTTACAATTAATGTAGTGGTTACTGGAACAAAAAAACTTTGAGAGCTGCTTTTTCCCCAAGTTGACTCTGCTTCCCTTAAACTATTAGCAGCGTTCTGTAAAGCATAGTTTGTTTATAAAGGGGTTCAAGATGGCTTTGTATATAAACCATTGTTTCCATTCTCTTTAAAAAGAGAACAAGTATTTTTCCTATTTAAAAAAAATGTATAAATCATAGGATGGTCCCTCTCTCCACCTTATCATTTTCCCCCCTTATTTATCTTTGTTTTGTGTTAGTTATAAGCTGTTTGAGTCAGGAACTACATCCTCATGTATACAAGTCTTGACACTGGGTATTCCTGCAATACAAATAAGAAATAATTGTTGGGGTAATATCTTGGGCTTCTTTGCAAGGGTGGTCAATTGTGTAAGTGAACTGGCGGCCCTTGGGCTGCATGCAGCTTAAGAGGAGCTAAGTTGCAGCCCCCAGGCTCCTGCCCAGTTGTCAGTCCCCCTATCACTGTGGCTATAACAGCAGCTGGAGTCTCTAAGCTCTGTGTCTCCTTCCCCCCCCCAATTTCTGCATTCTCTGCCTACTCCAGGGGGCAGGGAGTCTCAGCACAGTTTGGAGGGCTTCAGGTGAGGCCAGGTCTGCATGGTGCAGCAGGGGGACATCCATGTGGCATGCAGGCCAGGGGCCCATGACCCCACTGGTGCAGCCCCATGGACTGCACCAGAAGGGACAAGTGGTCCTTGGACACTCGTACGTTGGACAGCCCTTGTATAAGCAGTGTATTCTGTCCGCAAACAAGTGTAGGGTTTTTTTCCCTTCCCTTTGCCTCTTGTTAGATATGCAGAAACTAACAATGAGTTTATACCTGTTAAAAAGTGCCATATGGCTTCTGTCAAAGCAAAATGGTTTTGAGGTTGCTGGGAAGCGTAAACAGACTTTGGAGCTGGGGGTGCATCTCTAGCTACAGCGCTGTCAGTTCTTGTCTGTAACCCTTTTTTGTGACACAGCTTCAAGGGAGGGGGACAGATATCCCACAATGTGCAAATGTTGTGAATACACTGATGACAGTAAACACCCTAGCAGCTTCAAAGCAGCAGTTAGTGTGTGCTGTGGATTCTTACTAAGCACGTAGGGGATACAGTCCATACTGAAAACTCATGGTTTGGAATATAACAAAATGTGAGAGAGAGGTCCTGGCACTAGGCTCACTTGCTAGGCCTGAGGTGTTGCATATCAGATTGCTGATCCTGTTAAGTACACCCCCACCTTAGGAGATGTCTGTACCCTTCATCCTTTCTGTATGGACACCTGAGCAATTCCCTGCTACATTGGAAGTTATTAAATGGAACAGTTTGGATTGTGTCCTCTGACATCCCTAAGCCAGGAAGGTTGATGCTAGGGAGGGCCTGACAGGGCATGGGTCACTTATGGTCCTAAGAGATAACAGAATTTTAAACCACCTTCTAGTTCCTTTTTAGGGGAAAGGCAAACTCCTATCCATCAGAAGACAGATAGATGGATACTTTGGGTTTTGATTAATTAATGGCACCTGTGCTCTGAATGTTGGAAACAAATTCAAATCTGTATAAAGTAAAAATGCTGATGCTCCTTGTTTTAGATGGACTATATTGTTTAGAGGAAGTGGAACAATATTTAATTTTGAAGGCAGACCTTTGTCCCATCAATAAAACACGTTTTCAGCAGAGCTCAACTTCTATTGTGCTTCCATGAACAATAAACAGTGTATGTTGAGGCTATAAATTACTTTGGTTGTGCATCTTGATTGAGTTGTATTGCCAGAACTTCTAAATTTATGCTAATCTTAATAATATGTAGATCCGGTTATTTCTAAACCTTGGCATTCTTAGCTCTCTTCTGTTCCAGTTGGCACTCATCCTTTTTTTCTCTCCTTTGCAGAAAACATGCCTTGAATTGCCACAGAATGAAACCTGCTCTTTTCAGCGTGCTGTGTGAGATCAAGGAAAAAACAGGTGTGTTGGAATTTTTAATGGTTTTTTGGAAAGCTAGTATCAGATATGGCTGGCTCCCAGGTCAGGTGCTGTTCAGATAGGCCTTTTTTTGTTGTGGAAGCTCTACAAATTGAAGCCTTACAAGGGCTGTTTCCTGAGTTGTCTTTCTTGTGTAGGTTATATTTAGTTTGTTTTGGATAAAATAGAAAGTGCCCTGACTTGAAGAAAATATTGCTACTCACTAGGAGGATTTTGGTTAGGAAAGAAAACATGAGACAAAGCATTAATTACAGTGTGAGCACAGCCAAGATGCCTTTAGAGGTGTTGCCCATGTATCATTTTTTTAAAGGGAATGATGCCAAAACTTTGGAAGAACTAAGAGCTCAACAGTGGAAAAAGCTCTAGCCCATCGACAGAAAAATGGCTGCAAGAGAAGTTCCAGAAACACTGGAACAGAGGAGGCATGAGTTGCAGGAAATTGTCTTGACAGGTAGTTTATGTGACTTTTTGAGGAAGCAGGCCTGGTAGGAGTTGGTGGACTTCTGATTTTTGGCCACCCAGTATATCTGCGAATCATGTCTAAACTTGCAGGCAGAGATGTCTGGATGTTTTCTTGTGCTTTGTTAGGTGAACTTTTGAGCCTTTTGAACTTGGATGCTTTTTTTAGAGGTTGGGTAATTACAGAAGCAACTTAATTGTAGAGGATTTATTTTTTGTTATAGTCTGTTTAATATCCTGATGCCTTTAGTATTGAACCTGTACTGAAAAAATACCTTAATTCTCTTTAAGTCACTCTTTCCATAATGCCAAACTGTTGACCATGTTAACCATAAGACTGGTAAAAAGAAAGAAATCCAAGTGAACTCTAGTTATGTATTTAGGTTTACTCTGTTTTATAAGTTGGAAATGTAACTTCCCTTTTGACTTAAGCATGTTTGCCAGAAAAGGCTCCAGTACCTCCGTTACGCTGGATTTGTTTTGGTCTCAGATTTTCTAATGTCTGCTGGTCTGTCTATTCCTTATTTAAATTATGGGGAGCAGATGTTATAGCTTGAAGCAGACAAAAGCCTGGACATACTGTAGCACAAGGTTTTAGGCTTTCTTTGTGACACAGGCACACAAGCTTCTTTTCTATCTCTGAATCGGTTTAAAATAAGTTTGCCCCTCCCCCAAACCTCTCCCCCACATTCCCTTTGTTGGTGTGCTAGTGTCATTCACAACAGCAAGGCTAAACCATGTGCTTTGCCATTGAGCAGCCAACTGAAAGGTGCAGAGACCTTCTGCCCACACTTTTTCTTTTTTTTTTAAAGGTGCGTGTTAATTTTCCACTTTGCTTCTTGCATGTAATTAGCCAACTCCCAGTCTTCTCTCAAAATACCACTTAAACTATGGATTATAAGATTTTTTGATACTTTTGGTTTAAATCAGTTACTATATATGTTGTAGGTGACGCTAATTGCTACACCAAGAAAAATATACCAGACTGTGTATTTTATTTTCAAGGGCATCCTGGATAAATGCAGTCCTCATACATCTTCACTGAAGGTACAGCTAATTCAAAAGTATATGGGGTTTTAAGGCAGTGCTACTGTCTGTGGTGTTTAGTGGCTTTGTACTCCATTGAGGTACACAGTGAACATCCTTACTGGGGTACCTTGTTCTTTGAGACCTGGCAGAAGCATTTATACTTTCTTTGAATGCTAGAAAAGCCTATTCAAGTTTGTCTTCTTGCCCTCTGTGGTGAGCATGTGAGATCATCAGTCTTGAATTCTAAGAAAGCTCTGTTATAATATAACACTTGAGACCAACTGAGACAATCTCTGCTATTCCCAATAGCAGGCCTGTTGGCAGGGTGGCTGTGGTCTACTCAGCTGAAGGTTGTTGGCTGTGGAATTTGCTGTACTTATGGCTAGCTGTGCTTGAATGTGAGAGCCCTCAGGATGCTGAAAGAGGATTATTTGTTGAATGATGCAGCTGAGGCTTTTCTTTTGGTAGCAGCAAAGGGTGGCATATACTTGCAGTATGTATATGGTATGTGTATTAAAAACAAACAAACCCTAATGATGAATGAAGAGCCCTGGAATACATGTGTATGCAAACATATTATAGACAAGGTCTCTAGGCCTAATTCCTCTCCAGAGCCAATTACTCTAATATTCCCTGTTTCTGTTTTTAAAAGCAGTGGTTAAAGAGGAATTTACTTAAATATCATCATCAGAATTGCTTTCCACATTCCAGTCTGCCAACACCTGGTGCAAGCCCTCCACAGACAAAGGGAGGTACGTGTGTTCAGCCAAGGGTGTGCATTGGCTTGCTGAGCTTGTTTCTTTTGATTTGCAAGAAGGAAGACTCCAGGCTGGCTTTCAGACACCGCCTTGAATTTTGCATAACTGCTCTTTTAAAGGGACTATCTCTTGGGGAAAACTAAGCGTATTTGTAGATTTATTGAGAGATGAAACCCTGCAATACTTTTGTTAACATTGCTTTGCATGGCAGGGCTGCACTTTAAGCCTAGTTCAGCAGATCTCGGCAAATTTAAGAGAAGCTATCTGCAAAGGCAAACTATTATTGCTGATCATAGTGCCCTGCATCTTGCAAGTGCAGAGCAAACATTCACTAAGTCTCAGTGGTCCTACAAAGTAGATGTCACTGTCTTTTTCACAGGAGGGCTAAGCAGGGTTGTCCTAGCTGTGTCTGTCAAGAGGTGTGATCCCTGATGTGGCTGTGCAGTATTTTTGGTTGGGGGAAGTGGCGGGGGGGGATTGGTTTACTGTACTGATAAAAGTGCTGCTTTGCCTATCAACACTAGGGACACTTTGTCATCTTAGGACACAAGTGTTCTGATACTAGAAAAATGTATCTAATGTAGGTATAGTCTTGAGTCACAAGACCTGACTTTTCAGTACCGTGCCATGCCACTTATACGAAGTGGCCTATCCAAGTAAAATTTGAGGTTCTGTGTGCTCTGTGGCCAAAAGATGTATTTTCCATTAGCTTTTCTGCTCTGTTTCCTGATGGAGGAGAACTGGGAGAGAGGAAAACAAGTCTAAACAAAGTGCATATTTTTATTTTGGCACCAGTGATCTCATACAGTTCATCACAGAGCTGTGTATCTTTTAATGAATGGTATGTAAAAATATTGTAATGATTACATTAGCATATTGAGTGAAGTTTCAACACCTTAGGTTATGATGTATTTTAATTAAGGATTAATTAGAAATGATGGGGATTTTATCTGGCTTAGTATAATTATTGATGAGCGGGTATCTTGCTGGGGAGTGTGCAATATCGTGTATGTTTGACAGCCCCAGAGCAGCATTTGATAAAAACTTTCATAAAAATGATGGATGGATAGTGTATGCCCAAGTCTTTCTGTTAAGCAAGCATATATCTTAAGTCTCACTTAAAACATTCATTATAAGGTAATATCCTGTTATTCTGGTAATAGATTTAAAAATTGTGCATCTTGTGGACAGTAAATTAGCCCAACTGTCTTCCTGGTTTGAGCCAAGAAATAATAAAGTAGGAACCCTGGAAGTATTATACTTTTATTTACCCATCCTCTGATACTACTGTACGTTAGTTGTGAACTACTTGGTATCCAGTA
Source organism: Gavialis gangeticus (assembly GCF_001723915.1). Lineage (NCBI taxonomy): Eukaryota > Metazoa > Chordata > Crocodylia > Gavialidae > Gavialis > Gavialis gangeticus. Next base: position 315,859 of record NW_017728984.1, read on the forward strand.
CAACTGCCAGACAAATTCAGCCACTCCCACTTCTGCTCACTAGAGTTCTGACTCAGAATATTAATATTGCTCATTTTGTATTCTAGTGTGCTAAAATACTTGGTCTTTGCCAAAAGGCTAGCATTAGTACATATTAGAATAACTGAAATGATAAAAATTGTGTTGCAGCTCTTATTCGGTTTATAGTGATCACCTTTAGGTATTGGTGCAACACTGGTGAAGAAACTGGTTTGATAGAATGTTGGTTCAACTGATCACCAAAAAGCATATTTTGTTAGTACTATTCTAAGTGGTTGTGACTTGGGCAACCCACACACTACTATGAGTGGAAAAACTGGTTGCTTGTGAAGGTTTTGACTTGCTTGGTAATTAATTTTTCCATCCTTTGTTGAAGTTCCTTTTTTTTTTTTCTCTTCCCTTTAGTGAATCTGTTGTTTGTCTGAGGCCAGGCATAGATTACAGACTTCTGCTGCCAGAGCTCTGTTGTTCAGAAGCATGAAAAGGTGTGATGCCTGACTAGGACTGCCATGTCAGCAGAAGCCCAGAGCGTAGATACAGTTATACTGACAGAACTCTTACAAGGGTAGCTTCTAGGGGTGTGCAAAGTGGCCTGTATTCAGTTCAGATTTGGTCCAATTTTGGGGACAGTGATTCAATTTGTTGATTTGGATCACTGTTTGGATTCGATTTGGCCAAATCCGAATCTGAAGATTTGATTCTGATTTGGAGAATTGGTGATATGTTTTTTCTATGTACCTCTAGGTACCAGGCATGGCTTGTGACTGCTGCGATGCTGGGGTGGATGGAGTGTCCCACAGGAGCATGGGGGCTCCCTGCGTGCTCAGTGGTGGACCCAGAAGTGAGCTGGAAGTACTTCTGGTCCACTTACAGGTCCACCGGCGAGCTTGGGGGGAACCACCCCCATGTCCCCCCTCTGGCTTGGCTATTGGTCATGGGGGGACCCCGGATCCCCCCCAGACCCAGGAGGCGCCAGTTGCCGAACTGGGGGCACATCCCTTGTGCACTCCGTGGTGGACACAGAAGTGTGCTGAGAGGCCCTCCTGTGGGACGCTCCATCTGCCCCAGCATCGTAGCTTTCATGAGTTGCCTCGGTACCTTGAGGTATATAGAAAAAAACATATAAAGCTGTGTCTGTGTCTGAATCATCAAATTGGAGGCTTCTGATTCCATTCAGAGAGATTAATGGGTCTTCTGATTTGATTCGGCCACTGACTTGGGCCAAATCACCACTGAATCAAATCGGTGACCAAAGCTTTGCACAGCCCTAATAGTTTGTTCTGCTCTTGGGGATTGATTTTTTACTACAGTGACAGAATGTGCAGCTTGGCAGTAGTTGGTAGGCTAGTACACACTATGGTTCAGAGAAGGGCAAAATATGGCCTGTGGGCCACATCTGGCCCACCAGACAATTTCATCTGACACGTGGACACCCACCAACTAATTATACCCCAGCCTATCCACTCACTCCCACCCTTGTGCATGGAAGAGCCTGGCCCAGCCAGCATGCAGCTTTCCCCAGCATCAAGCAGCTCCTCCTTGTCTCACTGCTGCAATGCTTGCTCTGGGCAGCAGCTACGGAAGCAGTGGGGCTGGGGGTACGGGAGAGCTGCAGTGGGAACGGGGGTGGAGGTAGCTGCAGCTGGGCGGTGGTGGGGAGCATGGGGCTGGGGCTGGTGGGAGTGCAGTGCCCACGCCCAGGGCGGGTGGCATGAGTGCAGAGCTCAGGTGGGCAGGGTGTGTGAGAGAGAGGGTGGGGTGGTAGATGTGGGGACCCCTCCACATATTGCCCAGCATGGCACACAGGTCTTGCCAGCAGCGGTTGCAGCAGCAGCAGGTGGGGGCCCTCTGGGTGCTTGTGGCCCATGCAGGTGCTGCTGTCCAGCAACACACAGCTCCATCCAGTGCTGCACAGGAGGGCAAGGAACACAGCTAGGCTGGTCTGCCTCTATCATGTAGGGCTCCCTACAGTACACGTGCAGAACCTGGCACTTGTGCTGTACAAGTTATTTTTTGTAATAACATTAAAATACATTATAGTAGGTGTGTTTGACTTTTAGTGCATGATTTGGGTTTTTTCTGGTTCAGGTGGCAACACCTGAAGAGGGTTCTGGGGGCATAGTGTATGTGTGGAGGGGAGGGTTAAATGGGGTGACTTCTGGTGGTAAAGGTCAGGGGTTAGGGACAGGACTTTCAGTCCCCAGTTGGTGACCAGGGGGTGGGGCACCTGTCAAGGGGTGAGGCTACTGTTGCAGCCCCTAACAGCTCACCAAAACTCATTAAGTGGCCCTCCAGCTGAAATAATTGCCCACCCTTGCTATAGTCAGATTGTAGAAAATTAGGGTTGGAAGGGACCACAGGAGGTCATCTAGTCCAACCCCCTGCTCAAAGCAGGACCAGCCTCAACTAGATCATCACAGCCAAGGCTTTGTCTAGCCAGGTCTTAGAAACCTCCAAGGATGGACATTTCCACAGCCTCTCTGGGTAACCTGTTCCAGTGTTTTACTACCCTTTTCATGAGTAGTTTTTCCTAATATCGAACTAAATATCTGTTCCTAGAGTAGCCCCAAAAAATTCAAGATTATGGTTCTAGATGAGGACTTGTGCTGGTTTAGTACAAGTTCAACTGTCATAATATCATCAAAATTATTGTTGAAAGAGACATCTAGTCAGGAGGACATCTAGTCCAACCCTCTGCTCAAAGCAGGATCATCCCTGACTAGATCATCCCAGCCAAGGCTTTGTCTAGCTGGGTCTTAAAAATGTCCAAGGATGGAGATTCCACAACCTCTCTGGGTAATCTGCTCCAGTGTTTTACTACCCTCCTAGTGAGATGATTGTTTTTCCTAATATCTAACTTAACTTCCCTTACTGCAGCTTGAAACCATTGTTCTTTGTTCTGTCATCTGCCACCACTGAGAACACTCTAGCTCCATCCTCTTTCAAACCCCCCTTCAGGTAGCTGAAGCTGCTATTAAATCCCCTCTGTCTTCTCATCTCTAGACTAAATAAGTCAAGTTCCCTCAGCCTCTCCTCGCAAGTCATGACCCCAGCCCCCTCACCACTTTTGTTGCCCTCTGCTGGACTCTCTCCAGTTTGTCCACATCCTTTTTGTAGTAGGGGGCCCAAAACTGAACATAGTACTCCAGATGTGGCCTCACCAGTGAAGAATAGAAGGGAACACGCCTACCATTGCAGCCCAGTATGCCATTAGCCTTGGCAACAAGGGCAGGCTGCTAGCTTATATTTAGCTTGCAGTCCATTGTGACCCCTAGGTCCTTTTCTGCAGAGCTGCTGCTCAGCCGGTCAGCCCCCAGCCTGTACTGGTGCATGGGATTGTTCTGTTCTAAAGTGCAGGACTTTGGACTTGTCCTCACTGAACCTCATCCAGTTTCTTTTAGTCCAATCCTCCAATTTGTCAAGGTCTCTCTGAATCCTAGTCCTACTTTCCAGTGTATCTACTATTCTCCCCAGCTTGGTGTCATCTGTGAACTGGCTGAGGGTGCGCTCCATTCCATCTGATCCTTGAACAAAACCAGCCCTAGGGCTGACCCATGGGGTGCTCCATTTGATACTGGCTGCCAACTAGACACTGAGCTGTTGATTACCACTCTTTTAAGCCTGACGATCTAGCCAGTTCTGTCTCCACCTTACAGTCCATTCATCCAGCTGTACTTCCATGGCTTGCCTGTGAGAACGTTGTGGGAGACTTTATCATACTTTGACTTTAGCAAGGCTTTTATCATGTCTGCTGCTTTCCCCGCATCCACAGAGCCAGTCATCTCATTGTCAAAAGCAGTCGGGTTGCTCAGGCCTTGGTGAATCCATGCTGACTGTTCCTAAATCACCTTTTCCTCCAAGTGCTCAGAAGTAGATGCCTTGAGGACCTGCTCCATGATTTTTCTAGGGACTGAGGTGAGGCTGACTGGTTTGTAGTTCCCTGGCTCCTTCTTCTTTCCTTTTCTAAAGATGGGCATTATTTGCTCTTTTCCAGTCATCCAGGACCTCTCTTGATTACCATGAGTTTTCAAAGGCGATGGCCAGCAGCTCCACAATCGCATCGGCCGTCTCCCTCAGCACCCTCAGTCCTTGACCAGTGCTGAGAAAGTATCTCTAAACAGAGGAACCAGTACCAGTTTTAAGTTTGGATATCTCCTAGGAGAGAGACAGCCTAGCAAACTGGCGGGTAATTTCCTTACTAGCAATGAGGAAATTGAGTAAGGTTGGGACAACTCCAATAAAACTCTCCAGCTCCTGATCCTTCCCTAAGAGGGCAGCTAGTGCACTGTTGATTGTCTTCGTTGTTTAATTTTAGTCAAAAAAATTTTAATTGAGCTATATATGTCCATTGCTATTTTGCAAATGATTTGGGAGGATATGTTGACTACCAACTTTTAGTGCTTCCACTCTTCTCCTTTCACATAATTAACACTGGAATTGCCTTGAGGGGGGTTGGATTCTTGTTGCTAGCTGAATAGATAGGTGTGGCAAACCTATGTTTAAAACAAAACAAAAAAAACCCTAAGTAGAAATCTCATCTCTCTCTTAACAGCAAGCTTTATGGTACAAGTTAATGACATTGTTTGCCAGTATCAACACAAATGTTGAGACCTAGCTGAACAATAACATTATTGAAAATACTTGGACTATATTAACAGCTGCCTCAATGAGCTCTTCACTTTTTTTTTTTTTTGCTTAGTAGATTTATGGTTTTATTCTCAGAGGTCTAATTTTGGGTAAGTTTAGGTATCTTTTTTTTTTTTTTAAGAGACTTAAGTGTGTTCTCACATCTCAGCTTACTACAGGTAAGCCAAGGCTGGGGAAGGGTTTGAAATCTCTGGTACAATAGGTTAAAAAATGAACTCAAAAAAATTAGTCACTTCATAGGTCTCATCTTAACAGAGTTTATTTTAATGAAACTCAGTAGCTTGGAAGTGTAATCTATGATATGGTAATGATATTTAATTTCTCTCCAGTCACTTGTGATTTAACCAGAGGCAGCCAACCAAATTCTTCCCTGGAGAATTTAAAAGCATTTTATACATGCTTTTCAACAGTCTGCTTGAGATGAGCTTACGTGTAATTGATGATAACTAATGTCTAATTACCATAATTAGACAAGTGACAGAAAATTAAACTGCAGCTGGGAGCATGATGCTAGTGTAAGGCAGACTCTGATGTGCAGCACAGTCCACGTTTGAAAGAAGTTCTACCAAAGCCCTTCCCAACGGAGAAGTGAGATCTTCAGTATATCTGCTGCTGTCCGTTACGTTTTGTATTTTCCCATGAAAATACCTTGGGGTGAATTCTATCCAAGAAGAGTAGTTAGCAAATGGAGGTTGTCCTCCTGATTTTGTATTGTCACCTTGTATCATCATCCTTATTAGCTGTAGAACTGTGTAATAACATTCATATGATTTACAACACTTTATGACTTGACAGAACTCAATTAGAAGCTAACTTTTTTATTTTAATCCAGTGTGTGTTGAGGATTGTATCTCTGATTTCTAGAAAGTTAGTAGTCACTTTTTATTTATATTAAGTATTTATTTATGTATGTAGTTTAATGTTGTTCACCTAAATCCAGGCCTCAGTGTGCTAGGGACTATAGATCACTATACAGTGAAAGATCACTTCCTTCATTTTGTGTAGAATAGAAAAGTGTTTATACTCTAATGTATACTAATCATATAAGATTTCCAGTTTGGAAAGCTTTTGAAGCTTTCACTCATTTTGCAGAATCTTTAGCACTAAAGCCCTGTAAGAGACTTAAAATGTTGTTCTTAGCAAATAAATAATAAAAACTGGATTAAGAAAGGACTAGTTTTAACAAGTTGTGCTTTTATATTCTGGAAGTTCTAGTTTATAATGGAGATTGTCCATAATTACCTGTTGAGTCTAAGCTTTGTGTTAACGTGGTTGAACAAACTACAGGTAGGTGTATGTAAGTTCATGAACTTCCCTGCAGATTGGTTCTTTTACAGTTCGGATACAAATGTAGAACTGTGTGGCTTTTTGGACTGCTTACGAAGTGGTACTACTAGAGAGAACTGCAGTGTTGCCGAATTTGTGATGTGCAAATACAGAGTAGGTCAAATTCATCCTTGTTTACTGACTTCAGTGGAACTGACACTAGTGTAATTTTTTAGGTAATAAAGGCCATTGTGGGTCAGACATGGTAATTCCTCTGGTCAGTATTCTGATTATTTAATTTTTTTTGTAGTAGTCGGCACTGGATACCTCAGTGGTGTAAGAGCTCTTGCAGTAAACCAACAGGTGGTAATCTGTTACCTGAATACATGATAGAAATTGGCCTAAGCACTGAAGCAAGAGGTTTTAATACATACTACAAATAAGAGGGATTTATCTGAAGAAGTGTGAAGCCTATTTTTGAATAGATATTTATTCTTAATCATGATATTCTATGAATCTTAATTTTGTTGCCTTCCAGCTTCATTATGTCTTCAGGCACAAAAAAAAGGAACATGGTTCTGATAAGTCTTGTGTAAAAAGGACTTTAAATTAATTATCAGAGTTAAAGTTGGCTTTTTATTCTGCTTCAGAAATAATCTTGTGATTCCTCTTCATATTTATCTAGTGTTAAGTATTCGCGGTATTCAGGAGGAAGATCCCCCCGATGCTCAACTAATGAGACTAGATAACATGTTGCTGGCAGAGGGTGTCTCCGGGCCCGAGAAAAGAGGAAGAGGAGGACCGATGGCTGTAGCAGCAACATCAGGTGGCTGTCCAAATGACAATAGCATTGAACACTCTGACTACAGGGCCAAGCTGTCACAGATCCGACAGATATACCACTCTGAGCTAGAGAAATATGAACAGGTGATCTTTCTGCATGGAAGAGTTTTTATCATCTCAATTAAAAAAAAATTAACCATTTTTCCTTTGCTGTTGGTTGTGAGCACAGAACAGGGAGTATCTTCATTTCATATGAATGCAAGGAGGGCAAATTCAAGTAAAAACCTTTCATCTCACTGTTTTAGAATAAGGATAAGATGAAAGGACTTGACACTTTTTTTTTATTTTCAGTTTGTCTGATCATACTTGTTACAATACGTTTAAGAGCAAATGGAGTAAACTGAAACGTGTAGACTCCTAAAATCTTCTGGGAAAGATTTATTGTTGGAAAAATTAATTTGAGGAGATCTTTTATTGTTTGTGAATTAAATGTATTTATTAAATTTATTTTCAGGCTTGTAGTGAATTCACCACCCATGTTATGAACCTGCTTAGGGAACAGAGTAGAACAAGGCCAATTTCACCAAAAGAAATAGAGCGCATGGTGAACATAATCCACGGCAAATTCAGCACCATTCAGATGCAGCTGAAACAGAGCACATGTGAAGCGGTGATGATTCTGCGTTCACGATTTCTTGATGCAAGGTAATCGGCAAGCACAACTTGATGACAACGACTGATGGATCCAAACAAGTTGTTTTTGTTTCTTGATGCCAGTAATTATAAGTGCTGCCATCCTAACTTTGACCTAGTATAAATACCTTTTAAGAATGCACCACATCATGTCTGCATAAGTGTACTTAAAGATTAACACTAATTTAATCGCTGTTTGGTCTGGCTTTTGTGTAGTTACTCAAACAGAGCAGATTTTAGAGATGACACATGCCCTGTGTTGTATTCTCTAACTATCCAGCAGTAAGAGTAATTATAGTGTGTTTATAGGCGTAAACGACGTAACTTCAGCAAACAAGCGACAGAAGTGCTGAATGAATATTTTTATTCTCACCTGAGTAATCCTTACCCCAGTGAAGAAGCCAAAGAAGAGCTAGCAAAGAAGGGTGGTATTACAGTCTCACAGGTAAGAACAGGTTTGTTTGTTTTTTTTGTCTGGAGTTGCTTACATTGTAAATGTGCTCTTTCTTTTATTTAAAGAAAAGTTTGTATGGCTTCTTTAGATAAGTGACCAAGAACCACTGCTATAATTGAACCCTCCCAGCTCAGAATGGCCATCTGCTGTAAAGAAAGGTGCTTTTGTGGATCACAAATTGTTGGGGGTTTTTTGTTGTTGTTTTTGGGAGGGGAGGTAAGTTTCAGGGTTAAGGTTATACAACTTGCTCTCCCTTCCCCCACTGTCACCAGCATCCTCAAGCATAGTTCAAGAGCATCCTCTGCTGGTGGCCTCAATAACTACTAGGAGATGGTGTTCATGTGATGAAATACTGACAACGCAACTTTTCTAGGTTTCTAACTGGTTTGGTAACAAGAGAATCCGGTACAAAAAAAACATGGGGAAGTTTCAGGAGGAGGCTAATATTTATGCAGCAAAAACAGCAGTGGATGCAACAAATGTGGTGGCACAAGGCAGCCAGGCAAACTCTCCATCAACACCAAACTCTGGTAAGTGACACTTCCAGGGAGGAAAGGCTCTCTCTGAAGAAGATTGTCCCTGCCTTCTGCTGGGGAAGCCACCACAGTACAAATCCCAGGCCTTCTCCAGCTTCTTGCAAATTGTCCACTTATTCTTTATATTGAAGTATTAGAGAACTGTAAAAGATGGGAGCTGGTGTGTAATCAGATCCTGCTGACTGGTTATCTAGAGATTTTAATGGTACAGTTTAACCATGTTAACTCCTACCTTCTTAATGTTTGCACCATGTAATTAGGACATCCTTCCACTATCACAGTCTCCCTCCTTAACAAAATATTGGATTCTGTAGGAAAGCTACTTCTTGGTAGGAAGTACTAATCAAGCAGTAAGTATTTATTGCTTTATAAATCATGCAGTAGAAGACTTTAATAGGATGATGCAAATGTATTATATAAAGTAAAATGTAAGCTACATATGCAGTTGAATAATTGTCCTTGGGCTTTAATTTGCTTACTTAAAAAAACTAGCGCACATTAGTGAGGCTCTATTGTAGTGTCCCTAAAGTTCAGTTGTGTGTGTGAGTGTAATTGTGTTTACCCTGGATCTTTCATCACTTTTTAAACAATGGTTTGAAGTAAAGCAAATAAACAGAAAGCTTAAATGCATATTGTAATGCCAAATGGATTTACACTGAACTCAGCCTGGGTACTTTTGAAAATCTCATTGTAACTTTTAGGTGCCACAAAACTTTAGAAAATCTGATGCTAAATGCATGAACATTTAGGGCTATCTAAATTAAGATTGAAATGAAAGCCATGTTTTAGTAACTGTCATTTCTTTATAATGGCGTCCCATTAAATATTTACTGAATGAATGAGTGTAACATGCAGCAGATGGAGGTAAAGATATTTGTAAAGAATCTCATATTTAATTTTTATTCATTTCCTGACGACACATCCTTGTCTAGTGTTACCCTTTATCAGTGTTGTGAAAATGGTGTCTCTTCAGTTTTGCTTTTGAAATGAACTGATGGTTTTTGTGCGCCTTGCTGAACTTGCTTTTCCTTTTTCAGCTTCCTCTGGCTCTTTTAAGATGACAAATTCTGGGGATTCATTTATAAACTTGCAGTCACTGACTTCTTACCAGAGCTCCCCAGTGGGAGCTAATGTGCAGTCACAGGTAGGTATGTAGAGGATTGGCATACCACTTCAGTAACAGTTCAGATGAGAAAATCCCATATGTTTTTAGTTGCCTCCTGGAAAGATTCATGTGCCTTAAACTTTTTAAAATTGTAAACAATAGATTTTGTGTGGTATACCATAATAAAATATGGAAGCTTATCAATAATAAAGATGGATAGCTTTTGGTTTCATTTCCTGACGTGTTAGAACTCTCACTAGGCTGATTTGATTTGCAACAAATTATTTTAAAGCCAAACTAAAACAGCAGTACTAAAACCCCTACCCCAAAGACACTTCTCAAACTTACATTTTATAATACCTGTATGACAGCTGTGCAGCTTTCTTTTCGACCAAATGACTTCCCTTGTTAATCTCATTCCATGTGGTGTCTTATTGCAGATGGAGTCCTTACATCATGTCATACACCAGACGGGAAGATATGACACCATTGTGGGGAATCCTTTGTATACGACGCAGCGCATTGATGTAAGGAGTTTGATCATTTAATAACATTTATTGTTTTAGGAGACACTAGGGGGAGTTTTGTGCTTTTATCACAGATGAAGCTTTGTAGACCTTTTGCTCTTAGCTAGTGGAAAACCTTCAGTGGTTTAGACTGCCTACCCATGTAGCTGAAGGAACTAGCGAGTCTGATTTATTCCACTAAAATACTATTCTCTACACTCTAATGCTTTGTAAAGAAGAAAAATCTCTCACAAAGTAAACACATTTAGTGGCTTGCTCTACCTAGCCCAGCAGAACTATTTTTCTTTGGCCTGAAGAAATTTTTGTTTGAAATATTCTGCTTTACTAGCGCACAGCTGTTGTCTGTGGAAGGGTAGCTAATGACATCAAGAGTCTCCTGAAATGTTCCCAAAGAGTGTGGTAGCAAGGGTCTGAAATGACAAAGGTGTTAATGAAGCCACCTTTCAGTGCAGGGAAAAACCTGGCTTGGGTCCATAGGGAGGGCTTGGTGTGTTGCATCCTCTAATCCAGGAGTTTCCAAACTGGTATGCATACCCCTGGGAGTATGCAGGACATCTCTGGGGGGTACACAGGAGAGATTGTGTAACAGCAGCTTTATTTCCATTATAATTATAAAATGTACGCTGGTAGGGGTATGCAGGAAGCTAGTAAATCTGGACGCGGGGTACGCAATGAGAAAAAGTTTGGGAACATCTGCTTTAATCCACTTGTACCACCGTGTCTGTACGAGGAGCACAAGAATAGCCAACCTAGTGCTAGCAGAGAAGTGTACATAGAAGCAACGTTTTGT
>NW_017728984.1:331677-332932 GCF_001723915.1 Gavialis gangeticus
TTCTTTATCTCGGACATAGCTAAGCCTGTGCCATAGCTGGGGAACATTATACTCTAAAACCTTTGATTTTCTGTAATTTTGCGAACATTGCAAATTGTTCCTTTAGGTAAGTGAGATCTAATAGTAAAGGCAGGATATGATGCGGAGACATAGCACGTTCCTTTCCAACCAGAGGGAAGATTTTTATAGGCCTTATCTCCACACGCAAAATAGTGACCAGCTAATGCAGTAAATCTACCTGTATTACAGTTCATCATTTTTTAATAATAACCTGAAAATTCTTTGATTAATGACATAGCAGAAAGAATACCGGTGTCCCAGGAACCATTGATCCATGCACCTTGGGTATTAAATTCTGCTTTGCATTTACTGACTCCTACTGCAACATGAGATCCCTTACAGGTCCAACAAAACTTTCCAGGGGTGGCATGCACTAATTGTACATAGACCAGTTGCAACTTACATTCTGCCAGGTTTCGTTCCCATGAAAATTTGAATAGTAAGGGGCTAACATCTGAGTTGCATTCAAGGGTACTGGTATCATGGGTACCCTCTGGTAGAATAGATAGGGACATGACTACATATTGAACAATAAGAGACATTTAAATCTATCCCAATTTGATTAACTAAAGACAAGAACACATTTTCATGAAATGATCTTCTTTGTCGGTGCGGAAGTGTAGTTTGGTTTACAGAGTTTCTCATAACTGATGAGTCAAGTTCATATAATATGATCCAAAAAGAAATACTGAGAACTACCCAAATCATGACTAACCAGCTCCAACTCAGGAACCAGGAACTAGGTGTAGAGGTCTTTTTCCTGTCTCGAAGGGCATAGTGGTGTCATTGGGGCACATCCTCTTTGCTCTGTAGTGGCAAATCCTCTTTGCCAGTAGGCGCTTGGCTCAGTACTAGTCTTGAGCTCTTGTGCTGGCAGGCGCTAGACTCACTCCCAGTCTGTGGAGGCTGATTGCAAGATTGATATGGAGGAGACTCTGGGTCTAACGGGGCTGATGTTTTCTTACTGTGTGAAGCGTGAATCCTTGTCTGGAGTCCTTGACGCTTTATTGCAGTGTTGGTGGTCAGGAGTATCTGGAATGGGCCTTTCCAGCGAGGTTCCAGCGATTGACTTTTGTTGATGGACTTTTATATGGACCCAGTCACCAGGCAGGATAGAATGGCATGGCTTATTTGGTTGTTTGGGGAGAGCTGCCTGTACCTGTGAATGAAAAGCCGTAACACACTTAATTAGTGC
>NW_017728984.1:337932-338320 GCF_001723915.1 Gavialis gangeticus
TTCCTTTAGGTAAGTGAGATCTAATAGTAAAGGCAGGATATGATGCGGAGACATAGCACGTTCCTTTCCAACCAGAGGGAAGATTTTTATAGGCCTTATCTCCACACGCAAAATAGTGACCAGCTAATGCAGTAAATCTACCTGTATTACAGTTCATCATTTTTTAATAATAACCTGAAAATTCTTTGATTAATGACATAGCAGAAAGAATACCGGTGTCCCAGGAACCATTGATCCATGCACCTTGGGTATTAAATTCTGCTTTGCATTTACTGACTCCTACTGCAACATGAGATCCCTTACAGGTCCAACAAAACTTTCCAGGGGTGGCATGCACTAATTGTACATAGACCAGTTGCAACTTACATTCTGCCAGGTTTCGTTCCCA
>NW_017728984.1:338331-338826 GCF_001723915.1 Gavialis gangeticus
GCAGGAGAGACTGAAAGGTGGCAGGGGCAGCAGAAAGTCATAGGGAAAAAGCAGGAGGATCAGGGGAGGCTGAGAGGTGGTAGAAAAGGGGAGATGGAATTGGGAGGAGATTGGGAAACTAGCAGAAGGGTGGGGACTGGAGCTGAGAGAGAATGAGGCTGGAATTTAAAATAACGAAGGGACTGGGATTTAATAAAACATGACCCAACTCGGAGTTGCAAATGACAGTGGTTTTATTGAACAGGTGAGATGGTGACACAATGTCTTATTGGTTCCCTTGCACCCACACACATACACGCATGCACACACAATGGCAGTAGGGGTTAAAGAGGCTTGGGGCAGGGGCTGAAGTCCACGAGGAGAGAGAGAGAGAGAGAGTCCAAATTGTAGAAGGAAGTATGCAGGTAATATCTACCTAACCAGGCTGGAAAGGGGTCCTTGTCCAGCAGGTGTTGTCCAGAGGGGCATCGCCGGCAGGGCCTCTGGGTGGATAGG
>NW_017728984.1:339097-339338 GCF_001723915.1 Gavialis gangeticus
CATTCAGTAGAGGCCTGCTACCATTGTATTTCAATCATTCCCTATCGCACTCATAAATCGGGGAACCAATTTACTTGGGAGGGATATGTGACTCATACAGTTGCAACACAGGGGATGCCCAGGCAAAGGACACAAGATGGAGACTTGACGTATAAAATGGAAACTTGACATGACTTTGGTTCACTTACAAACACAGGCCTAAACCATACAATATCCATATGAAACACTAAAAATCAATACA
>NW_017728984.1:344338-350865 GCF_001723915.1 Gavialis gangeticus
ACAGGCCATTCAGTAGAGGCCTGCTACCATTGTATTTCAATCATTCCCAATCACACACATTCATCCAGGGACCTATTTACATGGGAGGGATACGTGACTCATACAGTTGCAACACAGGGGATGCCCGGGCAAAGGACACAAGATGGAGACTTGACGTATAAAATGGAAACTTGACATGACTTTGGTTCACTTACAAACACAGGCCTAAACCATACAATATCCATATGAAACAATAAAAATCAATACAAAAAATGATAATAATACGATATATGATGGTAAAAATCAATACAAACCTAATAATAATACAATATAAAACAGTGGATATCCAAAACCAAAAACTTGCTACCAAAATAAAAATGTTTAAAGCTTATCCTACATCTTAGCTTGCTTATACTTACCTATGGGGAATAGAGAGGGAGAGAAAAAGTCAGAAATGGTTGGGGAAGGGGAGCGAATGCAATAAAAAAAAAAATGGGGGTTTTGCTATAGATCGAAGTTGAACACAACAGGTTGGTGGTGTGGAAGAATCCTCTTCCAGCTTTCAGGATTTTTTTTCTGTTTTCCTTCTGTGTTTCACGTGTCTGTCAAGCTGGGTGCCCTGGGTTAGTGCCTACATGAGAAGCCTCAGGTAAGAGGGTGTGAATCTAACTTCTTCTATTGTCTTGAGCTCTAACCTCACAACGTGGGAGTAGGGGCTTGAGTCCAGGTCAAGGGGTTATGCTCTTCAAATTGGTTGGTCTGCATCAAACAACACTTGCCCCTGATTGGCTTGAGAAGGTGAGGTTAGAAGGGCTATTTAAGAGGGGGCCTCCAGGAAGAGCTTGTCTCACTTTCTAGGGTTTTTTTCCACTTCTTTTTCTTTTTGATTGTCAAGAAAGAAATAAAAAATAAAAAAATTAAGTATGTAATATGGATACCAAACCAAAATAATTTTGATTAACCTAGCAGCTTCTGTACTTTTCTGTGCAAGTCAGCAGGTTTTTTTCTGTGCATTTAAAGCATGCCATTGACTATGTAGTTATTACAGGTGTTTGATTTATTTGATATGGATTATCCTGCTTGAGCAGGACCCTGCTTTTTGGGCACCAGAATACCTAAATGGTGCCCTCAATGATCAGTCTGGATTTGATCCTAGCAGTGGTATTTGGGCTTATAGGTCACTTAGGACCAGGTTCTTAAAGGTATTTAAGTGCCTAATTCCTTAGGTACTTTGGGAAATTGATTATAATGGAGGTGTTGAATGTTAACCTTTGGTGCCATGCTGGGGAGGTATCCCACTTGTAAGGGGAAAAAAACCCCACTCATCTTGATATGTTGGAGGTGAATATCTTGCTTGAGATTACGGTAAGGCTGTCTGGTTCTAAGTAGGTCAGCAGATGACCTTTATCTGACTTGCTCTCTGCAAAGTTAGTTGCAAGTTGCTACCTGTGAAGGTGCTGAAGTAGTGTGCCATGCGAACACCCATGTACCATGTGCAGAGCCCCAGTGGGTAGGGTGCTACACCCATATAAAAGGACTTCTGACTGGTAGGTGTGTGCATGAAAGGAGAGAGAGAGGAGAGAAGGTGTGTGTGAGGGTGTGGTCACAAGGGGTGAGTAAGCTAAAGAGAGGTATACTGTGAGGAAATTGGTCATTGTGCTGTGAGGGGGAGAGGCAGAGTATGGTGTGTGATTAGTCTAGGATAGTGTGGCTGGATAGTTCAGTGAATGGACCATGGAGGTGCACAGAGCCAAGCTTCTGGGACCTGTGAGGTTTGATCAGTCCCCACCATTGCAGATTGCCTGCCTATCAGTCAGCTGAGGAAGCATCTTCAGTTGGTGTGTGCTCTTCCTAGATTAAAGGATTAGTAAAGAAGCCAGAGGCTGGTATGCATGCAAGAAAGCCAGTCAGTGAAGATGTAAATTGAGGAGTCAGTGGGTGAGAGAGAGGTCGGGGGGAAGGGGGATGAATGTATCAGGTAGATAGTGGAGAGGTACCTGGGGAGTCAGATGTCAGGCAGGTTATGTGTCATAAATCTGATGTCTATATTTAGTCCATGATTTTTTGTATCTAGGAGGTTGATGAAGTGATGTTCATAGGCTCATTTGTGAAAAGTGTTTTTCCCCCCACCTGTCCCTCACCCACTGATTCCTCAATTTACATCTTCACTGACTGCCTTTCTGGCATGCAGACCAGCTCTGGCTTCTTTACTATTCTTTCCATCCAGGAAGAGCACACACCAGCTGCAGATACTTTCTCAGCTGAGAAAGGGTTTTTTATTCCCTATATACCTGAAAAAGAATTTGTTGTCTTTAATTTTTCAGTTGCCAGCCTAAGCTCCATTGCTGCCTTGGCCTTTCTTACTAACTCCCTGCAAGTGTGAGCCAAGTAGGTATACTCTGCCTTGGTAGCTGCCCCCTGCTTCCACAGCCTATATGCCTCTTTTTTTGACCCTAGGCTTTCCGGGATTTCTCAAACCATTCCAAATGTAGCAGCTGCTGCTGGATTTGCAGCAGGGCTTAGGATCCCTGCAAAGGCAGAATGGAAAAGTTTGCATAATTTTGCATAAAGTTGTTGCTTGCAAGAGCATGTGCATGTTTTTTATTAGCTCCTGAGGCAGGAAAGGGGAGGGAACTCAGCCCCGGGGACTGCAGGCTGCCTGTGAAGGAAGCCTACACTTAGTGAAGGGAAGAAGAGAACCTGGTATCCTTTTTCCCTCTGAGGCAGAGGGACACATGTGGAGGAAAAAGGATGGTAAGGGAGACTTGTCTAGGAGAGCAGGGTGTTGGTCTGGGAAGGCTCTGGGGAGAGTTAGCTGAGCAACAGCCTGGGGCCGGGCAGGTGATAAACCCAGGGTTGTTTCAGTTATCACACAAGGGGCCGTGTCTGGAAATTGGAGAAAGGTGCTTTTGGGGAGAAGGGACAGTGTGTTTTTCTTTGCAGATACCACAGATATGGAGCAGAGAACTTTTCTTCTCCATGAGGCTCTAGCAGAGAGCAGGACTTTCTGGAGCAGCAGCACCAGCCATGGTCATTGTGTTTCCAGTGTCAAGGAGAGCTGATGTGTGTGTTAACCCTGTGTGCTCCTGCTGAAATTCACTGCAGTCTCAAAGTTTAAGCTGGGGAGTTGTACTGAGGGTGTCTTTGATTCAATTTGTATAGAATGTCTTAGTTCATTGATACCTGCCTTTGGCAGTTAGATTATTGATAGCCTTTTCTGCTATTAACCTCATTCATATGTTGACTATTTTGTAAATAATACATTCATAGATTCATAGATTAAGGGTCGGAAGGGACCTAGTAGATCTTCTAGCCCGACCCCCCGCCAGGGCAGGAGAACAACAAAAAACCCCAAAAAGAGAAACGGGAAACATTGTGTAAAAAGAGAAACGAGAAACATTGTGTAAATAGTTAGACTGTTTGCCCTTCTGTGTGTGAAGAAACCACAAGAAAGCACTCCATGGAGAGGTTGCCCCAGACTTAGGGGCTGGGAGGTTCACCATGGCTATTTGACACCCCAGGACCCTGAATTCAGACATGGCCATAGGTAGCACCGTAGGTAGGGCTACACAAACAAGTCCTCATCTAACCTATTCCTAAAAAGATTCTGTCTTGTGCATGGGGTTGAACTAGGTGACTCTGGAGGTCCCTTTGTTGGGGGGGAGCGCTGTAATTAAGGGTCTAAGCAAGGCTGTACCAATCCAGGTCCCACAAAGGTGGACCATACTGTGGAAGAAATCAAACTTTGTGTTGTGGTTGAATCAGAACTGACAGAGCCAGCTTTTCTTTATTTAGGGCTATACTGTGATCACAGGGAGGATGACATACAGCAGGGGGAATCACCCTTGTCTGTTTCAAAGGATTTCTCGCACTCTCTAAGTTTACAAGCATATTTATACTTAAGACAGAAAGGGGAAAAAATATGACCTTGGACAATAAATCACTGATCGTTAACACACACGCAGACATACAGGCTGTTTACTTAAAGAAGAGTGAAACATTGTGTTTATAGAAATAGTTATCAGTTTCTGGTTTCTCAGAAAGATAAATAAACTTAACAAATTCTACAATGCTTTGGTTTTTGCCTATGATATATCACCCTGTGTACAGATGTTATCTCAAAATATTTAACTGAAATAAGTAGTATCAGCACTTCTGGTCTCTGTCTGTTTTTTTTCTAGTCAAATAGGTCAGAAGCCCAGTTCAACTACTCCTACATTCCCTAATTTTTTTTTTCAAGTTAGATATTTATAGCCATTAGCCTTTCAACTTCTAGTTTTTCTTTCTCTTTACTTTCTGCTATTTCAACATACAAATTACATACTTCGTTTCTGGCTGATGGGCTATTTCGCATTTGCTTGGTAGCACAGCTTAAGCAACATTGTTTTATCATAAACACTAGGCATACTCCAATAAAAACAACAAACAATATTAACAAACTATGAATGACAGTAGCGCTTAAGGAACTGAAAATAGAGCTAAACCAAGAATTCAAATTCCAACTATCTGACTCATGCAATTTAGCTGCTTCTTTTCAAATATGTTTACTTAAATCCTGGATTTCTTCTGAATTATCGGGAATATAAGTACAACATTTTTTACCTATTAAAGCGCAGACTCCTCCTTTTCTGGCTAGTATATAATCTAACGCAAGTAGGTTTTGCAATGTCATTTGCCTTATTTCCTTCTTTTCTGTATTTATCAAAATTATCAGCAGTAGCATTAGCAATCTTTTCCAGAGATGCTGCAACTTTATTTCTCTTGGACATAACTAAGCCTGCACCATACCTGAGGAACATTATACCCCAAAATCTTTGATTTTCTGTAATTTCATGAACATTGTGAATTCTTCATTTAGGTAAGTGAGATCTAATAGTAAAGGCAGGATATGCTGCGGAGACATAGCATGTTCCCCTCCAACCAGAGGGAAGATTTTTATATGCCTTATATCCACACACAAAATAGTGACCAGCTAATGCAGCAAATCCACCTGTATTACAGCATGGGGACATCATCCATTGTGAATAATAGCCTGAAAATTGACCTGCAGGGGCGTAGTTAGATATCCAGGAACCATTAGAAAACCAAGCACCATTTATCTTGAATTCTACCTTGCACTTACTGATTCCTACTGCAACACGAGATCCATTACAGGTCCAACAGAACTTTCCAGGGGTGGCATATGCTAATCGTACATCGTCAGACCGGTTGCAACTTACATTAAGCCAAGTTTCGTTTCCATGAAAATCTGAATAGTAAGGGCTAACATCTGAGTTGTATTCAAGGGTACTGCTATCATGGGTATCCCTCCGGTAGAATAGATAGGGACATGACTACATATCCAACAAGAGACATTTAAATCTATCCCAATTTGATTAACTAAAGACAAGAACACATTTTCATGAAATGATCTTCTTTGTCAGTGCGAAAGTGTAGTTTGGTTTACAGAGTTTCTTATAACTGATGAGTCAAGTTCATATAAGATGGCCCAAAAGGAAATACTGAGAACTACCCAAATCACAACTAGCCAACTCCACCTGGGGAACCAGGAACTAGGTAGAGGCCTTTTTCCTGTCCGAAGGGCGTAGTGGTGTTGTTGGGGCACATCCTCTTTGCTCTGTAGTGGCAAATCCTCTTTGCCAGTAGGCGCTTGGCTCACTACTGGTCTTGAGCTCTCCTGCTGGCAGGCGCTAGGCTCACTACCAGTCTGTGGAGGCTGATTAAAAGATTGATATGGAGGAGACTCTGGGTCTAATGGGGCTGATGTTTTCTTACTGCGTGAAGCGTGGATCCATGTCTGGAGTCCTTGACACTTTATTGCAGTGTTGGTGGTCAGGAGTACCTGGACTGGGCCTTTCCAGTGAGGTTCCAGTGATGACTTTCATTGATGGACTTTTATATGGACCCAATCCCCAGGCTGGATAGAATGGCATGGCTCGTCTGGTTCTTTGGGGAAGGCTGCCTGCACCTGTGAATGAAAAGCCTTAACACACTTCATTAATGCCTTACAATAGTCTAGAATGGTATCATCAAGTGAATGTATATCACAAAAGTGAGAGGCAACAGGTGCCAAGGTGGGGAGCCTCATGGATCTTCCCATTAGACTTTCACGTGGGCTAAGCCCAGTCTTTCAGTTGGTAGTAGATCTCATACTCAAAAGGGCTATGGGACATGCATCTGGCCATTTTAGGTGAGTCCCAGCACACATTTTGGCCAGTTTTGGCATTGCCAGATTTTGGCATTCCACTTGGCCCGTGGCCTGTGGATGGTATGGGGAATGAAAGTTCTGTTGGATCTGCAGGACTTTGCAGACTTCTTTCATTATCTGTCCAGTAAAATGAGTTCCTCTATCAGAGTTTAGGGATAAAGGAATACCAAACCTTGGAATAAAGTCTTTGATCAACTTTTTGCTTACAGTGATGGTGTCAGCTTCTGTACATGGGTAGGCTTCTACTCATCCAGAAAACATACATACAATAACAAGAACATATTCATAAGAACAACATTTCTGCATTTGAATAAAATCTAATTGTAAATTTACAAATGGT
>NW_017728984.1:350974-353447 GCF_001723915.1 Gavialis gangeticus
CAAACCAATCAAGCTTAACAGCTTCTATCATCCCCCCCTTTGCTCATATGTGCCATGCCAGGGTGTATGCGAGCAAGATGAGGAAGAAGGCGAGCAAGATGAGAAAGACTGGGGCAACCAGGCGGCTGTCCAGGCAGCACCACAAATGGTCAGGGTGTAACAAAGACCCAGCCAGTCTCCAAGTATGTTTCTCTGGTTCTGGAACCTGATCTTGGAGGAGGGCAACGTCGTGAAGACTTGCCAATGGAGATTGGTCAGCCGGAATAGACAAAAACACAGGTGGAGCCTGAAGAGTGGAACTAGCCGCAGCTTTGGCAGCGGAAGCTGCCAGAGCATTCCCATGTGTAATATCATCATAAGGTTTCTGGTGAGCTTGACATTTAATAATAGCAACAGCAGAAGGTAATTGTAAAGTATTCAACAAGGCCTTTACATATGGACCATTACTAATCTTGGCACCTCCTCAAGTGAGGAAGCCTCTTTGTTTCCAAAGTTGACCATAATCATGTACAATAACAAAAGCACAGCAAGAATCAGTATAAATATTAACAGGGGCTCCAGAGGCCAGGGTGCAAGCCCTGGTGAGGGCCACAAGCTTGGCAACTTGAGCTGAATACACATTAGGTAAGTGATGGCTTTCTATAACATCATATTGGGAACATACTGCATATCCTGCAACAAGGGAACCTTTTGAGTTTCTTTGACATGATCCATCAACATAGAATACGAGATCTGGGTTTTGCAAGGGGTTGTCCTTTAGATCAGTGCGGGGCATTGTTAGGTGAGCAGTAACAAAAATGCAATCGTGGGGTTCACCATCTGAAGGGGTAGGTAACAGGAAAGCAGGGTTTAAAACAGGGCAACTAGTTAGGGTGACATTTCCAGCAGAGAGAAGCAAGATTTCATACTTAGTTAATCTAGCATTTGAAAGGTGTTGGGTTTTTGTTTTTAGTAAAAGGGCTGCTACAGCATGTGGGACAGCAACAGTAAGGGGAGAACCTAATACAAGGGTAGAGGAAAGTTCAACAGTGACAGTGGCTGCAGCTACAGCACGCAGACATGGAGGAAATCCAGCTACAACAGGGTCAAGAGCAGAGCTATAAGAAGCAATGGGACGGTGCTCATCTCCACATGTCTGAGTAAGTACTGCAAGTGCAAATCTGTCCTTTTCATGACAAAAGAGAATAAAAATTTAGTATAATTGGGAAGGCCTAAGGCAGAAGCTTGCAACAGAGCTTGTTTAATAGAGGCAAAAGAGGCTTCGATCTCTGAAGTCCAGGGTAAAGAAAGGCTCAGGGGTATTAACAAGAGTCAGATTTTGCAACGGCTTGACTATAGAGGCATACCTGAATATCCACTGGTGGCAGTAGAAAGCCATGCCTAGGAAGGTACACATTTGGAACACAGTAGTTGGTCTAGGGATTTTAAGAATAGCTTCTATTCTGGAAGAGGAAAGCAGTCATTCTCCAGCGGAAATATCACGACCTAAATAGTGGACACGAGGAAGATAAAGTTGTAGCTTTTCTTTAGATGCCTTATGGCCTTTTAGGGCAAGAGAGGTGAGGAGAGTTAAAGAATCAGTTTTACAGGCTTCAAGGGAGGTAGATGCCAAAAGCATATCATCAACATATTGCACAAGCACAGAATTTTCTTTAAATATTATGTCATCTAGATCTTTCTTCAGAATTTGAGAAAAAAGGGAAGGGGATTCAGTATAGCCCTGGAGCAATCGCGTCCAGGTATAGTGAAGTCCTTCATAGGTAAATGCAGCGAGAAACTGGCTATCAGGGTGTATGGGAATAGAGAAAAATGCAGAACACAAGTCAACAACAGTAAAATAACAAGGTTTATGAGGAATACAGGACAAGGTAGTAGCTGGATTTGGTACAAAAGGAAAAGTAGGTAAAACTGCAGAATTTACCACACAGAGGTCTTGTACAAAGCGATAGGAATTCTTTCCAGGTTTTTTTACAGGAAGAATAGACATATTACAAGGGCTTTTAGTTGAACAATCATACCTTGCTTTAAAAGGGCAGTTATAACAGGGCAAATCCCTTCTTCGGCTGCCGGACATAAAGGGTATTGAGAAATTTTAGGTAAAGTTTTAGCTGGGTTTAATCTAATTTTTACAGGCTGAGCAGTATGGATTTGCTCTACTTCTTTAGTATGCTGACCACAGAAACAGAGAGACAGCTTCTATGATTTCTTCTTGCAACATGAAAGATCAGGGAACTCTGGCTCAGAAGGTGAACTAGCTAAAACGGCAAGTGCTGCTATCTCACTATCACAGGGGACATCTAAATAAACACCATAAGGAGAGCAATAGATAATACAGCTGAGTTTACAAAGCAAATCTCTGCCTAACAAATTAACAGGAGAACAAGGACTAAGGAGAAAGGCATGTTAATCAGAAACAGGACCAAGAGAAACATGTAATGGTTGGGAAACAGGATGAGGAACTATTTGATTTGAA
>NW_017728984.1:353866-359305 GCF_001723915.1 Gavialis gangeticus
GTGGATTCCTTTTTCTTTTCCTGGCAGGTTGTACAATGATTTGCAATGGTGACTAGTTCTGCAAGTGGCTTAGTCTGCCAACCTACAGCAATTGTGCACAACTGTTCCTGGACTTTAGAAAGAAGTCCGTGGATGAAAGCAGAAGCAACTGCTTCTGGGGCAGTTTCAGCTGCATTTTCAATACCAGAATGTCTTTCAAATACTAGTTTCAAGCGGTCCATGTAGTCTGCTGGGGATTCTCCTTTATTTTGTCTACAGTTATGTATTTTAGCCCAGTCAGTTTTTCTGGGGCACATTTTAAGCACAGCCTCAAGGAGGTATTCTTGGGCATCTGCTAAGTGATCTCCTATTCCGAGGTCTCGAGTAGGCCAAGTCGCCTGTGCAATGAGGCAGTTGCGGACTTCAGAGGGCAGAACACTTCTCATTAATTGGTTCAAGTCTGCCCATGTTGGATCATAACAATGCATTACAGTTTCCAATTCATCTTTAAATTTCTGGGGTTCCTCCCTGATGTTGGGAAATTGTCTAACAAGGTTTAGGAGATCTCCTGGGGTCCAGGGGACAGGGACTGTGATTGTAGCTCCCCCATTTGGACCTTGCCCTGGAAGTTGGCGTAAAGGCATAAGCTGAGCCTTTTTTAGATTTTAAAGAAGGGGCTGGACCATACTGGGTACCAGACCTTAAACAAGAGGAGGAGGTTGAGATTTCAGGAGACAGACGCCTTGCCTCTAGTGGATGTGGGCATGCCCCGGGGGCAGGTGACAGTTGTTGAGTGATAGTTTCCTGGTGAGGTGGGCTAATCCTGCTGGAAGAGCCTATTTGGTTACTTTGGACTTCTTCAGGTTCAGATTCTGCCTGGGACTGATATGGGGGTGGCACATTAAGAAAATCAATTTAATCTTCTGCAGATTCATTCTTAGTTATTTGTGGATATAGTTGTTTTGATTCTGATGGTACCACTGATGGGGGGCCCCTTTTGGTGCACTTTTCTGTTTTAATTCCTTTATCTGAGATTTCAGTTTCTCTTGGGAGTCCTTAAGATTCCGAACTTGAGATTTTTTTTTCTGACATCTTTTGGAAGTTTCTTTATGCAAATCAAAAAATGTGTCCCACTGAGTCTGTGGTATATTACTGCCTCTTGACTTAAGGGCTCTGCGGAGATGAACGATTTTACTTATATCAAATGTTCCCTCCAGGGGTAAACTGCCGACTCAAATCATCTCTGGTATACCACTTCCATTTGTCTAGAAACTTACAACTTCTATGGCCATAGTGTGTGTGCATGTACAACGCTGGAGTCCTTTTTGGCAGAGCCAGTATGTCTTTAGACTGTCCGCTCCCCATATCTTTAAACTCCATTCACACAGGTCTTTCATACAGGAATGGCTTATTGAGGGTGTCCGGTCAGGTTGTGAGATTTGCTAGTGGCACAGAGATGCTGTGGCTAATGTCCAAAGACAAGACTCCACTGCAATAACAGCACACAATGCAGTTACTCACGGTTAGACACGGCTCATTATGAGGGTGGGGAAAGGGTAAACCTGTCCACTGGGTCACGAAGTTCCAGTTGGGCCCCCTTGCATTCAAAACTGCCCTTCCGGACAGCCTTGGGGCAGCTGAACCCAACCTTAGTCTCAGACCTGGTCAGTGACTCATATTTCTCAATTCATACTCTCAATTCACACAGGGGAATTTCTGTGTTGAGGCACAAGGTTCAGGAGCATTTCTTTAGTCTCAGCCTTGGTCAACACTTATTGCGGAAAACACTCGCACTCTAAGAGTTTCCACCTTGCAAATCTGTTGCCTTTGGGGCGGCTGCACAAGGTTTCCACTCCTGGCCTCAGAGAGGCCGCCTAGTTCTTTACAGAACTTAACTCAATTCACACGGAGAAATACTTTCATTGACAACAGCAACACAGAGTCTTGAACCTTAACTCTTTCTACCCGCAGTTACTACTTACACAGTGGGTCTGACAGTTCTGGCAGAAAAAATTTCAGCTCGGGTGAGCCTCAAGCAGTGACTCAGGAAGACACAGAGACAGCCTCTCACTGAAAAGCCCCAATAGAGATTTCAAAAGGTCTCTTACCTTGGTTTGGCGCCAGGGCTTCAGTGAAGAGATGTCTGTGTCCAAACTGATCACTCCGGGCGTCTCTATCTGAGTCACAGCACCAAATTGTGGAAGAAATCAGACTTCGCGTTGTGGTTGAATCAGAACTGACAGAGCCAGCTTTTCTTTATTTAGGGCTATACTGTGATCACAGGGAGGATTTCATACAGCAAGGGGAATCACCCACTTGTCTGTTTCAAAGGATTTCTTGAACTCTTTACAAGCATATTTATACTTAAGACAGAGAAAGAGAAAAAAAATATGACTTTGGAGAAACAAAACAATGGTAAATCACACAGACATGCAGCAGTTTACTTAAATAAAACTTCTGTGCACGGGATAATATATCAAGACTAAACAAGGCATGCAGGGTTCCTTATCTCAGAACATGTAACTAAAATAAGCAGTATCAGCACTTCTGGTCTCTGTCTGTTTTCCTACTCAAGAAGCCCAACCAAATCCACTACCACAGTATTCATATGTATTTTATGTATTGATCTGCCTGTCTATTTATCCATATGCTCATCTTACTGGGCATGAAGATGTACATGTGAAATGCTTCATATCCTGTCGTAATTTGAAGGGCTTCCAATCTGGAGAAGGTCACAGATGCACAGACTAAGTGGTATATATTTTATGGAAGGTAATGCAATTGCACCACTCCACAGGTAGGGAGCTGGTGATCAGGGACCCAAGTATGCTTCTTGACCATGATTCCCGAGAGACTTCTGAGGACAGCCAAATGGAAACAGCAAAGCCCTATAGATATTTGTTCACCCAGGCTCCTGTTAGTGTTTCCTACCATTTCAGGCTGGTCAGGTTCCTGTGCACCGCATACCCAATGCGAGGAGATGCCTGGGCCTAAAATCTATTTTGTTTCATGCACCTAAATGGCATGTGCACAGCTGCATAACTGCAGTTTTTGGAACATACAAACAGTCTAGGATTGTATTTCACCTTGTGGAAAAACAGATGCCTTGCTTGCATATGAGCAGAAGGCCCATTCCAGGAGACCAGATTCTAGATCCCCTGACTTGGAGAGGGTTTACAAACTCGGTTTCCTGCTTCTCGGCAAAGTGCCCTAGCTGGCAGGCATGACAAAGAGCCCTCTTCTGGCCTACTGTATATTGCATTTAATATTCATTGGATTAAATGGTTAAGAACATATATGCTCAACTACATAAAACACTGCTAAAATGTTGGGATTTATATAGCTTTATACATGTACCTGGGGTGTTATTTTTGGCTGCATAACTACCCTGCCAGAGCACAACCTCAATGAGCATGCTCAGTGTAGTCATGCTCACTTGCACATGCACAGCAGAATCCCAAAATACATGTAAGTGTTAAAAGCTGTGGTTATGTAGCTTTGTACATGACATTTAAGAGCATAAAGGAGATAAACTTTAGCTCCTATATTCTTTCTAGTTCAAGATACCATGGCACCCTGAAATCTTTTCAAGGGTGTTCCAGGGTGCCATGCAATGTTCAGTGTGCAAGCACAATTCATAAGATAAACCCAGAGATTTCTAATAGGATTTCACTGTGTCGAAAATATTCTGACCTGATGTGGTTTTTCTTAGTTAATTGCCACAGGGTTGCTTTATTATCGTTGGGGGGTTTTGTAGTTAAAAAACAAAAAAATTAAAAATTATGAGATGACATTTTCTGAGGGTACTTTGAGTCTAAGGCTGTTGTTACATGTTGGAATTTGCCTGTACTACCTCTATGAAATGTTATGCAGTATTAAATTTAGAGCATGCTCTCAGCAGTAGCATGTTAAGCATTAATGTGACCTCTGCACTGCATACATCTGATTTGCTGCTACAGGGCTGGCAAGGAGGGCTGTGGCTAGAAGCCAGGATGCCTGGGTTCTAGCCCTACTCTGAGTTGGGGTGGGGACTGGGACAGGGCTGTGCAGTGGGAGCCCCCAAGTTGAGCCCAGTTGGCAAGCCCCACACCAGGCAGCTCTAGTGAACCCTGCTGACCCAGTCTCAGCACCCCTGAGGTCAGGACCAGGCATGCAGCTTTCCCCACCCAGAGCTGGGCTAAAGTTCAATGAATTGTGGTTAGTCACACTTAATTGAAATTTTCTCAAATTGACTGTCCACATTTTCCCTGAACCCCACCAGCTCTCCCCTGGCCAGATGGCTTGGTGGAGGCTGTGGTTTCCCTCCACAGCCCACCATGTTCATGTCTAGGGAGAGGGGGAGATGGCTGTGCTGTGTAAAGACTTCACTTCCACACGTAGAGATAGCCAGGTGATGGAGCTGCCAGTAGAGGGGTTATGATAGCAGCAGCATGGGGCTGTGGGACAGGCACTCCACCATCTTCCTGCTGGGCTTGGGGCTGCTGTGCTGCACAGGGGTCCCTGCTGCAGTAGCCACAGCAGGAGTGGGGCTTCACTTGGTCCCTGGGCATCAAGTAACACCACCTCAGAAGTAGAACTTAGGTGGATGGTCCATATAATTGGAGTGGGGGCTGGAAGGGGTGCTTCCTGGGATGCTGAAGGACCCACATTGCTCATTTTATCTCTGAGAGAGCTGACTGACATTACTGCAACAGAAGCTGGGTAGCACTACCTAAAGGAACTCCTCGCCCCAAGTGGAGTAAATTTGAGATGCTCAGAGCATACTTGCAATGAGTTTTTTTCTCTTTAACACAGGGATACTTGCATTTTAAGTGCCTTTATAACAATCTAAAGATTATGTGTAACAAGGCCCTAAAAAGTTTAAGAAACACTATTCTAGTCTCTTACCAAGTAACACCATAATGTATTACGTACTCTTCAGATCATAGCAGAGAATCTTCACCTACAGCCTGTGCTTTTGGTCCTGCTCCAACACATCTTCCAGATAGTGTGCACATCATGGAAATACACAGTTACATGACTTTGGCACTCAAAAAGTGACTTTTTGAGTTGAGCTATGTGCTCTGCACCCTTACAAGGTACATGCTTGGGAAGGAGGAAGAAATAAAAGACCTAGAGAAGCGAAGAAGTAATTGGCTTACTTGACTAGCAAAACAGACAAAGACCAGAGGTGCTGATACTGCTTAGTTCAGTTATATGTTCTGAGATAAAGAATCCTGCATGCCTTGAGTTATCCTTAGGTTATCTTGATATCTTGCCCTGTGCATAGATAGTTTCTTTAAGTAAACGTCCTAAATTTCTGTGTAATTTATTATTGTTTTGTTTCTCCAAGGTGTATTTTTTATCTCTTTCTCTGTCTTTAGTATAAATACGCTTGTAAACTTAGAGAGTCTGAGAAATCCTTTGAAACAGACAAGTGGGTGATTCCCCTTGCTGTATGGAATTCTCCCTGTGATCACA
>NW_017728984.1:364305-364967 GCF_001723915.1 Gavialis gangeticus
TGTACAGCCTTAAATAAAAGAAAAGCTGGCTCTGTCAGTTCTGATTCAACCACAACGCGAAGTTTGATTTCTTCCACAATTTGGTGCCGTGACTCGGATAGAGACGCCCAGAGTGATCAGTTGGGACACAGACATCTGTTCACTGAAGGCCTGGCACCAAAAGAAGGTAAGAGACCTTTTGAAATCTCTACTGGGGCTTTTCAGTGAGAGGCTGTCTCTGTGTCTTCCTGAGTCACTGCTTGAGGCTCACCCTATCCAAACTTTTTTTTCTGCCAGAACTGCCAGACCCACTGTGTAAGTAGTAACTGTGAGTAGAAAGAGTCAAGGTTAAGAGTTAAGACTCTGTGTTGCTGTTGTCAATGAAAGTATTTCCCTGTGTGAACTGAGTTAAGTTCTGTAAAAAACTAGGAGGTCTCTCTGAGGCCAGAAGTAGAAACCTTGTGCAGCTGTCCCAAAGACAACAGATTTGTTCTGCATGCTCTTCGAAAGCAAGGGTGCAAGGTGGAAACTCTTAGAGTGTGAGTGTTTTCCACAATAAGCATTGAGCAAGGCTGAGACTAAAGAAATGCTCTTGAACCTCGTGCCTCAATGCAGAAATTCCCTTGTGTAAATTGAGAGTATGAATTGAGAAATATGAGCCACTGACCAGGGCTGAGACTAAG
>NW_017728984.1:365107-365315 GCF_001723915.1 Gavialis gangeticus
CCCAGAAATTTAAAGATGAATTGGAAACTGTAATGCATTGTTATGATCCAACATGGGCAAATTTGAATCAATTAATGAGAAGTGCTCTGCCCTCTGAAGTGCGCAACCGCCTCATCGCACAGGCGACTTGGCCTACTCAAGACCCCAGAATAGAAGATCGCTTAGCAGATGCCCGAAGACACCTCCTTGAGGCTGTGCTTAAAATTTG
>NW_017728984.1:365326-386124 GCF_001723915.1 Gavialis gangeticus
GGGTGTCTGGTCAGGTTGTGAGATTTGCTAGCAGCACAGATGCTGTGGCTAACGTCCAAAGACAAGACTCCACTGCAATAACGGCACGCAGTGCAGTTTACTCACGGTTAAACATGGCTCATTTCGAGGGTGGGGAAAGGGTAAACCTGTCTACTGGGTCACGAGGTTCCAGTTGGGCCCCCTTGCATTCAAAACTGCCCTTCCGGACAGCCTTGAACCCAACCTTAGTCTCAGACCTGGTCAGTGGCTCATTTCTCAATTCATACTCTCAATTCACACAAGGGAATTTCTGCGTTGAGGCACGAGGTTCAAGAGCATCTCTAGTCTCAGCCTTGGTCAACACTTATTGTGGAAAACACTCACACTCTGAGTTTCCACCTTGCACCCTTGCTTTCAAAGAGCACACAGAACAAATCTGTTGTCTTCGGGGCGGCTGCACAAGGTTTCCACTCCTGGCCTCAGAGAGACCTCCTAGTTCTTTACAGAACTTAACTCAGTTCACACGGGGAAATACTTTCATTGACAACAGCAACACAGAGTGTTTCACCTTAACTCTTTCTACTCACAGTTACTACTAATGCAGTGGGTCTGACAGTTCTGGGAGAAAAAAAAGTTTGGATAGGGTGAGCCTCAAGCAGTGAATCAGGAAGACACAGAGACAGCCTCTCACTGAAAAGCCCCAGTAGAGATTTCAAAAGGTCTCTTACCTTGGTTTGGCGCCAGGGAGAGATGTCTGTGCCCCAACTGATCACTCTGGGCTTCTCTATCTGAGTCACAGCACCAAATTTTGGAAGAAATCAAACTTCGTGTTGTGGTTGAATCAGAACTGACAGAGCCAGCTTTTTTTTTGTTTAGGGCTATACTGTGATTACAGGGAGGATTCCGTACAGGAAGGGGAATTGCCCACTTGTCTGTTTCAAAGGATTTCTCAAACTCTGTAAGTTTACAAGCATATTTATACTTTAGACAGAGAGAGAAAAAAATACGACCTTGGACAGTAAATCACTGATCTAACACACACACAGACATACAGACAGTTTACTTAAAGAAGAGTGAAACATTGTGCTTATAGAAATAGTTATCAGTTTCTGGTTTCTCAGAAAATAAACTTAAGATCCATACACAGGGTAATATATCAAGACAAAACAAGGCATGCAGGATTCCTTATCTCAGAACATTTAACTGAAATAAGCAGTATCAGCACCTCTGGTCTCTGTCTGTTTTCTTAGTCAAGTTAGGAGCCGGGTTAAGTTTTTATTACCACAGTGGCATCTAACTGCACTATGTCCTGCCTAAACTAATGTTTAGTTCTATATTTTCATAAGCACTAATTCCCCTTCAAATGTGGTAATAGGAACATAGATGCTCCTGGATCCAAGTACCATCTTAAGGCTTTAATGATATGTTTTTTTCCACCTCCCCTCCAGGCTAATGGCAGCTGGCAGGACACTACAACTCCTTCATCAATCACGTCACCTGCTGGAGACCCTGGAAGTGTTAATTCAGATGCATCTAATTAAGTTTTTAGGACCGATTGATGAGAGGAAAGAGGTCATTAGTGTAATTTGTCAATGTTGCTTTTGCCAATATTATAGTTTGTACAACTTGACACACAGCTAATTACCTCAAAACCCTGGAACCAATAGAAGAAGATTGTGATTTCAATGATACCTCTCTACCTCTCAGCCTCACACAGTTGAGTTCTTGATTCTGCCCATTGGGATGTGAAATTGTTTTAAAAGAACTTGCTTCATTTTCCTAACCAAATTCATTTTTTAAATATCAATTTTATGGTAAGAATCTGAAAAATCTCTCTTCTTCTAGGACTTGGCATTTGTCTCAAGTTTTCCAGTTTAAAAAGAATTGACTTATTTTAATTTCCATAAAATTTTTTTACTATGAAACTTCTGTTCTAGTTGATAGATACTAACAATTAAACCCCCTGTATTTGTAATTGTATGCGTTCTCTGTATTGTAATTTTGTATAGGAAAATAAGCTTTTCTTAACTCAAGTTCATTCTGAACTAATTAACCAGAACAGAACACTGCTTTACCAAAACTTTCATTGGACTTTGCTCTTGAATAGGAACTTCCATCTTTTGTGTCATTTCATATAGTTCGAATTTAATGTCTAGTGTAAACTCTGACTTCCCTGTGAATAGATTTTTGTGCATTTACAAAATGTTAAGACAAAGTCCATCATTTTCAGTTGAAATTTTATCAAAGATAATAAACTTCCAAAGCCTTTTTCCTTCCTGCCTTTTTATCAGCCTTTCCTTAAACCTTAGGGGCTTACAAATTAGTAGCAGGTAATTTTGCAGCTGTTTCAAGAGTCAAGAAACCATCATGTGTGTGTCATAAGAACAGTAGAAGTGCTGTGCTTCATCAGATCAATGGTCCATCTAGCCCAGTTGTAGGGGTAGATGCTGTGGGGGGGGGTGATGAACCAGGTAGCTCTAAAACAAGTAGTTTTCACCCTTGTTCAAAGGGATGCACGAATGAAGAACGTACTTCTGATTTGATCATAGTCGTCTTTCACAGACCCTGTAGACACAGTCTGTGTACTTCCAGGAGTTTGTGAACCACAGGTTGAAAACTACTGCTCTAGCTCAGTGTTTCTCAACCTGTGGGTTGTGACCCAAAAGTGGGTTGCAAGAATCTACGAATTGCGAACAAACTTTAAAAATGGATTCTGCTTTTTAAAGGAGAAAAATATGGGAAACTGACTTTTCCCTTGCAGGCCATCAGACTTCCAGCCTGCAAGGGGTTGCTTGGGGCTCACTATGCCCCACACCCTCCCTCCCCTCCCCCCCACACACTAGGGTGCTGGGGGGTGGGGGAGGGGCAGCAGGTCAGGAGTGAGGGGCAGTGGTTCAGGACTGGTTGTAGTTGTTTACAAATGGGTCCTGGTACAAAAAAGGGTTGAAAACCACTGCTCTAGGGAGATCTCTCTTCAGCATCTCCTTTGCCTCCTCTATATATTGGTTCAGAGATGTCAAAGGAAGCATCCCGAAGCTGTTCTGTTCAGCAGCCATAAATCAATGCATCAATCCATCAAGCACGGATGTATCCAATCCCTCTGTTCATTGGGCTCTGGTGTCCTGGGGGCAAAGCCTTCCTGAAGGGAACTGTGTGTTGCATAAAATAGAAAAAATCTTGTTCATTTTAAACCTGCCCCCAGTGCTCACAAGTTGGGAGTGGAAGAACAAATTCTAGTGCCTCCCAGGGCAGCGGTTCCTGGGGAAGCAGCTGCTCTGGTCCCCTGGTCCTGGCCTATCTCTGCCCCTCTGCGCTGCTGTTTGTGGGGAGCTGTCGGAGCTGTGAGGCTCCCCAGTCTTTCCAGAGCAGTTCTAGCCAGCTTGCAGCCTGGCACTGGGTCAGTATGGTCAAGTCTTAAATATGAAATGATCATATTGGAAGCTGAAAATTATTGCATTTGCTGAAAAAACGTGTACCTTGAAATCGTATCCAAATAAGTAGTCTTTTACATAATATTGCTCACTGTCTCTGTCTGGTGAGAGAACTGGTTCACCAAAGCTGAAGCATTTCTTTATTTCGAGGCTAGCAGGGTAAGAAGGTGCTGAAGCAAACCTAGAAATAAGTTAAGACTCCCTGAGAATGACTGGAGTTTGCTGCATCAGTGAGCTGCCTCAAAACGTATTGTACAGCGTGAGCACTTTTATTGACCGTACATCGTACAAGGGTTGAAATAATCGTACACTTAGCAACAGCGCTGCCGTTCTGCCCGCGGCAGGACCACACTTCCCAGCATCCCCAGCGGTGCCCAGAATGCCCCGCGCTGGCTCAGCCTCCTCTCACCCCAACCCTGCTCTTGCCAAGCTCGCGGCTGGCGCATGCGCGGAGAAGTACGGGTCCCGGCAGGCACTGCGGACGTTTGAGCGAGGCGCGGGCGGGATGGAGGTGGTAGCTGCTCAGGAGCCCGGCCGGGGTCGCGGGGCAGCAGGTGCGCTAGAGCCCGCCCTGAGCACTCCCCTGGGGGGGGGCGGCGGCAGCGGCAGCGGCAGCGGCAGCGGGATGCCCCGAGGTGAGGCGCCGCGCAGCTGCGGCAGAGCCGGGAGCCCGGGCTCCGACCGCAGACTTCCTGCTTGGAAACCGGGGCCGCCCCGCGGGCCGGAACCGACACCATTGGTGTCGGGTTCAGGGCCCGAGGGCGAGTCCCATGGGAGGTCGTATTCGCCCTACCCCCTGGCCCGGTGATGTGTTGGTTGCTTGTCTCTCGTAGGAGGCGAGGCTGGGGCAGAGGGAGCCGAGCCCTGGGGCTGTTCGGAGCTACAGAAAGTACCGAGCCCTGGAGCTGCAGTGAGGGCACGAGCGGGCCCCTGTGAGAGGGCAGAAAGGAAAAGGTCCTGGTCTGATCACAGCCCCACCATGGGCAGGCAGGCGCCCAGTCCCAAGCAGGCATCGCCCTGGAAAGGCAGTCCCAGGAAGGCCCTGGCTTTTGGGTCGCCCCCCTCATCCTCCAGGTCGCGAGTCACCCGTCGCTCCTGGCGTCGCTCCAGTCTGAAGGGAACTAAGCGCCGGAAGTCACTGCCTCCTTTTCACCCCGATGTGACAGGTATGTGCTGCCTTTTTTATTGTGAGCAGACTGATGGGAAACTTATGTGAGAATCTGGGCCAGTAGAGCTCTGAGTTGATAGGTGTAGTATTTAAAGCGTGAAGGGACCAGCTTGGCCCTGAAAGTTGCTTCATTGTGGACTGCATTGGCTGTGCCCACACTTGAAAGTTAAATGTTCTGCTGCAATGAACAGTCTCCTCAGTCTTGCTGATGTCTCTCGAGTGCAAAAGCATGAGTCCAGGTATGGACTATTTCAGCTACTCGCAGCTTGGGGTAAATGCTACCTTTTAAAAAGTTTTGTATTTACTTTTTTTTAGAACTGAGCAAATCAATCAGCCTGGATTTGCCAGGGACTGACAGACTTGCTGAGCTCCTGCTGTCCAGTTTTCAGGTGAGGCTTTAGTTCTGTACGGGGAGAGGAGAAACTTTGCTGTAGTGCTTTTTACTCTTCCTCCTGTTGCACTTGGCTAAACCACAATTATCTTCCTCTTTTTATCAGGTAGCCTAATGAAAAGCTACTCAATGTCCTTTGAATAGCTGTTCTTTAAAAAAAAAAAAGGGGAAAAAAAGGATATTGCTTTTTTTTATTCTTTCAGTTTTCTGCCCAGAAGCTGGAATGTGCCTTGATGCAGACTGATGGGTTCAGCCCTGAGGCTTTCAGAGCAAACAGTGAGTCTCCTTGGAATATCTTTAGTTCTGCATTGGGAGAGTCATATCTTCTGTTTAAGATGGAAAAAATGTTTTTGGGAAGCAGCTGAAGAGCTGTAAGTCAGTAGAACACCAAACCAAGCATTGATTGCAGAGTTAAGCTTCATTCTACTGAAGCCTGTGGAACTGATCACTAAACTGTCCACCTCATTTGCAGGGAACTCAGTTTTAGAGGAGCTGAAGCGCTGCATAGAGAGGTTGAAGCTGGATGGAACGCTGAAGAAATGTACAGAGGAGACTCCAGGGTAATGACGTGTCTCCACGGTCACTGTGTTACTGTCCCATGTTGGAGTGGAGGTTCTAGTTTAGCTCCTGTTCAACTACCTTGCACTGCAGCACATTAAACTAATCAAAGTTCTGCATCTATAAGCAGTAAGAAGCTCATATGGATGTTGAGGATGATAATGATGTGTTGCAGGATTACAGTCTTTAGTACTGGAATGTTTTAATTATGAGTAAAGGTCTACAGGCTAAAATGCCACAACACTTGTCTGCATAAGTCATGTGGGAACACTGAGCTCACAGCCCCTGAGAGTTCATGCTTTGGACAAATGTGGGGACTATAGGTGGGTCAGTCATACATGTGTTAAAGACAGAGAGAGAAATCTGCTGATACGGATAGAAAATATTCATTGGAGTAGTTGGGGCACTCATGTCTGGAGTAGTACTAGACTCATCCACAAGTGTGTGCTTGATTGTATTTGTAGTCTGTTACCTTATGCGTTTGTGCAGGCACAATGCAAAAAAACTAAGGAGTCATCATGACCCTGTGTGGGTACAAACTGCCTGTTATACCTTTTGGATTGTATTTCACTTTGTGCTTGTGTGTTTTAGGGTTTTGTCGGACCCCGCGCTTGGCGAGTCATTGGCCCAGATTAAGGAATATATAGCCAGGTGAGATTAAATTGAGTCCAAGCCTAGCTTCGTACAGTTGGATACAGATGAGCTTTTTCTTGCAGTTTTCTGGATTGTCACTGAGCCCCTTGTGTAAACACCAAGTTGTGTATTTGAAATGAGGGGAGAATGCTATCTATATAGGAAGAGAAGCTTGACATAGGACTAACACACTAAACTCTCTCAAGAACCCAGCAAGTTGGTCTTTCTCCCACACTTAATCTTTCTGTCCTCTTTTTGGTCACTTTGCAGGTTTTCTGTGGAGTGTCAGTCTTGGGATCAGCTTGTAATAAGTTATGAGAAAATGGCTGAAGAAATGCCCAGGTTAGATGATTATCCTGTGTCTTATCCTTCTCAATTAAAGAAAATGAGATTTAATACTGAGAATCTAAGAGGGCTTTAATTTGACCCTTTGAGTATTATTGCAATATTTTAAATTACTTTAAAAAATCTTTGGCATTTGGGGTCACCTGTAAACTGTGTGCTTTAAGTGTAACTGAATGTACATGGTCTCAGCCCACAGTTACACCTATGGGATAACAGGTTCAATTAATCTGCTGCCAGTCATGCCTATGCCAGGCTTCATGGAAACTGGACACTTAACATTATGCAGTGGTTCAATTTGTTCTTTGCTGTTTTCGTGGTGTTTTTTTTGTTTTGTTTTGTTTTTTTAAGACAATTGGAGAAGTGCAAGGCAAATGAAGAGGAGGTGGATCCTGCTGATTATTTAGGATCATCTCAGGCTAAGGTTATCAACAGCAAGCCTGACTACCAGAGAATATTAGACAGCCAGAGTGAGGTCTTTGACTGCATGGAGCTCGTGGTGAGTTGCATCTCAGTCCCTGTAACATAGTATTAATTTACCACTTCAAGGGAAATGGAAATAATGGTGAATTATTTGGTAGAGAAGTAATCAGATGTTGATAGTTGGTGGAAAGGGGTGTGGGTAGGGGGTTGGAATGACAGTGAACTAATATCACTGT
Organism: Gavialis gangeticus; assembly: GCF_001723915.1. Classification (NCBI taxonomy): domain Eukaryota; kingdom Metazoa; phylum Chordata; order Crocodylia; family Gavialidae; genus Gavialis; species Gavialis gangeticus. The sequence continues at coordinate 372,488 of NW_017728984.1, forward strand.
GTGGGTACATCAGTGAATTAACTAGATTTCACTGTACAGAGATAACACATGTATTGTATATTGTTGTGGAAACACCGGATTCTCTTCTCGGTGTTAGATCACTTGCCTTTGGAAGAGACAGAATGTGGGAGCTGTTAGAGTACTTTTGATCCTTTGAAGAAGGGTTGTCTTCTGTACTCTGCAGCATGGAATTTTAGCACAAGGGTCATTCACTGTTTACAGACAAATTCTCCAACAACAAACATGAGAAAGCTGTTGCTCTGTTTTATGATTCAGTCTGTGTTACACACCTGTATGACAGGTTTAAAAAAACCCATGAACATGTTAATTGAATTAATTATTGATGCTTTGGTTTAATGTTTGCTTATTCATCTAGTTCATTAAACCATCAAAAGCTTTGCTTTTCTTTTGTGTTGAAAGTTTCTCTGAAGTTTCCCTCTTGTGTTTTGTAGCTGGATGAAATGCAGATGGCAGTGAAGTTGTTGCAAGCATTCATGAGAGACAGTACCCAGTACCTCCAGAATTTATCAGAACAACTTGGTAAGGGGCTGTTTCTTCTATGGGACAGTACTTGCTGCTTGTTCATTGAATTCAGAACTGGCATTTTGCTCAGTCCAGCAAACACTGTCTTATGTGGCATTAAAAGGTATTGGGGACTAAGGATGATAGAACAATTATTTAACACAAGATTTATTTATTTTTATTATAGCTCTTAATCCCCCTTTTTGTGGAGAAAGGAGGGAGAGGATAGGGTCTCTGTTCAAGTATATGCTTCCTACTGATTTGTTGTGCTGGACAACCCTAGGATGTCTATACCATCAGTAAGCTAATATTGGAAGTTAGATGAAGCACGTCTATAGGTTTAGTTGAACATTGTGCTGCTTGATACCAAGGTGCTTCCATGCGACCTTGAAAAACATATGGCACTTCTGAACACTGCCTGTTGAAACTATCCACATCAACCTGCTGCCTGGTGTTCTTCAAGCCAAGAATTGGCAAAATCAGCCCTCAATTTTTGGGTATTGTACTAGGTTTTTAGGAGGAAGAGCTAAGAGCAACTGGTAGTCTAATGTTGGGGTTTGTGGAGGGGTACTATCAAAACAAAATCTGGGCTGTAGAGATGGGGAAACTGAGGCCAAGCGAAGGGCTGGGGCAGGTTTGGGGCCTTCACCTTGCACAACTGGTGGTGAGGTGCTGCGAGTTCCTGACTTGCACCAACCTGGGGCCAGTCCCAGGCTGTGCTGCTCACGGTGACTTCTCTTCCAGCCTCAAGAACCTTCTGCCACTTGGAGAACTCGCCTGCGCGGAAGCTGCTGGGGGGGCCCAGGAAACAGCTCCATGGTGCTGGGATCCAGCAGCCACCTGAGGGCTGAAGGCAGGCGCTGGGCGGGTCGTTGCTGCCTTTGCATGCCCCTTCCGGGATCTGGGGCAGCAGTTGCGTGGGGGTTACAGTAGCCTGCGTCTGTATCGGGTTTGTCCGCGCCGGGCCGGGCTGTGAATAAAGCTGAGGCTACGGCCGCTGTAGCGTGGGCTGCAGTGCGAGGGAGGGCTGGGGCGGCTCAACTGATCTGCGCATGCGTGCACGGCTCAGGCCCGCGCCAGGTATTTTCCGCTTCCGCCTTCAAATGACGTAGCGATCGTCCTGCATGGGAACGTCTCATTGGCTGCAATAGCCGTCCATCACGTTGGGGGAGCCAATCGCAGGGTGTCGCTTAACTCAGAGGCCAATAGGGGCAGAAGGGCGTATGAGGTACGGGGGCCCCGCCTCCCGCCGCGAGGAACTGCAGCGGGGTGCAATGTCGGCGTCGGCGGAACCCGTCCCACTGTCGGGGGTGGCCTGGGCCTCCAGCCCCGCCGCGCTGCCCGCCGTCTGGACCCCGGTGAGCAGCCCCGCCCCTAGCTTCGCCGCCCGCCCGGTGGCGGCCTCCCACTAGTCCCGGGGCCTCGCTTGACCGAGCCCCGCGTCTTGCCCCCAGATCCTGAGCACGGTGGAAGGCGCCGCCGCCAACTTCGGGAAGGGATTCGGGCAGAAATCCAGCTACTACCTCTGCCAGAGCTGCCAGGTGAGGGGGGGTGGGGCGCGCCTGAGCGAGGAGCCGGGACCCTGGCGCGGCGGCCCGTGCCCAGCCCCTCTGCTCCCCGCAGGCCGGCCCGGGGGACGTGGTGGCGGACGTGCAGGTGCTCGGCGAGAGGACGGCGCTGCCCGCGGGCTACACCTACGCGCAGGAGTTCCTGGAGCCCCGTGAGTCTCCCGGGCGGCTGCCCTGAGCCCACGGCACTCCCCATGCAGCAGGCGGGAGCCCGGCCCCCAGCGCGGGCACCGCGATTCCCGGGCTCACCTGTAGCCCGCAGGGGCCGGGAAAGCCCCGTCAGCGATTCCCGGGGCCCGTACTTAGGACCAGCTCTTTCCCCTGATGGGAGTAGGATTTTGCCACCGCCCGCTGCTTTAGGAGCTCAGTCCTGCTCCTGCTGGGAAGCTACTGAGACGGCTGGTATCGGTACTGGTCTTCCCACCCTCAGGAGCCCTGCGGGGTCCGTGCGGCTCGTGGGGAGGGTCGCCGGCAGAGCCAACCCCCACGCGCTGGTGCTTTGCAAGTTCATATGGGCAGTGACACGGCCCCCTCGCTCCCCCTCAGGAACAGCAATCTCCAAGAAGAAGCGCGTGTGCGTGAGGCTCGTGCCCGTGGGCACAGCAGAGCTTGTGGTATTTGACATCAAGCTGAGCAGCAAAAGCAAAGCAATCCCACACTATGTGAAAATCGGGTAACAAGCTGCCCCCTCCCCTTCTGCTGCCCCTCAGCACTTGCTTTCTGTGGCTTCAACATGCTTTTGTCTTCTTTAGAGAAATCGGCAGCTTTGCTATTTGGTGTAAAAAGGGACATGCTCCTAAACCCAAGCCCCTCCCCAAGCCAAGAAACATCAGTCTCACCCTGAAGCAGCTTTCACTAGAAACAGCTGAACCCAACCAAGCCAAGTGAGTGTTTGGGGCCACCTCTGTTTTTATTGACATGCTCCTGCACTGCGATTGTGTCCTGGTTGGTTAGTGTGGCCTCAGCTTGGTTTGTTGTTGTGCTTTGCTTGTGCTCTGTGAGGACAGCTGTAATATTAAGCTATTTTAAAGGGGTGAGGGATGGGACACACTATTAGCTGAATTGATACGATCCTTTCAGGAGTTTGCTCAAACTGAGCAACCAGCTTTAAAGTTACAATGGTTTACTTTCTAGATACAGTAGGTGAGCAGTAAAGTACTGTGCATTTAAAATCCTTTAACTGTTTATCTAGTGAGGCATAAGGGTTTAGGGAAGTACCTTACACTTTCTGTGCACAAAGAGGAGACTTCTTGTCCACAGGAGTACTGGAAGCCCAGGTTAGCATTGCTTTAAGGCTCTAAGCCAGGGCTGGGCAATTATTTTGGGCGGAAGGCTGTTTACTGAGTTTTGGTAAGCCATTGAGGGCCACATGACAGGCAGCCAGGGGCAGATAAATATTAATTTTCTTAATTCTGGGGGGGCCCACAGGCCAGACAGAATGGCCTGGTGGGCTGCATTTTGCCCACCCCTGCTCTAAGCAGAAGAAGGCATTTGTGCCACAGAACTGGCAGATAAAAACAGGTGAAGTCCACAGGATTTCACAGACTTAGTAAAGTTTCTGCTCTGCAGGGTGGAGTTCCCATCAGAGAAATCTGCCACTCACTTTGGCTCAAAACACACATCTCTTAAGCGACATGACTCCATTTACGAGGCCTCTAATCTCTACGGCATTTCAGGTAAGTGCAAGTCACTCTTGAAACCAGAGGAGTTGCTTAATAGACCGCCCCTGTCAGTCTTAGTCATCTGTGAGCAGGAGGCCTTCTCATGTCAGCTTCTCAGTGCAGCTGCATACTTCAGGCAGAAGTGATTGTAAGATGGTCTTCATCTCTTGCACACTACAGCCTTTCACTCGGCTGGGATGTCTTTCCTTGGGGCATGCTGCCTTCTGGTGTTTGGGTGGTAGAGTTGTTACATGAATCTGGCCAGACTTGCTCTTGCTGCTTCAAACCCTTTGCTAGTTCAGAAGTTAAGCACTGAAAGCTTACCTGTACTTCTGCCAGGAGACTGATGTCTCAGTCAGGCTGGGCCTCTTTCCTCCCCTCCCCCCAGGTTTCCCCTACAGAAGCAGTGTGGATGTGCTGTACTGAGCTGCCACATATCCCTTCCCAGAAGTCAATCACTGCTTGCTAAGAAGACTAGCATGGAGTCAATGGCAGGTACTGGGGCTCAGACAGTAGCAGCTTGAGTCTAATGAGCATCTCTCTCCACAGCAATGGATGGAGTGCCATTCACATTACACCCCAAATTTGAAAGCAGCCTCACTCGTGGCACTCATGTGAGTATTGCTACAGGTTAGCACAGCTGCAGTATCCCTGGATCAGCATCTAGTATTGTCCAACTCCATACATGCCTTTCAGAGCACTCAGGAATAACGGGCTCGGAGGGACCACCAGGATCCCCAAGCCCAGACCACAAGACACCAGTGACTAACAGACAGGGCAGAACCTTTGAGGCTTTTGCCCTAGACTAAGGCCCTGCAACAGCAGGTGAATCATGCTCAGATGGTGGTAGATGAACCTTGCCCTATGTAACAGGAAGGGGAAAAAGGGATGTGAGTAGGACAGTCAGTCAATAAACTGGTCTGACAATCAGGGAGTAACTTGGAGCAGGACACACTGGCAATGCATGCAGAAGTTCTCAGTCCTTTGGGACATAGACCAAGTTGACTGGTTCTCCTCATTTGAGCTGTGGCTAATGTCTTGGGCTTGAGGGAACCCAGTTGTGCATCAGAGGCAGAGGAGAAGCAGGCAGTTTCTTCTGCTGCCTGCAAGGCTCAGGGAACACAAAGCAGGTCAACTGAATCCAAAACAAATGACTCAGCCCTCAGGGGTGAAGCAGCAGGGGTGGGGGGCGCTTGTGAAGAACACACAAATGCTTTACCTCTCGTGGTTACCTCTCTTCCAGGCCTTTTCCTTTTTAAATAATCTGAACATCAAGTCACTTGCTGACATTGAGAAAGAGGTAAGGACTTCAGGACTGAGCCCTACTGCCTCATTGGTAACACACTGGGGGAGGAGATTGGTCTGACAGGGGGAGCAGCTGGATCTTTATGCATGGCAGCCCAGTGCTGGCCCTGGTATTCACAAAGCTTGGCTTGTTCTCTTTCTGTTCCAGTACGATTACACTTTTGTAGTTGAAAGGACTGCAGCTGCCAGACTCCCACCCAGCATCTGCTAACAGCAGAGATGGCTCCAAACGTGGCCAAGATCTGACCCACTGAGGCTGATGTCCACAACCGCCGTGTTGTACTTGACTCTTCCAGATGAATAGTCCTGTGCCAGACCAAACCCTCTCCTCTGCCTTCTAGCCTTGTACTTGTTAGAGCACATGGGTCTGGATCTGTTTGGTGCTCCCCTGTTTAGCAACTTCTGTAAGATTTTGTTCCCAGGCTAGTTGTTAGCTGTAGCCTGAAGAACACTAGCCTCTGACCTGCCCAGGACAGGGTGGGGGGAAGAGCATGCTGACTTAGGCTAGACATCCTGTGCAAGGTTTCAGGATGGGTTTGCCCATGTGTTATTCCTTTGTACAGCAAGGGGTCATGTTGCCAGTGAGAGGTGTTGGCCCATCAGCATTAATCATTCTGATGGAGGTAAATGCACCTACACCTATTCTCCTCCCCCCCACCAGAGCAGAGGCGCGCATGGTGCGTAATTTCTTTTCTTTATATGGCAAAAACACTAAGCAGCCCAAAGGATTTGAGGCTGATACTTTCCTGCCTACAAATTAAGCTACATTTTTTTTGCCAAAACTTTTACAGCCTGTTTATATGCAAGTAAACAAACTGAGTAACCTGCTTTTCTCTCCTCCTTTTGTAACCAGTGTGCTCACTGATGGGGTTGCCTCAAACACCTTTCATGTCCTTAGTCCCCAACAGAAGAAATTCCAAACAGGTTTTAAAATACATTGATTCTGATTTAATTACCAAATGCTGTAAACGCTTCCTCAAGCGCGCGGGGCAGTACAAAACTCCCAACAGGCAGTGGCATGTCCTGGAAACATTATCTAAAAGTCAGCAGCATGCCCCTTGCAGTTGAGTGTTACACTGGGGTGGTTTCCCAGTGAATACGTAAGAGAGCTTTTCTGTGCCTGCTCCCAGATGAGGTTTAGAGTCAATATCCAAAGAATAAAGATTCTCCTTGCATCCTGGAAACAGGTCCTCCTGTGTTGTCCCTCACACCTGGCACTGTGGTAGGGGCTAGGACCGTGGCCTGTTTCAGGAAGGCACTTTAAGTTTTGCACTCCCCAGAAGAAACTGAAGACTTCGGTCCACCAACAAGGCAAGGAAGAAGTCAGCCAGCAAGACCTGAGCGATCACGATCTTGAACTGAGGGACCAGGAGAACAGGAGCTCAGATTAGTCAAACACAGTTCATTTTATCCATAAAGTGATAGTTGAATTAACTGTTTGGGGAATTTAGTGGGCTTCAGCCTCACACAAGTACAGTGAGTCTGCCTTTTGGCAATGCCAGGGATTGGTGGTAAGCATTTACTGTACCTTACTATATGGTGCACTAACAAAAAAGGAACAGATATGAAGAGTGACCTTTTGCTTTATCTGACCAGGACACTGGATTGCGATGTAGAAAATAAGGCAGTATTCCACCACCACTGCCTGCAGGGGGCTGGGCTCAAAAAGTGTAGTGACCCTGTGCTGCTGCATAAGCAAGAGTGCAGTGGTGCTGTGCTCAGAGCAAGGAAAGGGGAGAATCTTCTGCATCTTGTAAAGAAGTGATTGGGGGGGGCGTGTAAAATTAGACAGTTCTTGTTTAAGGCTATTTAAAACTACTAAATTGCTGTTCACGATGTGACATCTTAACTCACCCAGACAAGTAACTCTGAATTCACAGTGAACACACAGCCTTAATATTCCCTATGTATGAGCTCTTATCAAGTCAAAGGGTTTGTTCTGCCCTTGGAAGTGAGCTATTCATTCACAGAAGTCAGAACCCATACCAACTCCTGGAAAAATCAGCATAACAAACAGAGCCATCTGCACAGTGGTCCGTGATCTCCAATGTAATTAAAGCTTTGTCATGGGATTTTGCAAAGATGCCTGTGAGAGTTAAGTGTGCGACTTCTGGGGGGGGACACCCCAACCTCTCTCAGCCCATTCTAGAAGTCCCAGTGCCATGAAATTTCACAGCAGTTACCCCAGGGTGGGGGGGCAGTGTGTGGATAAGTCCTTTCTCACCTCTGTGGGGATTTCCACCAGACCAAACTGTTCACTGAATTCTGGCGAGGAACCTGTCAGGAGGCCCACAATAGCAAGACCTGAAAGGACAATGCTCCACAGCAGAGGCTTGTTCTCTCGCAAACTCTCCATGAAAGGGTGGCCCTGGAAAAAGTAACATGGCACCAAGTCACAACATAGGAAGAGACATGCCACACTCACAAGGTGCAGAGGGGGGCCGGTTTTCAGGACCAAGGTCTACCCAGGCCTAAGAGGGATCTGCAGGGCTGTGGAGCTACATCCCCATCGCACACAGGCAAATGCTAACTGATGGGCTCCTTCAATTGTCACTTCAAGCCTCACATGCAACAAGCAAGGTACCAGAAGCAGGAACACCCAACCACAGGACACATCCAGTGCCACAAAGTAATTGGTTAGTGTGTGACCCAGAGGACCCTAGGAGGGAGACTGCCCTCCACTATGGAAGGTGATAGAGCCCTCCCCAGTATGATGCAGGAAAAAAGTCCTGAGCAGAACAGCAAGACCCTTCAGCCACAATGCTCTGCATAAGTCCACCCTAATCCACACCTCACTTCACTGGCCAACATCTCAATGGTTCAGAAGGCAGAAGCCCTCTCCCTTCCCCCACAGAAGCAAGTGCCACCCAGAGGTGGAATTCCTTCTTGGCCCCTTCAGGAAAAGGCCTGAAGCATAGGATTATGACACCTGCTGCCTGCAAAAGAGCTCTCTTCTATATCCCAGCAACATGTCTCATGCTGATTGATGCCCTGTCCTTTTGCACCACCCCTCCCAAACTCCATGTGAGCTGCAAAGGTGAGGCTGCAGTCTGGAACTATTCCTTCCCAGGGATGCAGGTCATGTGCACCTCACCTTGTAATTTATAGCGAAGGTGGCCATCTGCATGGCCATCGACATGATGTAGACTGTGCTGTTCACCAAGCTGGGCTCAAACTCTTTGTACAAATCCACAAACTCTTCTTTCCTTCAAAGAAATGGAGATGTACCCCTGTGAAAGACCCATGGACCTGGCCTGGATTACACAGGGCCCTGTCCGTACTTGGATTCTACAGGCTAGAAGGGCTCTGGGACAGTATAGGCCACAGACCTTCACCCCCCATTCTCAGCATCATGCCCCTGAGCCAGAACTCATTGTGTGGGAGAGGCTGGCAGAGCAGGCACAGCTCACGAGAGCTCACGAAACATGGCCTTGTTTCAGAGCGGAGCGAAGCCCCAGCATTTTCTGTAGGGAGATTAGGACTTGCCAGAACTTTCTGCTGTGAAAGTATCTATCCAATTGTAACAACACAGTGCAGATTGACGAAAGCAAATGTCCTTTTGGAAGGAGAAACAACCTGCCCAAGCTGCTCCTCTCACCTCCAGCATGCCCAACTACAGGACATGTTCCCATTTTTCAGCAATGGAGTGACAGCACTCCATTTTTCAGTGGAACATGGTCCATACAAGTGCCCTAGTCTCACCCCAAAATTTAAAGTCTGAACTGAGCTTTGGCAAGTTGGCTACTTCCACCTATCTACTCTTAAATAACCTTTGGGACCATTTCCCTTTCCCCTACTGCTTAGAAGTTGAATCCGAAGTGGCCTGGGGGTTCCACAAGAAGGGAAGACAAAGCACCCTGATAAATGCAGGTCTGTCTGGCCCTTCCCTGCTCAGCCAGGGCTTCCCCACCCAGCCATGTGATGGCATTCTGGGGAAATGCACTTTACTCACTTAGGTTCACTGCGAACCTGCGCACCACGATACAGGTACACAAGGCTGAGGAAATGGACGAGGAACTGCAGCAGCACTGTCAGCACCGTGTACAGGTTGAAGATATTGGGTAATGGCCGCTCCTTAGAAAGAGTTTTCAGTGGCTGGAAACAAACAGGGGAATCAGGGTCTGACTGGAAGGGATCTGCACAGGGATGGCAGCATGGAACGAGCACAGCACTGGCTGACAGGACAGCGTGAGCCCTGGGGACATGCAGCTCTGCTGGTAAGAACTGTAGCCATGACACCATCTGCAGGGCAGCCCTGGCAGCAGTATATTATATGGCTATGGTCTGCACTGAACTTTGTACTGTCACTCCCACACCCCAGCAAATTGGACAGGGATCTCATTGTCAGAACACCACAGGTGGGCTACAGAAGGGTCCTCCATTTTAGCACTTTGGAAATGAGCAAGCTCCGGCTAAGCAGACGGAGGAGCTGCTTCAACCAGGCAGAGCCCTTCACTCTCCCCAACATGCTAAGCACCCCATTTCCATGATCCGGGGAACACCCCCCAGTCCAGGAGCTCCTGACTGGACTCCTGTACCTTTGACCTGGAGATGAAGAGGAAGCAGCCGGCCAACAACAAACCCTGCAGTGTCGCCTGGAAATCACTGAACTTCACCCCTTCTAGGTAGAGCACACTCTGGCTGTAGGCGAGGATCAGGGCATTCAGGGCCAGGATCTTAAACATCTGGAGCGTGGTCACCAGCGTGCAGCGGCCTTGCTTGATCACGTGGCAGACTGCAGAGAGATAGAAATGCCCTCTCCTTTCCACAGCCAGCTCTGCCGTGCAGCTGCCCTCCCCTCTGGGAGACAGCACAACTCATGCTCAGAGCCTGGTGTGCTTGGGTTAGAGGCTAGAAGATGAGGCTCTCCCTGCCCCTCAGCCACCACCGCGCTGCAGTTCTTAGGTTTGGCTGCTCCATGAGCTGTGGTTTGGGGCAGATTTCCCATGACAGTCAGGGTCTGAATCTCCCCTTCCCTCACCTCTGAGGTCACTTCGTCCTTCAAACTTGGACTGGTTCATGCCAGACTTCCAGGCGGGAGTGGGCAGTCATCCTGTATGCCTACACTCACACCCATGCCCAGCTGCGCACGCTCCCTTCCCTCCCCAGCCTGGCACTTACTGCACTGAATGGAGGAGAGCTTGGATGTGAAGGGAGCAGCGATGCTGGCATCACCCAATTTCACAACGGGCACATGATCATCTTCTAAGTCCTTCAGAACCTGGCTGATCCGCTCCTGCTCATCAGCACAAGAGAGAAAGGGAGAGACGTGCATGTCTTTAGAACAGGCTAGGAGACAGACATGCTCTAGGTCTGCCTGACCCTGCCCCCTGCCAGACCTCACCATCAAGGCAGCCGGCTGCCAACCATTAGATGGCTCAGGACAGATCCTGCATCATGGAAGCCAGCTGGCCGATACCCCCACTGTTCCAGGGAAGCACAGACAGGCCAAACTTGTGGCTCTATACAAGGCTGCTAGTTACAAGCAATGCAAATAACTGACTGCCATGAACGTTCCTGCTTGAGCTGGGCAGAGACCAGGGCCCCAGGGAGAGGAAATGCAACCCACCTTGGGCTCCACACCCCCTTTCTTCCCCCAGAGTTCTGAGGTACACCAAGCAGCAAGTGCAGTGCCCCACATTATGCCCAATACTTCCCACCAATAACGGTTCTGGACAGGGAGGAGCTGGTAGGGTGGTAGGGGCAGTAGGGGCAAAGCTGTTCCTCAAGCCCTAGGTGGCAGAGCAGGGCCCAGGCCTGACAGATGCAGTTACCGACCCGATGGATGGCCAGCTGCTCTTCTCTTTGGGACAGGACCCGGTGCTTGGCACCACGGGAGGTCGGCTTCACAGTGCCACTCCCCATGGCCGGCAGGGCAGGTCTCCCATCACTGGGCCCATCACGAGGCTTCCTCTTCCTCTCGGGCAGTCTCTCTGGAGCGTTTGCCAGCAGCGCCACCCCTGCAGGACCAAAATGTCAGCTGCAGGCAGCAGAAGAGGGAAGACCCCATGCTATGAGTCTGGGTTGGAAAGCAGAGCAGGAACTAGAAGCCAGGATCCCAGGGTCCCTATGTCCCACATGGTAACTCATATCCTCTCCCTGTGTAAACAGCTCTGAAATGTTCCGGTAATTCCTGGAGGCAGAAGGTAGGTGCTACCAAGGAGTCACTGCTGGGAGCAGCCATCACTGTGCACATACGGAACAACAGCAAGGCTAATAGCAAAGTGGAAGCAGGCTACAAGCCTCAGCTGGGTAGAAAGGACCAAAGTCCAGAGCATGTGATGTACCAATCCAATGATTCTGTGGGAGATGGCTTCTGACTGCTCCCAGCACGATCAAGCCTGCCTTGCAGAGGCAAACACCACCCTCCAGGTCTGAAAGCAGCCTCATGTGTAGCCTGAGGCTATGTGGGGTTGTTATGTGCATGCTGCGCTCCCCCACTCGCATCCCCTGCTCAAGGGCCGAGGTAGCTGGCCAGTCTCCACGAGGCTTTCCCAGGACATGCAGTTTGCAACCTGTGCCCAGAAGCACAAGCTGTGTGTTTATTTCACCAGTCCAGCACTTGCTGTGCTTTCCTGCAAGAGAAATTTCTGTCCAAAGGGAACAGGATTCACTGCTGACCCCTCCCTGCTGGGGGCATAACTACTGTGGGAAAAAGAATCATGAGCAGCCTCCAAATGCCAAATCCTAGGCCCAGAAGCTAACCAGAGGGGCATGTGCAAACCTCCTGTTTACCCTGTGCTGGGACTCACCCACATCCGCATGCTTCAGAGCCCCAACGTCATTGGTCCCATCCCCACACATCAGTGTGACATAGCCCAGTCCCTTCAGTGTGGTGATCACAAATTCCTGTGGGGGTAAAGGCAGCATCAAACACCTGTGCCTGCCTTCTCTGGCAGAAGCCTGTGTATTTGAAGGCAAGGGGCTGTGGCCTTGAGCAACACATCCTACTGGAGCCAAATTGCACTCACTTCCCATCCAGTCTCCCCACTTACATCACTTATGGGCACATGCCAGATGCTACTCTGGAGATGATAATATAGTTAATAGTTACCCTACCTATTCAAGCCTGGCAGACCCACTGTACTGCCTCTGCTTTACAGAAAACCCGTGAGCTACAAAGGGCTAAAGTGCCAAATGCCTAGGATTCTGGTTAAAAGGAACACAGCAGGGACTGAGCCCCAGAAGCTTATGGGTCTCCCTGGTGTGTGGATCTGCTCATGAAGCCAGGGGGCAGCCGTGAGCCTCACCTTTTGCTTTGGTGCTACTCGAGCAAACACCTGGATGCATGGGATAAGCTTCAGCAGGAGCTGCCTTCTTGCTGCCTGCAGGTATGAGAGACCCTCGCCTGTGATACACAAGTCATATTGTTGCGTCAACTCCTGCGGGGTGGGAGGGAGGGCAGGGAGTGCTACAGTGCCATCGATGGACTGCCACTGCCAGCTGGAGCCTGGAACAAAAGCATACATGGCATCAGCACAGGTGCTGCCAGGCACAGTTTGAGGTGGGGCTGCATCGGTGCCGTGCTCATGGCACTTTCTGTTGCTTGAAGCCCCTCATCGCTACAGAATGAAACCCTTCAACAGCCCTGATGACAGACACCCAAGCAGCTCCTGGCCCTGCTCCATCCCTTATACCTATCTACCTACGATGCACACGTGGACCCATCACCACAGCATCTGAGCACCTCAGCCTGGAATGACTTGGGAGCCAGGAGCAGGAAGGAGAGGAGGGATCCAGGCACACGTGTGTTCCACACGCACATGTGCCCCCTCCCCCTTACCTGACCTAAAGCGAAGGTGGACGCAGCAGCAGCAGAGCCAGCAGTGGGGGCAGCAGCAGCTGATCCCCCTAAGGTAAGTGGGCAGAGGGACCGGACGCAGCTGAGCCGGTAGGGAGCCACGCTCCCGAGCTGTGCTGTGCGAACACAGCAGAAAGGGCCAGGAGGGAGACTCCTACTAGGGCAGGGCGAAGGCACCGCACTAAGCCATAACAAGCAGCAATTCCTACGATGGTGTCGACACGGAGTGCTGCCAGGGCCCCTGCCTGGGGGGTGCAGCCTACCCGGGGCTTGTCTGAGGCCTCCGCCCAGACAGAGCCCATGGAGAGGCTGGCATCCCCCCACCCCCTGACCTGCAGGAGTTGCCCAGCAAGGCCCGAGGAGGCAGGGATTGGGGACCCCCACACCTGTCCTGCAGGTGCCTGCCTTAGGGCCCTGGAGGTGCAAGTGAGGGAGCTCCAGGAGATTAGCAGGCTGAGGATGAAATTGACAGCTATTTCCTTTCCCTGCAGGGCCACACACCCAAGGAAGAAGCACCTCAGGAAGTGTCCTCCACTGCAGAGTGGCAGACGGTCACCTCCAGAACTAGGGCTGCTCGTAACACAGCAGTACCAGTTCCTCCAGTCCAGCTGGAGAACAGGTACGAGGCCCTGGCAACACTGGAGGAGAAGAAAGGACAGGAGGCAACCAGAGCAGAAGCAACTCCACACTCTCCACTATCCAAGCAGGCCGATGGAGCTAAGCAGTCCCAGAGAAAAAAGCACTGAGTGATCATCATAGGCGACTCCATCCTGAGAGGTA
>NW_017728984.1:388972-390775 GCF_001723915.1 Gavialis gangeticus
GGACCTGAACCTGTTCAGCCTCCACAAAAGAAGGCTGAGGGGAGATCTAGTGGCCTGTTACAAACTAGTCAGAGAGGACCAGCAGGCATTGGGAGAGTCCCTGTTCCCCCAAACACCACCAGGAGTGACTAGAAATAATGGTCACAAGCTGGCAGAGGGTAGATTCAGGCTAGATATCAGGAGGCACTACTTCACTGTCAGGGCGGCTAGGATCTGGAACCAACTTCCAGGAGAAGTGGTGCTGGCTCCTACCCCGGGGGTCTTTAAGAGGAGGCTAGATATACACCTTGCTGGGGTCGTTTGACCCCAGTGCTCTTTCCTGCCACGGCAGGGGGTCGGACTCGATGATCTGCTCAGGTCTCTTCTGACCCTACAAACTATGAAACTATGACTTTGTCATCACAGTCCCCTGCCATTACCTGCCAATTACAGATGGAAACTGAAGCCCAGAGACAGACCTGCATAGACTCAGCAGTGAGGGGCTGTGGCAGGAGAGGGATGCCATGCTAGTGCCCAACCCATTATACAAAGGAAAGGCCTCCCAGTTACTACTGCTAAGGTGCTCAGATACCTTGGCAATGGGCTGGGTGGAAGAACAAACTGTTCCTACTGTCTCCAATACACTCCTGAACACGCAGAGGAAGGACCTGCAGGAGAGCAGATGGTTACCCTGGTCTCAGAGCAGTTCCATGGGTAGTGCTGCACAGTATGGGCCAGAAGAGGCAGGCTGCACATCTTGGGATGCCATACCTTTGCTAGGAGGAGGCTGCAAGATGAGCGTGTGCTCCTTCTGGATGAAGTGAAGCTCCCGAGCCACATGGCAGGCAGTGAGGGGGTTGTCTCCTGTAATCATCACTACCTATAGGGGTTAAACCAACAAGGGAAGGTAACATCACACCTGCAAGGCTGTATGTGCACAGAGCTGACATGGCACATCTGTGCCTCTCAGCTGCCTCCCTAGGCACCACCCAAACAGGACAAAGCATAGTCACATTCGCACAATGCTGTGCCTTGGCTCAGGGGCTTGGCCAGTGGTGCTGCACCACAGTGGCTCTCCTGCTGCCTGAGTGCTCTGTGAGGGCCAGGGGGTCCCAGCCCTGACATGGGGAACACCCCAAATGAAATGCTGCTGCTGACGAGGCATGTTCAGTCCAGTGTTTCGCCCGAAAGACAAGTCCCTGGCAGCTAAGGGCATGGGCTGCATGGGCAGAGCTATCATGTGGCATCTCCAACACAAGCTCACATTGGACTCTGAGTGCCAGCCACACTTCTCCCTAGTCCCCATCCAGAAGCGCAAGGGTCTGCATTCCCTGGAAGGCTCCGAGGCTCCTAGTACCAGAAACTCTCTGGCCTACTTGAGCCTGCAGCTTCCAGCAGACACTCACGTGGTGTGAAGCATTCTGGATCTCTCTGATGACAGGCCGGGAGTCGGCTTTGAGAGGGCAGGAGACCACAATGAAGCCGACAAACCTCAAGTCACACTCCAGTGCATCACGCTTCATCTCACGCACCTTTGGGAGGGATGGAATCAAACTGCGCATTACATGTTGACTCAACTGCCATAGGTAAGAAGCCTCCCCAGGAGAGTGCCCTTAAAGATGACCTCCCCCAAGAAAAGTTACCTCCCCTCTCTGGTCAGCCTTTTGGCAGGGTAGCACAGTGCTGAGGCTCTAAAGCCCCTGCCAGGAAAGTGCTGTCACCATCTTACAAATGGGATACAGACAGGTGTAGTCCCAGGTAATATGGGAAGCCAGTGGCAGGGCCAGAAATGAAACCTAGGAGTCCCATGCCCTGGTCTCCTGC
>NW_017728984.1:395775-416421 GCF_001723915.1 Gavialis gangeticus
AAGAAGCCTCCCCAGGAGAGTGCCCTTAAAGATGACCTCCCCCAAGAAAAGTTACCTCCCCTCTCTGGTCAGCCTTTTGGCAGGGTAGCACAGTGCTGAGGCTCTAAAGCCCCTGCCAGGAAAGTGCTGTCACCATCTTACAAATGGGATACAGACAGGTGTAGCCCCAGGTAATATGGGAAGCCAGTGGCAGGGCCAGAAATGAAACCTAGGAGTCCCATGCCCTGGTCTCCTGCATTAAACCCCAACAGGAGTCAGAGCTTAACAAGCAAAGCATGGTGACAACTCCCTCCCCAATTGGAGGTGGGGTGGGGGGCAGGAGACAGACATGACAGAGAGCTGGAGGGAGCTGGATATCAGAGTCCTAGACAGAGTCCAGCATACCTGCTGGTGAGTGAGATGCCCCAGCTCCTTGTAGCCAAGTGCCAGCACTCTGGCCCCCTCGCGTGAGATTTCCGTGTGGATGACATGATAGTTGCTTGGGCACTGAGAGAACTGGAGAAAGGGTGAAGAAAGTGACTGCATTAAGCACAGTCCAGCACACAACGAAGTAAACAGGTTGTAACTTTTCACATCAAACAAGGAGCAGAGAGAAGCCTTCATGCCCAAGCTGGGAGCAGGATGCTCAGGGGTGCCAAGAGGAGGCCAGGAACACCCTGCACTGAAGTGCCATTGATGTCGTTAGGATCAGTGCTCAATCTCTTCAGCACAATTTTGCCATGTGGGGCTGCCTGGGTTCGTTATCAGGACAAAGGCCCCTCTGAACTTGGCCACGAGCCCAAGCAGACTGGGAAGAGGGAGCATGAACAGACTCCCATCTCAGAAAAGATTCCATTGGCCTGAAGGCCACAAGTGTGCTGTGCTCACCATTGGGTGCAGTGTCTCCGGGGCCCCTTTCACAGCTGCAATGTAACACAGATCAGTCGAGCCGACCTTCTCGTAGGAAGCCAAGACAGACATTCTTTTCAGGACACTAGCAAAATGAAAGCGCTGGTGAATTTTCAGTCCCTGAGTTTTAATACTTCTGGAGAAAACTTTCTCATCTGGAAACAAACACATCAGGAAATCCTGAAAGGTTTCTCAGCATCACAAGCAGCATCACATCCCTCTGCTTCTGGGGAGCCCACTGAGAATGTATGCCTCCCCTCCCAGGCCTATTTGTTGCACTGTGACAACACTGAAAGTTCTGGCCCCACAGACCAAGGGGTAAATCAATCAGACTGCTCCTGCAGAAAGGTCTATGCAAAAAAGAGGAAGGTACAATTCCAGCAAGGGCAGGCCAACCTGCATCTGCTTGTGCTAGTCAATACAGGTAACAACAGCCTAGGTTTCAGCATGTGCTGGCCACCAGAGCCCAGCCCCTCAGGGTACCCTGTTGGCTCACATGCACTGGTGCCTGTATTGAGGCATTTCCAGCACTGTGTTCCTGCATGGATGTGCTTAACTGAGACAAGGAGGTGGCTCTGAGCAATGCTGGCTGCAGTGCGCCCCATGTCTGCAGCCCTGACAACGGTCTTCTAAGTTAAGAGTGCATTTCCCTCACAGCAGCCTGGAAGTAAAGTCCCCTGCAGCACTTCCACAGACCAGTTACCAGGGTCACGTGGCCTGAAACTGCCCACTGCAGTACTGTTTCACCCACAGAGAAAGAACTGGGAGGAGCAGCTTTTTTTTGCCATTAATATCTAGCCACACACAGACAGCTCCAAAACCAGCTTCTGCATAGGACCATGCAGAGACAGGCCATTGCCTTTACCTTTGGTCAGGGTCCAGTCCACCGCCATCAGCATGGCTTTCTCCAGCGGGTCTCCCACTAACGTCCCATCATCCAGCTGCACCAGTGAGTGGCAAGTAGCAATGGCTCGGTGGGTTTCCACGGGGATGTCAGACACTGGCGTTACTTCCTTTCCATCCCTGCAGCGAGAAGAAGACTGGCCGCATTAACAGGCCCACACAGGCCATCAAGCTGTGTAAGTTATTCTGCTGCTAAGATGTCCAGGATATAATTTCTGCTGCAGTTCTGTGGCCAGCAGACAGCTGCTTGTGCTGACACTGAGGCAGGGGCATAGCTGGGCTTTAGCCATTTTAAAGCCTCTTGAGAAAACCCTGAATAAGGAATTAAAGTCAAGGACTTTGAAGCTGCAGACTGCTGGGCAAGTGCCACAGCTAGAGATGTACCCAACTGCTCTCCCTTCCATACAGAGAACCTTCCTGGATCAGACCCTTCCTCTCCACCTTTCCAGTCATCATCTGCTTTCCCTTGGGCTGACAATTCACCTCTGCACCGTACAGTTAATAAAGTTGGCGGGAAGAGCTCTTCCCATGGCTTACCTGAGCCCTGCTACCCCTCTCACCACAAGGTGGTCGCTGGTGAGGGTGCCTGTTTTGTCAAAGCAGCACACCTCAACTTTCCCAGCAAAGGGGATTCGGAAAGGTTCTGTACAGTACACATCTGGAAGAGAATGGATGAGAGCCTGTGACAGGTCAGGGTCCTCCCCTGCTCCACAGCCCTTCCCACAACAAAGAAGCCTCAGAACACAGTGCTCAACCACAATGATTCCTTTACTGATCCCCAAGCCCTGTACTCCACACTGCTCTGGAATCTAAAACCAGGTTCAACTCCTGGTGCACAAGTGGGAGACAGATTCAGAGGCTACCAGGTGTTGAGGTTCTCAGAAAGACACCTAATCACCTGAGCATCAGAGCACCTCAACAGAACTGGGATTCACAAAGGGGAGCCCATCTTCTGCCCCACAACACAGAACTATAGAACCGCGTATATCACTCCCTTCCCCCAACAAGAGACATTTGTACCCTCTGCCCCGTCCCAAATTGCTGCCTCAGAGGTATCAAAAAGCATCGCAGCACCCCTACACAGACCCAAGCATAGGACCCAACCCCCGTGACTGAGTCTGGGAGAAGGTGGCAGCTGCCAAGAGACACAGGAGCCAGCAATTTCACACACCTTTGCATGCCCATGTGCTACTGTTCCCAGATATGGGGCACCAGAGCACAGCATGCCTGTATTCCCTCTTCTGGGCTCAATACTTACAGAGCTTGGCCAAGGCAATAAGAGAGGTGTTGACAGCCAGGGAAAGCTCAATGGGCAGTTCAGGTGGAACGACTGAAGTCAGTATTAAAGTGCATTCCAGAAAGAGCTTGTAACGATTCCTGCCTGGGTCCTTGGTGCCTGAGGAGACCAAATTACAAAATAAAACCAGTGATCCATTACTTCTCATCCCGAATATGCTCCATAGCCACAAGATGGATGAATATGGAGTCAGGGGAAGATTACTACCCAAGAGGGAGGGAAACAATGAATTTACTGAGGTACGGATCCTGCTTACACATGACACAAAACTGGCCAGCTTCCTCAGCTGCAGCTTCTAAACAAACAGCCCATCCTGCCAGTCTTAAGCTTAGATGGGGACAGCCCTGCCTTGAACAGGGCGTTGGACTACATGACGTCCCAAGGTCCCCCTCAGCTCCACTCTTCTAAGATTCTATGAAGCTAGTCACCAGGAAGAAGCATGAAGAGCGCTCACCTTCAATCCAGACATACGCTGCAGCAGCAATGGCAAAGACCAGCAGGAACAGAATGAAAATGAAAGTCTCCAGGTTATTGGCTGTAACTCTCTTCACCCCAAAGAGGATCGTACGCAGCAGCTTCCCCTGAGAGTAGAAGAGGCTTCAGCATGCAGAGCTGACTGCAGTACATGGTGCAGTTTGAAGTTATAACCTGCCCTGTATTCTCACCCTCTGCTGCCACTACACAACTTGCTCCCTTGCTATGGCCACAATAAAGGTCACCAGCATACGGCCTCCTACAAGCAGGGCTTTTAGTAAACTAATAGTTTCTAGGTCAATTAAGCTCATGTTCCACTGCCCTGCCCTATTAAAAAAGCTTACTGCCTTGCACTTTTCTAGTGTTCAGCACCTGCATGTAGTAGCTATTCTCACACTTGGTTTATATGTGAGGAGAGCTAAGAGGTGGAGTCACTTGGCCATTGGAGTTTTCGTGACAACCCAGACTGCAGCTGTGGCAAAACGCACACTGTGTCATATACTGTCAATGACTGCCTGCTAAGTTCAGCAGTGGACTACAGGAACTGCACTCAGACACTTGAGGATCCTATCACATGGCTTGGCAATTATGCACATGCTAACTGACTGATTTGTCCAAAAACTCAGTGGCTTAGGAACAGTTGTGAAGCAAACTCAGGACTCCTGAGTCCCATCCCCCTGCTGTACCCACTAGATTGCTCTCTTCACATACAGGGCAAAGGAATTTTCCAGATATGCTTGTATTTTTTTCTTCTGAACAATCAAGTAATTTTTGTCACCCAGATTTAAACTTTCTGTACTAATGAAATCGATCAGGATTACATCCCAGGACTGCCAAGCTAAGTAACGAGGCCAGTGCCTCCTCCAAACCCTGGAAAACAGAAAGAGATCTCCTTTAATTTTTTCCTTACCTGTGATGTGTTAAAGCCAGTCCTCAGCACATAAGCCACGCACCCATTATCGACAGCTGGAACAGAAGCAGGGACAGGGGTGACGCACAACATGGCTCTTTGATGCATGCATAGCAGCTAGAACAGAACTGAGACTACATGTTCCTCTCACCCAGCAGGAAGATTATTTCAGTCTAATGCTCATTTTGAACTACTGTGTGAAGGAAGACACAGCTCCTAAACCCCAGAGTACATCAAGCCAGTTATACTGAGTGGAAGAGGTCAGGGTACTTCCTCCCTCCACCCAGCAATAGCTTGTGGCCACGCAGGTACATACATTTCAGTCCTGTGCTGGCCTTCTGTGGTGGGATGTGCTGCACCACTTTGGTTCCCCCAGATATAATGTGCAGCCGGGAGTCCGCCTGCATGTCCAGGACATGTTCTGAGTCAAGATCCTCGACAGGCTCCTGCATGAGATACAGCAGGACTCAGAGGCAGAGCTTGTTCCAGGTTAATGGCAACCAAATGACCTTGCACTACCCCTTGCTGTTCTCAGCTCCCCCTGGGCAAAGGCAGACTGAACTGACTCCAGATGTTAATGAGCTGCTCATGTTTATGTCATCTGGTCTAGCTCAGGTGTCCTGGCATCTGAGAGTTCTGGATCTAAGGGATCTGTTCACCCCGGGTACACAGGGCATAGCAGAGAAGGCTTTTTGAAGTCTGACTTTATTGTTTGTAAATTACTCACTGGCACAAAAACAAGGGATGTTCGCTGGGTTTGAAGCTCCCTGTGCTTGTCCCTCCCTTGTCTGACCACTCAAAGGAATCCAGACTGGGGAATGTGGGGGAGCGCTGGTCCATGCCCACACACCGCAGTCTGGCTCCGGCAGCTGCAGACTCAGCCAGACAAAACAGACATTCTGTTTCTCATTTACCAGAGATCATCCATCACTGATAGGGAGGTGATAGTGCACAGACAGACCCTGATTTCCTGGGCCAAAGTTTATACAAAGATGGATCTGTACCTATAAGCACTGCCCATTTTATCTTCTGCAGAGGCTAGCATGGGACCCAATGCATTACAACAGTAAACACACTGAAGGCACAACAGGCCCAGACTGAGGACTGCACAAACCTTCATTTGCGGCACTGACTCTCCAGTCAGCATGGCTTCATCCACAATACATCTTCCACGGAGCAGCAGCACATCGCATGGGACTAGGTTCTCGTGAGGCGATCGCCCTGCAAATGGGGGAACAGCTCATTAAGAACAGTTTTGTTGACACAGCGTGACTCCCCTTTGCTTTGGCTGAGATGGAGGACTTCTAATGGCAAATCTCACTTGCCAAATCTGTCCCAAGGCTCCACACGAGATGACAACAGAGTTGATAGGAACCAGAAGAAGCACCCGCAGGCTTTTAGGAATGTACTAAAGTTGGACAGATTTGAAAGCAAACAGCACAATTTCTACTGGCATTCAGGCTCTAGACCCGAATGACATTAAGGAACAGGCAAAGGGTAGAGCTCTGGATATAAAATATTGTTCCTTCTTCCTCATCCACCCCCCCAAAGCATCTCAGGTACAGAAGTGAACTTTGCACCTTCTGAACCCCAGCTGAAGTAGGTCAGCTGCTAGATGACTGGAAGATAAGAATTTGACGGAAGCTTTCCAAGACCTGCAGGCATCAGATTAAATGCCCACAAAAAAATTCCATAAAGACAGCCAGTGGGTACAATGTTAAGTGCATTTAAGCTTAGGGTGCCAAGTCAAGGCACCTGCCAGAAGTCTCATTTTATAAGTGCTTTTGATTGTGGCAAGCGTGCAGGCTGTTACCGATGGAAACGATGTCCCCTGGGATGATCTCATCGCTGGAAATGGGGCGCCACTTCCGGTTTCTATAAACCTGTGAACAAATGCAATTTGAGAAATCAACACCTTGATGCTAAGGGGAGGATCAGTAAAAGAACACGATGAGAAAGAGAAACAGCAACTTCCACCCCACAAGATAGCTGCAACTAAAATCCACTTTTCACACCCCTGTGATGAATGGTCAGTTTCCTCCTAAAGAGCCCTTCAGCACTTCAGCAAACATCACACTGTTCCTGGGGGAAGGGAGGCATTTTTACACACCATTATTACTCCCCATTTACCACCATCCTTTAGAAGTGTGGAGCTGATGTCCTCTTCCTCTCTGAAATGATCTTCCCCTCTTTGGTGCACACAAAGTTGTGCTCAGTACTACATATGTTTGCCCATATACACAACTATTACAGGAACTGCATACATTTTCCCAACCAATGCAAGAGGGCTTGGGCCTTTTAAAATCAGTCAACTCACTGCCTTCTTCCTTGCTGAACAGGCACATGTATGACAAAGCCCTGCTGTCCCACAGCAAATCTCAATATTAACATTAGAAAACAGCATAAAACTAAAAAAAACTGGCCTACAGCAAAAACTATTACAAGGAAATGATCAAAGACTTGGAATAAATCAGGCAAAACCAAACCAAACCGAACAGGAAAATCTTCCTATTTCCCTTCCCTGACTCCTTTCACCATGTTTTGCCTGTTTAGTTCATATCTAAAAAATCCTGCACACCGCTATGCTCTGCTGGGTTTGAAAGCAGAGGGGAGATGTGAGCAGTCACCTGAATCATGTATGGCTTGTTCCCCATTTTTCGAATTTCTGACATATTCCTCATCTGCTGCTGGACCAGAGAAGCTTCAAATGCCACCAACATGGAGAGGGTGAAGACACTGTAATACCAGTATTCATCCAGGCACCACAGTGCCACACAGAACACCTGTGGGGAGCAGCAGATATGGGAATCATTCTACAACACACCCAACCTAGAAACTATCATATTCCTGAGAGCTCAGAACTCTTGTAGTAGGACATGCAATATGATGGCACAAATTAGGAACCTAGAAAGTCACAGTAATGGCTCAGGAAGAAGAACCACAGGGAATCCCAAGTCTTTCTTTGTGGTAGTCTGAGATGGGACATTGAACACTTTTGCTTATCCACAGAATAGACAGCCTGTGCAGAGCAAACTGCTTCCACACCTGATTCAGAAATTAGCTAAGGTGAGGAGAGAACTTCATAGTCACAGCTCACTCAGTCTTTACCACTCTACTAGAACTACCAACAAAAGGGCTGGTTCATGCTAGCTATGATTTTGTAGCCTGCAGACCTGCTCTTTGTAACTGGACTAAGAGCTGCCAATGATTACTAAACAGTAACAATTTTCAGTTATCAGTATCCACTGATACTTCACTGCCACCAAAAACAGGGCTGCAGGTTCAAAAGGACTCCCCTCCCTTGAACCGGTGGGAAAGTAGTTACAGCTTTTTATTTACCTGAAAGACGAAGAAAGGGGCTGTGGCTCTCTCTTTGAAGAGTTCCAAGAACTCTGGCACCACCATCTCAGCCCTGGGAAAGAATCAAATCCTTGCCAATCTCTGTTTTGGTTTTACAGCAACATCCCAATCAACGTCCCACCGGCATACAACCTGGAGGCTTTGTTCCCTGTATACCCACAACATCCAGATAAACAATCTTTCCTTTTTCCCAATTACTTTTAGATTTGGTGAACTGAAGCCAGGCCCTTTCTGGGAGAGGGGGCTCCAGATCTGATTCTATTCAAAAGCAGGTATATCCTTCAAATAGATTCAGTTACCAAGAAGGCGATGACCTGGATTAAGGACATTAAAAAAATCATGCCAACAGCCCACCCTCTTTTTTGTCATTTAATATCACTCAAGGTGGCTTTGGTCCTGAAAGCCTCTATCCAGCTTTGTGGACACTCACTTGTTTGTGCCATATTTCTTCTCAGCTGCTCGGATATCCTTGTCCTCCTGGTAGCCTCGGGCATTCTGGTAATAGGACAGGGGATGCTCCACAGGGAAGGCGACAGGAAGAAACTGTTTCCTGTCCTCTATCTCATATGAGTACTTGATCTTCTGAAACTCGAAGGACAGGGCCTCCTGCCCATCCTCCCCCTGCACAGATTACACAACAGGGAAGAGCAACAAGACTTTCACCCAAGGGCCCTCACAACAGGGCTACATCACCACACAACCTGCAGGGAACCGTCTGCATAGCCAGGAGGGCTAGACAGACAGGACTCACTGGCCAATCACAGGTCTAGTTCCTAAACACCATCATCTGGGATGCAGGTGTTAATTCCATTCTCCAAGGCAGGGGTGGGTAAAATATGACCCACTAGATGATTTTATTCGGCCCACAGGCAGGCGCTCACCAATTAATGGTATCCAGCCCAGACCACAGCTGTCCCTGCTGCACTCTGCCAGCACACAGCTCAGCTCCCTCACCCCTCCAGTGGCTCCTCCTCTTATTCCGGCTGCAGCACTCCAGGCAGCAGGAAGGAAAGCGGGGGCAGGTAGGGGGAAGCTACAGCTGGGTGGGCACACAGAGCATTAGGCTGGCAGGTGTGTGGAGTCTGGACTGGCCCAGTTCCATTGCGTGGGACTCCCCATGGGTCATGTGCAGCTCACAGGACTTACCTGCCACTGGGGGAAAAGCCCTGCACAAAAGAGCCAGTGACCTTCCCCACTACCTGCCACCACATGCAGCTCCCAGTATTCTGCTGAAAGTGGTGGGGAGATTTGCACGATGGAGACAGGCCAGCTCGGCTCCACTCCCTGGAACAGTCTTGGGAGCCATACATGGTGGCAGGAAGAGAGGCCAGGCCACCAACTCCATTGCATGGGTCTCCCCCTGCCACGGCATGTGGCTCAGGCCAGGTCCCAGGAGTTGCATGCGAGACATGGGGAACTCTGCATAATGAAGTTGGGCTGGCTTGGCCCTGTTCCCAGAACTGGCTGGAGCTACATACTGCCGGGGGGCCACAAGTGCTGTCCATAAGCGCCCTGAGGGCTCACTGCCTGCTGCTGCCGCCGCCACCACCACTGGAGGCTGCGTACTATGGGACGGGGCATGTGAGGGGGGGCTCCCACATGCATACCCCACTATATCCATACACACACCACCACATCCTCCCATACACCCCACACCCACACCTTCTACCACATGCCCACATCCGGGGGTGGAAATGCTTGCAGCCCTGACAGCTTTCCAAAACTCATTAAGTGGCCCTCCAGCTGAAATAATTTCCCACCCATGCTCTAAGGCCTTGTCCTACCCCCACCTGTGACTGATACCAAATAGTTTTCATCCAGCCACAGTGTTTCAAATTAGGCTAGTGGCAGCTAATGGCTCTGGTAATGCAGGCTGCAGATCTTCACATATGACTGGAAACAGCAGCTCCCCTGCAGCCGGTAGACCCCGCCTTTGCTTATAAAAGCCAAGCCCTTACCTGGTCACGGTGGAGTGGCACCAGCTCAGCAGATCCATTATTTGGAGTTGGCACAACTTTAGCCAATGTGGCTTTCTTAGGACTGGGTTCCTGAAAGACACAAAACAGGCGCATGCTCTGTAAAGCAGATCAAGCACGCTGGGGCTCATGGCAGCCAGAAGAGATCCCTTTAGGATCCAGGGTGCACCAGGACCCATCTCTTAAATCTCAAACAGGCATTGTTAAGTTGCTAGGAAGGTAGGCCCTTCACAACAGGGAGCAGCCGTGACTTTGCACAACACTGTTGCTGCGTGGACTCTGCGACTGAGATGGAGACATCCACATAGTTCAAACCAGGGATCCTTTGGTGCCACTAAGTGACAGCTTGTTCCTGAAACAAAGTGTGCCCAAGACACAAGGGACACTTACCACCTGAAACCCAGAACCCATTCTCAGAGAACACATATCATCATTTTGAAAAGGCAAGAGCCACAGTCATGTGTCAGTGCTCTCCCTTCCACTCAAGGCTTACCAAGCTAGAGTAACATACACGCAGGGCTTGTCTGGTAGCTTAGAGATCCTGCAACCTGAATCACTAGGGGAAGTGCTACAAATTCTTCATGGGAAGCCAAGAAGAGCCTGCACTGAATTCAAACTATTCACAAGTCTGGTCTATTTTAAATATTTTTTTGTTAACAGATTTCCTGTTCAAAATGTGGGTGTTTTATTTTCACACAAAGCAGAGAAGGGACTGACTCCAGGCTGGGAGGAGGGGGGCAGGAACAGACTGGCATCTTCTGCTTCCTACAGGTATTAGGCAGGCACCATCAGGAAGTCTTCCTGATGCTTGGGATTTATTAGGTAACAGAACAGCTCTCCAAGGGGAGTGATGGAAACCCCTGTGGCCAGAACTAGATAAATCACTGGGGAAGATGCTGCTGGAAACCATGCTGCCTTGGTCTTCCGGGTCAAGCAAGTGGAATAGATAGTACCCAATGGAACCAATGTGCAGTTTCTGCTGTTATAGTAAAGCCTGTACTTGTCTGGGCCAAGGTATAGTGACACTGGGATGGGTGTGAATAGAACAGTTCTTAACCATACTGCTGTGAGAAAGGAGGGTGCAGCTGCTTAGAAGAATGGCTTAAAAGAGAATAGGTACAACAAAAAAGTATAAACAGAAGCTGACATGTAATGACGCCAAGGTGCTACTTCCCACAAGACAGGGAGCTTCAGATTGTCAAAATCAGAAATGAAAACATTGTTTCCAATCACGGAACTATCATCAGGCTTTGCCCTGCCGTGTCTTAGACACACTGACCAAAGGTCACGGGATTAATATTCTGCACATATATGTGGCTGTGAAAGTCCACTCACACCAGTGAAACCAGTGGAGAGGAGCCTACAGACAACTTGACAGGTGCCAGCAGCTTTTGAGGAAAAAGGGAGGGGTTTTTTTTGTCTTAAAAAAGGAAAAGGGAAGAGAGAGAATCAAACAACTTAACCTTCCTCCTGACTAAGCACATCAGTCACCCCAGAGCTTAGGTCATTTGATCTGCCACTGCCCCACCATCTAACAATCTAACAAAAACATCCAGAACAGCCCAAACGCAAAGCACAGAGGGCAGAGGAATCTTCACCCTTCCTGAGCATTGCTGCTGCAGCCTGGATGGGCACAGAAATAAAATGTGAATGTGCCTCTTTGAACTCATCTTGCCCTATGCCCTGCATTGAAGCAGAAATGTTCCCAACATCATCTTCTTTAAGGCTTTATCTCAAATGATATCACTTCAATTCCAACCTCGATGGAAATACTCTGCAGCCTGACAGATGTCAGAGCATTTTCCCCAATCGGTCTTAATTTTTCTGTTGCTCATTTTCATCCTATCTTTATTCTGTGGCACAAGATCAACCTCCCCACTCCCTTGCCATTTGCCACTTTCAACTCCTTCAGCTCAAGGCTTCAAATTTTACAGTTAATAATAAAGATAAATCTATTCCATTCCATGTACAGAGACCAAGGGCTATGAACAATCATGGCTTGCAGTCCAAGGCTCTCACAAGCTGCCAAATCAGGAACACTGTCAGGACATTGGGAAAAAAATGCAAGGAGCCAAGCTCACAGTTTTGGCCGCCAGTTTGAGGGGCTCCCTTGTCTGGGGGACTTCTCAATCAAAATAAATGCCAAGCTAGCTGCGACTGCTGCACAGCAACACCAACTATTTCAGAGCCTGGCTAACCAAGGCAAACAAGATCATTTCTGCCAAGATGATTTACATTAGAGGATGTATAACTCTCTCTCAGACAAAGCTAAGGAGACAGTTAAAGGAACAACCAAAAAAGAGGCAAACCAGTCAGCACCGCCACCAACAAGTGGTTAACTTGCAACCAGGGCTTCTCAGTCCTGCGGCACCTGCCAGCAGGGCAAACCCAGACAACACAGTTGTCACACAGGGCCTCTGGGTCTGGCCTGCTCAGCTGCTTACCTCTCCCTTCAACCCATCCCTGGGCTGGAGGCCCCTTGCTCCATCCCTGCCCTTCCCTCCGTTCTGCTTCCTGCTCCAAACCCTTGGCCAAGCTCTGCACAGCAAAGAGACTGCTGCCACGTGGCGGCACTGACAGAGGAAGGACACGATGCCCGTTGCTGAGCCACCAGCCCTACTTTGCAGGTGGCTTCCCTTCCCCTGGGAGTGGGGAGGGGAGAACGACTGGAAGGAAGACACCAGGGCAAAGGCTTGGGGCAGCTGCTGGCTGGGTGGTGACGCCTGTGGTGCCTGCATGAGCCCCCAGACCGCACGGCCCCAGGCAGCAGTGGCCCGGGGGCTTGGGGATGTAACCCCCGTTGGGGGCTGCCCTGGAAGAGATCTGCCGCCAGCCCCCGGCCAGGACCCATCAGAGGGCGCTGCAAGGGGGGAGGGACTGGGAAGGAAATCTCCCACGTGGCGACCTTTGACCCGGTTAAGGTGACCCCTGACCCTCCCCCACGCGGCGAATCCGTGACGTACCCTGACGCAGGTGAGCGCGCAGTGCGCGTGCACGGACCAGAGCCCCGAGAGCGCGGTGAGCAGGTGCGCGACCCCGATGGCGGCGAGCGCGAGCAGCGCGGCCTCGGGCGGGGCGCGCTCTGCCTCAGGCTCCCCCGCGCTGGGTTCCCCTGCCTCGGCCCAGGCGGCCCAGACGCGCGGCCCCCACAGCCAGAGCCAGGCCGGGTACAGCCCCGCCACGAAGGGCAGGACGGTGCCGTGCAGGAGCCGCGGCCGCCGCCGGTACAGGGTCACCGCCGATACCAGCTCATCCATGGGCCCCGGAGCCGGGCGGGCGGCCGCCATCTTCCGGGAGCCCGCCTACAAACCGTCTGCGTCTGCTTCCGCTTCCGGGAGTGTGGGGCCTGCAGCCACCATCTTGCGACAGAAAGCCAGGCTGCAGCGCATTTCCGCTTCCGGCCCCGGAGCGATACCTCTTTCCCAACCGCGCATACGCAGGAAGCTGCCGCCATGACACCAGGGGCGACGCCGGCGTGGCCTGCCTCCGCTACCATGGTGATGCAGCAGGGCGCATGCGCCCTGCGTCGCTTCCGCCTGTCGGGCTCGCGGCTGTCGCAGGGACGGGCGGCATGTGAGCGCGGGACAGGGGCGCGATGCGGGGCGGGGCCAGCCCATGCGGACCCCAGCCCATGCTCCCTGTTTCCCCGCAGGGCGGCGGCGCTGGAGGTGGCGGCGCGGTACTGCGGGCGCGAGATGGACCTGTACGGGCAGTGCGTGGCCGCGCGCCCCGCCTCATGGCAGCAGGACTGCAGCGACCTCCGGCGCGACATGGCGCGGTGCGCCGCCGCCCAGTGAGCCCCGGGGGACGCGTGCACGGGCCTGCCTGGACGTGCGTGCCTGCGTGCTCACGGGTGCGGGAGTGGGGCGCGGGCGCGCTCACGTGTGGCCACGGAAGTGTGTGCGTGCACGTGTGGGGGCATGGGTGTGAGAGCGCGCGTGCATGGACGCAGGTGCACGTCAGGGCACTGGAGCGGTGTGAGTGCGTGGCTTGCATGCAACGTACGTGTGTGCACACATGGAGGTGAGGCGCGCGCGCAGGGGTAGGCAGACAGTCCAGCCCCTCACAGCAATGCTTTAGGGTCCAAGGAACTTGCTGAGAGGTGTTAATGCACCTCCCCCACTCCTCTTCCCAGCGTGTCATCCCTCCGGCCTGCAATGAATGCAGGGAGCCCACAGTGACATCCCTGCTGTCCTGCCCCGTCCTTCCCCAGTGATCACTGCACCAGAGCTGATGTCAGGGTGGGGGATGGAAGTGCTGTTTTTCAGACAATGGGGGAGACGGGGGGGCACAGGGGCAGCACGTGATTTGCCCCTGGGCTGCACAAGCCAGCTTGTGGCAGAGCTGAGCATCGAGCCCAGACTGGTGGCTGGCACCGCCAGGCTGGGCTGCCTCCAGTGCTCGCTCTGGTTGGCTGCGGGGGTTCTGCAGCCAGGCCTCGGGGCAGAGCTCAGCGCAGGGGCACGGTCTATTGCAGCCCAATCGTGAGGAAGATCCGCCACGAGTGTGCGGAGTCCTTCACAGCCTTCGAGCAGTGCCTGGCGGAGAACCAGGCGGCTGTGGTGAACTGCACTGAACACGTCAACCAGTTCCTACTGTGCGCCGAGCAGGTGAAGCTGGCGACTTAAGAGTGAGTGACAGGTGTCTGCCTGGTCAGCCTGACAAGGGGCAGGATAAGGGTTGTGTGGGGGTGGTGGCTTGGGTGGTAGGGCACTTTTCTACCAGAACCAGAGGGAGGCCTAGTTATTTCACAGGGACTTACATGCTTCCCCCACATGTAACGTGACTAAGCTGCAGCAGAGATTATTAACTCTGTGGAAACTCCTCCAGTGCAGCAGATGTCATTGTCTTTGTACCATATGGCAATCTTGCACCTGTAGCTTTGCATCCAACAGAGTGCCAGTTCTTTCTGAACTTCCTGGACCTTAAATGTTGGAGGTTGCAAGTGTGAGAGGAAGAAGGGAAAAACTCTAATCATGCTCTGTTCATTCCCCTTTCATCATCCACTATGTGACACAGGAGACTGGGTGAGATGGACTACGGTCTGACCCAGTAAATGGCAGTTTTCACATTCTCATGTTTTGTTTTGTGTAGGTACTGCCCGGAACCTTCACCTCCAAAATGGGTGGACGATCAACTCTCATGCAGCATCATTCCCTGAAAACAGAGTGTGCAAGTTCATGCACCGTGACGTCTGCCAGCTTCTCACCTTCAAAGAAATTTGGATTCACATTGGGATGCTAGAACACTGCAGGTTTAACCTGTTTTCCTGGCCTGCCCTTAAATGCTGCTGCTTGTCAGTGCTGGTGACAGAGTTCTGAACAATGCAATTCACCAATAATCTATGCGAAGACTATATTAAAGTGACAGGAAAGGGCCAACTCTCTTCTGCACTGACATGGAGACTGAAGGCTAAACTAGGTCCTTGTCCTGTCTATGCCTTCTGTGTGCAATTCTGGAATACTGAGGGCTGGTGTTCCTTCACCCCAATAAAAATTCATCTTGAAGACCAAAGTGCCAACCCTGGCTTCCTCCCATCATCCTTGAGAGCTGCTTGGTGGGGTTGTCTGTACTGAAATTCAGCAAACACTGAAGTGAGAATCCCGATCTGTTCAGGTCCCAGGTCTGTCTCACTTTAAAATTGCCTGGTGACTGAGCAGCCTGGCTGAAGGGCTGATGTAGCTTGGCTTGTGCTCTGTTCTAGAGCCAGCAGAGGGAGCACTGTTGCCAGAAGACCTGAGACTCCAGTAACAAGTGCTGCAAGGTGCTTTACAGCCCCTGGCTAGAAAGGAGATGACAGAGCAACCGTTGAATGAAGGTAGAGCACCAGCATTCCCAAAGGGGGTGGAAGGGACATGGTAGGGATGGAAAGAGGTTGTTTCCAGTCTAGGTGGGACTTAAAAGTGATCCCAGAAGCACTTGACTGTTCTCAAGGAGTGAGTTAAGCAGGTCCCTCAGATTGGAAAGGAAATCACCTGGAGATGTGGAGAAATGTACAAGGGGCTATACAGGGTACTGGGCCTTAAGACTTCCAGGTTATTTCTAGGTCTTTGGCCACTGCTGCATGTTTTGGGCAAATCTCTGTATCATGTCAGGTTGGGGTGATGGTTTCTGCCTCCCAAGGCCAAGTGGGGCTTTGTAGCTGCACACACTAGGAACTTGTGAACTTACCTTCTGCAGGCTGCTGGTGTTACCAGAGGCCTGAAGACTGCAGCAGGCTCAGGCCCACATGATTCAGCCCTGCCCAGAGAAGTGCTGCTTCAGGTCTCCTATGGAAAGGAGGATACTGTGTCCTATAGAGCTGGAGTCTAGCATTTGCCTTAAACCCCAGCATAACTTCACAGCGTTCTTTAACGCAGGGCCTACATGCCTTCCATGGGCAAGGCAGGCTGGCTCTCACCTGGTTCCTAGCTCCTTTGTGCTCCCTGCCCAGGACACATTACTCCTTTTTCCACCTTTCAGCAGAGGCAGGTGTCCAAGCATTTGCCTTTGAGTACATGATATTTGGCGACTGCCCTCCAACTGACCAGCTTGGCAAAGGTTCCCTCCTCTGGGGAGCTGGTGGCAGATTGAAGTTCATCTGTTCCAGCTCCTAGCAGAGCCCAACTTGCACAGCTGGCAGGCAGTGCTGTTGTACTGCTTTCTGGGGCTCTACTGGCTGCTGGCCTGGCCCCACAGGTGGCTGCATTTCAGTAGTGATGTATTTATGTGGGTAGCAAGTAATCCAAGTGCTGGGGGGCGGTCATTTGTAATAATGTGCGTTTTAGGGAGGTAGAGAACTGTCTAGCTTGCCTGCTTTAGGCGCTCTGGGAGCAGCTTCCAGGGAAAGGGCTAGCTCCAGAGAACCAGGGAAGCTGAGAGGGGATGCGATGGCAGCTCTGCCTTGCTGTGAACTCAGCAAGATGATGCAACTGCTAGCAGGAAAGGGGAGAGGTATCCTTAGCTGATCCCTTGGGATTATTTATAGCAGTCAGCGTCCCATTAGTCATAAATATCTGTTGTGGGCAGAGCTTTATTAAGGAGGCCGTTACGTGGAAATTAAGGTGCTTTACACGCTGTTGAAATTTGTATTAAAATGTCAGGTCGTCAGCGGCAAAGCCGTTTTTCATTATGTTTAGGGTGCGCTGGGGCCCCTGTTAAGCCCAACCATGTCTCCTGCCAGTCAGCAGCCTGAGCCATTCCATTATTACTTGCTCGGTCTATTACTTTAACCGCTGTGCTGCCATGTGCTCGCTGCTGATGTCAGTTCAGTCAATCAGCTACACCCTGACAAGTCATGCCATCACTTTGCTTATGGGGGATGAGCAGGGCAGCTTCAGATCCAGAACAATTATGCGCAGGTTAGGGTAGGAAGTATGATGAAACAGTGCACTGCAGGGCTTAGGAAGGGGCCTGCTCTCACGGTGCAGAATTGCAGAGGTGGGCAGCTTTTAAAAGCATCATATTCCCCAGAATTACCAACCACAGCCAAAGCTGGAGTTCCCTGATGACATCAACCAGTGGCATTGTCAGGTTTCTTCTGGAAAGTCAGGACAGTTAGCCCCATCAAGACCAGCCATCACTTTCCCTTTGGGTTGAACGTGCAGTTGCCTGGTTTTCTCAGCTACTGAGCCCAGGAGGGACATTTGTCTCTGGCCAGTGCTGCATGGTCAGTTGGTCTCGCCCCTGCCTGGCTCTGTGTCAGGGAGGCCTCCAGTCTTGCAGCAGCAAGAAGCATGTTTCTTGGCCATTTCCCTTTCCCTTTGCAGTTGTTTGAACTGCTTCCGTCAGCCTGCTGCTAAACTAAAGCCTTGGTGCCAACTGCAGCAGTTGCTGGTGTGGGGAAGTAATGGTAGGGAATTGCTGGTGGATCAAAGCAAGCCAGGCACACAAGCGAGCAGCTAGAAACAAGCCAGAAAGGATGCGATGGCCAGCAAGTGCTCTGGAGCACAAGGTACTGGCCACAATGGACTGGACAGATGTTCTCAGATCTGATGCTGCAAAGCTTGCACTGCTAGATCCAGTTGTTTTTAATCCTCTCACAGAAAGGATTTGATAGAAAAAAAGGTTGTTCCCAAAAGGCACAAGGGGGTAGTGGAAGCCTCTTAGAATAGGAAACATTAGAAATCCTAGACGGGTTCATCTCTGCTCCTGGGCCTTAGGACAGTGAGGACCCACTGCAGAATGACCTGGCAGAGCCAGCAAAGGAACATGTGGGCCAAGACCAAGTGTTGGGATCGCCACCAAGTGCATCTTGGGTCAGGTGAGAATTGCCCCCCAAGAAACAACCCCAGGAAGCTGTTAAAGTGAAAGCAGGCACCAACGCCAGGCAGAGCTGGGGAAGAGTCCTCAGGCAGTCAATCAAACCTGTATATTCTGTTCTGTCTCCAAAGGCTGCAGAGAGATTCAGCTAAATTAATCCCAAATGGCCCAAATCAATAAGCGGATAAGTCTGTTTCCCATGGTGAGAGTTGTAAGAAAATGGATTTGAGCAGGCTGCTGGTAGATGGGCACTCCCATCCTCATCGTGAGCAGAGGAGAGACCAACACTAGACTCTTGAACTCTGTAGCATCCTGGGGTAGGTGTCTGGAAGCCCCATTTTGAAGTCCTTTGGAGAATTCCCAGGTTCATCACAGACCGGTCTCTCACATTCTTGCTCTGGGTTTATTACAGTGCAGCATTCTCCCTTTGAGCTAGGCAGTCACAACTCCAGGTACCAGGACTCCTGGGTTCTGCTCCCAGCTCTGCCTCTGTATGACCTGTGCCCTGCTTTATTCATCTTTAAAATGGAAAGTAGTGTAGAAATAGCCAGGGTCAATTAATTAATGTCCATAAAAGGTGTTAAGGTCCTGAGGTGAGGGGAAGCCAGGGACCATTCTTCCAGCAAATTCCTTGCTCTGTTTTTCTGTTTCCTTTTGGTGCAGACACCTCCGAATAGAAACTGAAGCGTGCTGGCAATTTTGCAGCCTGTTGCTTTGACTTTGGTTTCAGGCTTGTTTCCTCTCAAGCGGAACTTGAAAACCAATACAGCGAATTACACATGAGCCCAGAATGAGGAACTAACAAAAGTATCCCTTTAATTTTTCATCCAGAAAATGCTCTCGTTTTCCACTCTGCTTCTCTTACTTAAAGGAGCCATAAATCAGTATGTTCCTTTGGTGTTGGCACTTGCCAAGGGAGATTTAGTGCTGCTGGCACGCCCAGATCTGAACCGGGCAGTGGCAGAGGGCAGAGCACAGCACAGAACCACATTCCATTCACACACACAGTTGCTTAACTTGGCACCCCTCCAGCTGACATCGGGTCACTTCCAGGGATGAGGGAGGCTGGGTGGATGGAGGGGAGCACTCTTGTCTTCTGGTCAACTGACTCCTTTAAAGTGTTTTTGCTAGAGATGCAGAAGAGAAGCATATCTGGCCATCAGAGAACTGTGAGCAGAGCGCTTCTAGCAAATGGGCAGACAGGCTGTGCCTCTGGGCAAGAATCTTGCCAGCCCTGTCTGGCCAGAGAACTTGTCCTGCCTCGGGTCTGGATGGAGACCTCTCTCACCAGCCTGCCCCTTTACAGAGAGAAAGAGGAAGCAGCCCTGGGCCAGGTGCAATGGACTCCATTCCTGACTCTGAAACTACAGCCTTAGCAGCTGCTTCCATGGAGGCAGGCACATTGGCCTACAGGAACAGTGAGAGCTCCCTGGCCCACTCCATGGCGTAGGACCCTCCTCCACAGAAACACATTTGCAGCAGAGGCTGCCCTGACAGTGACTCACTATGAGAGCACAGGATTTTCTACAGCAAAACACACCAGGAGCATATGCGTCTATAGCCACTGGGCCCCAGCACCTGGCCACACTGCTGATGCTAACAGCATCTCTGTGCATCAAAGCAATGCTGAGATCAGAGCTGCAGCAGGACTTGCTGGGCTGTTCTGGTGGCTAAGGACCAACTAGTGCCTTCCTGATTCCTGACTAACTGAAGCTGTGCCTGGGTGCAACAACCCTGCTGGCTCCTGTAATTGGAGATCAGCCTTATTGGCAGCAGTCTCCTTCCTTAGTTATGACAAGTGAATCCAAGCATTGGTTCTTAAGCTCATTAAGTCATGCAGTTTCAGTCGACTACCTAGCACTGCTGGTTCCATGTCTAGCCTAGTTATTTACTTGCTCACCCACGTAAATTATATGTTTGTATATGGCTCAGATCTTTCCTGAGCTAAGTGAGGGCGTGGATTGTCCGACTGTGCTCAGGCAGCCTTTAGACTTCAGCTTTAAGTTTGTTTTTATTTCCAAATGTGCATGCAAAACCACTGGCACATCACAGCACTGGGTCACAATGAGCGCGAGGGCGGGATTTCTGTGGGTGAAGTTGGTTCCAGTGTTTGGAGGAAACACACACATTGGCACATGGTTCACTGAAACATTCTCTCAAAACAATCTAAACCGAGACCATCTCTAGTGCAAAAAGCCACCAAAAGAAACAAACACGCAGCTCTGGGGGGTTTCAGTCTCGTTTCTTATGGGTGGACAGACACATGGCAGAGGTGGGAACGGCAGCCATGGGGTGTGGAGTGGATGGGTAAAACCTTCCTTTAGAACTGGCCTGCTCAGATGGAGGTAACTCACACGGTGCCAGTTCCCTGGGACAGGATTCTCCCCCTAAAAGAAACAACAAAGTGTTTATCACCTATTTACAGAGTTGCCTTAAGGGGAAAAAACCATCTGACACTGGCACCAAGGGATGGTTTATATAGAGTCTGGCTTTGTAAATAAGTGAGCAAGCAGCTGCTGGTCACTGTGGGATGTTTGTACAGCTTCATTCATGGACAAGCAATGGGAGTGTGAGCTGTGTAAGGGCTGTAGTTCTGC
>NW_017728984.1:421421-431257 GCF_001723915.1 Gavialis gangeticus
AAAAACCATCTGACACTGGCACCAAGGGATGGTTTATATAGAGTCTGGCTTTGTAAATAAGTGAGCAAGCAGCTGCTGGTCACTGTGGGATGTTTGTACAGCTTCATTCATGGACAAGCAATGGGAGTGTGAGCTGTGTAAGGGCTGTAGTTCTGCATCCCTGGTCACAGGCTGCCTCCATGAGCTCCTTGAGAAGACGGGGAATTCCTGGCATAGCAAAGGGAACTAGCAGTGGGTCTCCTACGGTTCTGGGTTGTTGATGTGCTTGGGTGGCTTCCCTCAGATCTGTGGCAGGGACAGCCTTCAGTGACTTCTTCCTCATGGAGGAGTGTTTTATGCATCGGTGAAACTAGGCTGGGTGGTTTTGGAACCAAGACAGCACGTACCTAGACATCAGCACGCCCAGTTCCCTGGCAGCTGCAGCACAACCCTCCCCGCTGGGTCTGCTGCTCTGGGAATCAGGCTGTGCATGCTGGTGACTGCTGTTTTACAAGTTTTCACCACCTAGAAAGGGACGGGGTGAAGCCTGTGGCAAAGACAGGGCCTCCAGGCAGATGGACCACAGAAATGCTCCTTTCAGGCATGGCAGCCCCAGCATCATTGCGTAGTACCAGGAGATGAGTCTACCCTTGTTCACAGAGGTGGATGGACCCCTAAGCACAGAGCTTTCTTTTCATACTGGCCTGTCCCGCATTCCTCCCAGTCACTGAAATGCCTCCTGTGCCAACTGACACGGGCCCATGAAGGCAGCCTCCAAAATGACAGTGGTGTAAGTCAGTCATCCCAAGTCTTTGGTCTGCCTGAATGGAATCCCAGGCACCAGGCCACAAGGGTGCTGCCAAGGTCTATCAGTGCTGGGGTTTGAACAAACAGGGGTGGCAGGACAGAGGAGATGGCTGCTTCCAAGGACACATCTGGGCAACCAGGCCAGTCTTTGAAGGATGTGATGCTCAGACGCTTAAACACTTGACAACTGCTACGGTTACAGCTAAACAACATTGTACCATCCATCTATGTGGGACGAGAGAAAGGGAGGAGAGAGGCGATGCAGAGAAGTCCTCCAGGCTGCTGCAGATGCCCCTGAATTAGTGCTCACATGCTTGGAAACCCAGTCGCCTCCTTGCACTGTGCAGGGTTCAGGGAGCTCCTCTGCAGGGCTCTGCTTTGTCTTTCCTGCCCCCACCCCCACCCCGCCACCTGAAATCAGAGCAGCCTTGGTCCGAGACGCACACGGGCGCCAGGAGCTGCTCCGCGGTCAGGAGGTGAAGTAGGAGCTCTGCATGGAGTAGAGCCGGTCAATGGGGTTCCCCACGCGCGCCTGGAGGAGGCTGGCCTCGGCCGTCGACAGCAGGCAGTCGCCCAAGTGGCCGATGCTGTCACTGTCCATGTCATGGAAAACGCCTTCTGAATCTGGGGGAGGGAGGGAGGGAGCAAAGTGAAGGAGGGGCCAATGCCTGCCCAGGTGGCTAGGGCTGCAGGACTGCCCCCCACTGGCTTGTGGCACACAGAATGAGGGGGAACAGGAACTGGGCCACTGCTCAGGCTGGGTGCAGCTCGCCTCACATGGATTAGGGCCCAGTGCAAAACCCTCAAAACCTACTCCCAGCTGTAATGTGAGGAATAGCTGTCACACATGAGGTCCCCATGTCCTGTGTTGTGCCCTGATCAGAGTGAGGGGCCATAAGTCAAGCCCACGGGCATGGGGATCCTCAGCTTTGCAGCATGTACTGCCCAGTGACAGAACACCCCAACCTCAGGCTGCCTGTGCATTTCACCCCATGCAGAATAATAGAAAATGAGGGCTGGAAGGGACCTCAGGAGGTCTTCTAGTCCAACTCCCTGCTCAAAGCAGGACCGGCCCCAACTACATCATCCTAGCCTCGGAATGGACAGCACCACACCAGGGTGATGGGCATGACCAGCTCCACTTCCTGGACCTGTATCCCAGGAGGCCCTCAGCACAACTCTAAACGATGCACATATGAGACCCACAGCACCACTGTCCCAGCCCACTGCCCTGCCAAGCCACAGCAGCTTGCCTGGCATTTCTTCCTGCTGCCAGCTCTGGCTGGCAGGCATCAGATGCAGCTTTGCCACAGCCGCACCAGCCTCCTGGCCAGCCCCTTACCATAGGGATGTAGATGGTCTCCTGGCAGCTGGGGCGGCGTGAGCCCTTGTCTGTATAAGTCTGTGCTGTAGCTGTTCTGATCCAGGGGCAGCAGCTGCTGCTGGGGGATCCGGGGATAGGGGACCATGAGCCCATCTAGTCCGTGAACACTTGCGCCATCTAACGAGCAATCAAGGGAACAGGATGAAGAAGCGGGACGGGACATGTGATGATGGGCTTTGCCCTTTGCATTCAGCACTACAGCTATATACCCAGGATGCTGTGGGTATCCCCAGGGACTCCCATCAGGAGCTGTGCAAGCAGGCAGTCAAAGGCAGCACCATCTGCCAGGAGAAGCAGGAGGGGATGGTGTCTCTGCTGCTCTGGGTTAACAGCAGATGTGTTGTTTAGCAGGTAACCAGGAGGAAATCTTAATTCACCTGCTGGCAAAAGAGTTGAGCCCCTGTTGTCTGGTCAGAATCAGATGACCTCAAACATACAGTGCAGAGGTCGTTCTGCAATGATAACTGACCCCTTCCCTGCATCCTCTAGACCTATATACACTAGGCTGCCCTCTGTGCTAGCCTGCAGCCTTGCTCCAGTGCTGCCAGGCTGAGGTTCCCCTCTCTCTTCACAGCCCTGGGGACACCAGTCTGGCCCCTCCTGTGGGCTTCCCACCCATCCTCACCTTCGCTGTCATCGTTGCTCTGCCGGCTGCTGCGGCCTGTGCCACGGCCTGTCCCCAAGCGCGGATTGCCCAGCTGGTCCTGCTCCTGCTGCTGCTGCTGCTGTTGCTGCTGCCTGCGTGCAATCTTCTTCATCTGCAAAAGGCAGTGGGAATTTCCCAGCAAGAATGGGGGTGAGTCACAAATGATTTGTGTTTTTTTCTGCTGCCTTCAGGAGGGTCTTTCCAAGGAAATCATCCCAGGAAATCATCTTTTAGTTTCCAGCTGCAATTATCTCCTGTTTTTACTTTGTCACTCGTCCCAAGTGGGACATCTGAGACGTTATAGGTTGGGAAAGGGAGAAAGTGGGACAATGCTTCTTCCCCCCCTCAGGGGATCATGTTAAGATTTCACCCAGTGGAAGAAAATAGTAGAAAACAAAAAATTAGGCATTTGGAACACAACCTCCTGAAGAACCCTGGCCCCTCCAGGAGGGGAGCTGCCTGTCACTGCTTCTCCAGTTCTGAGCAGTGGGGCTGTTCCCTGCCACTCAGAGCGGGTTGTGGTGTCCTTGACTCCTGTACAGCACATGCCGAGTGGGACGGGGGCAGGCACCACTCACCTTGGCTCTCTGATTCTGAAACCAGACTTGCACTACTCGGACGGTCAGGCCGGTCTCAGCCGCGAGGGTCTCTCTCACCTATCGGCCAGAGAGGGAGGAGAATTCGGGTCAAGACCTGGTTACATTGAAAAGGGTCTGGCCCTTCACGACAGGTTTGTTTCCACATGTGATGAGCCCAGAGTCTTGCCACATGGCTGTTGTTGGGGTGCTGTGTTGCCACTCAGCCCACACCCTGTCCCAAGGGGACTTGGTAGCTCCCTCTGGAGCAAAGCTCCCCAGGCCCTGTCCTGGACCCTTCAGGCAGCATGGCTGAGTGTCTCATCCCCAGGTACCAGGC
This sequence comes from Gavialis gangeticus, assembly GCF_001723915.1. Lineage (NCBI taxonomy): Eukaryota > Metazoa > Chordata > Crocodylia > Gavialidae > Gavialis > Gavialis gangeticus. The sequence continues at coordinate 425,153 of NW_017728984.1, forward strand.
AGAGAGGACATGAGGCCTGGTGCCATCTGGCCACAAGGTCAGCAGTGTGAGGGCCCTCCCAGCACAAACTCTGGGCTGCAGGCCATGCCTGGAGTGGAGGAGAAGGTGTCTCTGATCCTTGTACCTTTCTGCAGGGCTTAGAGGAGACCTCAAAGGAGGCTTTAAACGCTCGTCGCTGCTGGGTGGTGAGGATGGTGCGTGGGCGCTTGGAGCGCTTGTGGTCCTTGCCTTCATCGCCGCCTTTGCCATGCGGGTGGCTGCCATCCTCATCCTCGCTTTTCACTGCATGGGGAAGCAGTCGCAGTTACTGCCCCAGCTTGGCCAGGCCGCAGCCTTCCTGGCTCTGTTTCTGGGCCTGTGAAGCCAGGAGCTGCATGGGCACTGGATCCCCCCAGATGCAGCAAAGGCCATAATCATGACTGCTCTTTGCTGTCCGTTTCTAACCTGGAACTCCTCCTCTGCCTAGACAGGATTGAGGCCCAGCTGGCTCACTCCCCTTCCCACTCCTCACCACTCAGACTTAAGCCCCAGCTCCTTTTCCTGTCTCAGCACCCTGGGGAAGGATGCTTTAGAAGAAGAACAGATGAAGCACTTAAGCCCTGGGCACTTCCTGCCTTGCACACATCTCCTGACACACAGCCCCTTCCCTTGCCCATGCCCCTGCCTGCTCTGCCCTGCCCAGCCCCCTCACCAGACTCAGTGGGTGCAGGGCTGATGGCGCTCAGCATCTCCTTCTCCTTCTCATAGTCACTGCGGCATAGCAGCTGCCCCTCCTTGAGCACGAACTCGTCCCCACGCTGCAGACGCCGCTCGCACTCGCAGCAGTAGAAGCAATGGACATGGTAGACATTTTCCAGCACCCGCATGATGAACTCAGATGGGGCAATCGCCTTCAGGCAGCTGCTGCACTTCGTCTGGAACAGCCTGCACAGCCAGGGAAGAAACAGGCCATCAGGCAACAGAGTTGGGATTTGGGATGGGGTAGGGGTAGGCACAGGAGAGGGGAGGCTCAGGTGACATGGGGAAGGGGGTAGAGACTAGGCTTAGAAGGCACTGGAGCTGGTAGAGGCTCAGCAAGGGATTGGCCTGGGGCTCTGTTAGGGCATGGAGGGTACTGGAGCTGAGGTTGGTGGGTGAAAGTGGGGCAGCACAAGGGTTCTGGCTGTGGGGTGGGGGGGAGGAGCCACCATGGCCAGGGCAATGCATCAGGCATGGAGGGGTAATGGGTGCTACCCCTACCCCAAGCTGGCATTCCCACAGCACAGCATCAGCGTCAAAGTTGGTAGCTAGGGCAGATGTAGGGCGTCAGGGTTCCCAGCGGACTGGGAAAGGCTCCCACAACTGAGCTGAGCATGATGGCCCAAAGCAAGGCAGGGGAGACAGAAAACAAACTGCCCTGGGGCTCTGGGACTGGAAGGGGGAACAGGAGCACTGACAGCCCCAGTGTGCCAAGACGAAATGGAGTTTAAGATACTACCCCCATGCTACCTGAACAACACACGCTGTTCTGGGACTGCAGCTGGTCTTTAGCTCAGGTCACTGCTGCCCCTGCCCTGTGCTGCCTTTCTCTTGGTTCCCTCCCAGTTTCTGTGATTCCTGTGAGGAACAGGGCCTGCCCCACCAGTGGCTTAGAGCCCTGGGTTTCTCTCCTAGATGGGGCAGCACTTTTCTGGGCACAGAACCAAAAGCGTGCCCAGCCATCCAGGCTTCCTCCCAGACCACTAAACCACTCTAATGACCAAGTCCCCAAGGGCTGAACACTCTCCTGGCAGAGAAAGCCACAGGGGAGAGGCTGTATGTGCCCCAGACAGCATCCAGAGAGAGAAACCCACATTTGCTGAGCGCCCTGCATTCACAGCAGATGGTTCTGATGAAGTAATTTGGGATCTAAACAAATGTGAGCATGGTGGCTGCCGGCTGACAGCTTCTATTTAGCCACTTGACAAGAGAAAGTAATAAAATGGGGATTAATTAGGCTGTTGTTTAAACACACAGGATCTTCCCCACCAGCAGGGAACTCATAAACTGGGATTGAGAACAAGACTGGGTTAATCCTCCTGGCAAACTCTGCAGAGCGGGATGAAGAGGATTACAGGGGAGGGCTCATCCCTTCCAAATACCACCGTGGATTTGTGCTGGAGCAATGGCTCCCGCCTCTAGTGCCTGGGACATTCCAACTGGAGTCGCGTGGGATCTCTCACCCCTCTTCTGTATGCATGCATGTGTGCGTGCATGCCTCTCTGTCTTTCTTGGGCTCTCCCCTCTCTTTGTCTTTTTGCAATTCATGTTTTATTTTTAATTGAGTCTAAGATGGAAAAGGCTCAGTGTAAAGGATGGTGCAATCATGGAATCAGGTATTTCAAACTCGGATTCATCCTCACGCCCACTTCCCTTAGTCTGAGTTCCTTGCACAGACCTCCAAGGTGAGTCATGGTGAATCTGTGCCCTCAGCCTGACACTGACACCCAGCACTACAACAAAGAGGGGAAAGGAATGCACAGTCCCTTCCATTACCTGGACTCAGTTATAGGCCTATGCCTTGCTGCTGAGTCAGGGATTATTTATATTCCTACACCCAAAGCCCCAGAGATTACACAGCAGTCACCCAGTCTGACCTCCCCGGTGTGGGATTCCAGCATTGACCAACTCCCTGCCAAAAGGCTGGAGCATCTCTCCTAGGACAAGTCAGGTGGCCTTGCAAAGACTCCACACAGTGGAGAATTCAAAGACTAATGGCTAATTCCCAGCTAATGACTGACTTCCCACTCACACCTCTCTCATTCCAGTGCCAGGCACTGGACCTGGTGGAGCTTTCATTTACTACAGAGTAGTTAGAGTGAATCATAGCAAGTACAGGAAGCCAGAGCACATGTCCCTGCAGGTGTCTGCACTCCTGGCTTCCAATCCACATGTTTGGACCATCCTGGCCATAGAGAATCAACCACCAGATGATAGGCTAGGTTAATTTTTCCCTGTGATGCACTTAAGTCATGATCTACCCAGAATGAAGATGCTTTGACCAGTTCAAGCTGACAGCAGGTCTCAGCTGGTTCCTGCTCCTGGAAGCAGTGGCTGCAGCCACCTGTGTCCTCAAACCTGGGAACTTCTCACCGGACCCAGCCTGTGGCTTTGGGCTACAGAACAGAGGCATACAACTGGAAGCAGAAGTATCAGGAAGGTGGGCATCTCTGGCCAAGGCACTGGCCTGGTAATGTCCTGGGCTATCCTGGCTGGGTCAGAGCAAGGAGCAAGACTGTAGCTGGCATGAATGGGACACCTCTCCCTCCTGGCCCTATGAGTCACAGGACCTGTTAGAAGATCTGGAGACCGTGCCTGAGGCACGTCCGAGCTGGCAAAAGAGGCCTGCTTGTCCGCAGGCCAACTAGCCTGTTTATCCTCCTGCTCTGGACAAGGAGGTTGGCAAGTGTTGTTAAAGCACCCTGTCATGTGCCAGCGATCTTTCCTGGATTGCTCCTGGAAGGGCTTCTCGGATGCTGCCCAGAGAAGGATGCTGCGACCTAACTCAATAACGCCTTGGCACCACAAGCCCCGCACCCTCTGTCTCCCAGCTAAGCCCCGAAAACAAATCCGTGCTGCTTTGTACTAATTGAAGAAAACATTCAGCAAGCAGCTCATAAACACGGTGTCAGCTCGCATTACACAAAATTAAAATTCTCAGCCCCGGCAACACCAGGAATTCCTAAAGAGGCTGGTTTTAATATCGCCCGAATCCGTTTAAGTCAAGGTAATATTGTTTGGGTTGCCATAGAAACAGAATACATCTCCATTGCCGCCAGTGGGTTGCAAGGGGAGATGGGAGGCTGCGTCGGGAGCATGGTGACACGATGTCTGAAAACATCGGCTCACGGAAAACACATGAGGGGAGACGGTGACACAAACTGGGTTCCAGGTTCAGCACTGGAGGTGATCTTAGCTGCTTAGCACCAACAAAGGTGCTGGGCTAGCCACCCTGGCACCTGGGAGCTCCCTGTGCCAAAGACAGAAGCATCATGGAGGGCTTCCAAACCCTTGCACCCCCTCTACCAACACATGCGCCCCTCTCCTAGAAGCGCCACACCGAGGTTAGACTGCACGGCCCCTTCACTGATGAGACAGACAGTAAACAAGGCTGATCATGGTGCCTGCTGGTTTCACAACCAGGTTGTTTCTGTCCTAGGGTGCAGAACAGTGTCAGATGCTCAGAGCTGCCTATGACTGACGCCGGCCCCATGAGGATCCCTGGACAGCAACATACACTTCCTGGCCCCGTGGCTTCCCAGACAGGGGGATAGGAGCATTAGAATGGAGGTTCAAATGCACCTTTGGGCTCAGGCAGCTTCTCATGAAGACGACCCACATGTGATGTGGCTCAGACCCCCTCAGCCAATACACGAATGGGTTTGTCTTGTGCTCTGTCTGCTTGCTGTGGTTTCACCGGCTTTCGGCTGCTAGCAGACTTGAGCTGGTAATACCATGGCTGCCAACACAGCCATTCAACCCTGCAGAGCTGGCCGCATTGGCACCCAGGGCTGTGCAGACCGCACTGCAGAAGACTGCAGGCAGACAGAGGGCCCAGGCGCTGCCCCTCCCAGCAGCCCCATGCGCTGAGCAGCAAGTTCTAGAGAACTTCTCTAACTAGTTGTGCTGGCACGGAAAATCCTGACCCAGGCCTAAGGGTAATTTGGAGCATATGAGATTGTCCTGACAGGATTAAAAGGTGTTAATGAAGCAAGGAGCAAGGCACCCTTGAAAGCTGGGAGGCCGGTGCTTCATGAAGTTGGCTTATTTAGTTAGGGTTTAGTCAAAATGAAGCAGTCCAGGCTTAAGCGAGGTCTGTTTACCTAGCGCTGAGCTGCGAAATCCATCCTCGCTGTCTGAAATATTGAAGTGGAACTTGTAAAGCCTCTTTCCAGATTTCAGGCCAGGGCAAGGAGCTGGGGGCAGGGATGGGATACAGAGGGGAAACACAATGCACCCTTTCATCCCTGGGAGTTGATTTCACTCCTGCCACAATAGCAGATTCCCCCTTCACCAATATGAGGTGGGGGAGAGGGGTTAAGGGCGAAATTCCCCTCTGCTTGGTTTCCAAGTGGTGCCAGCAACACGGAGGCTGGAGCAATGAGAGTTTGGGGAGACAAGTTGTTACCTCCCTCCTGTTCCTTCCAAAGTATTCACTGGACTCCCTGGTGAATGCCTCTGGGAAGGGGCACTTGCCTACTGTCTATGGCTGGGGATACTCAGACAATCAGCCACAGCTAACAATGCTGCCATTCTCTCAGTGATGGCATTTTGGAGCAGCAGGCCCCTCCTCCTGGCCGATCCCAGAGCCGTTGCTACCTGCAGAAGATCCTGGCTGAGCAAATTTATCTCATGCTGTTGCCAGGCAGGCTCGGGTCCTTGCTCCCAGGCCACGAGGAAGCTCTCTGCTTGCCCAGCCAGTCCCCAGAGACCTGAGCTGCCTGGTCATCTGCTCTGAAAGGTGAAGGTTTTCCCTGGGGGTGACTAATGCTTGAAGCTGTGAACACTGGTGAGCTCCTGGGATGGAGCTTGGCTTAGGTGCAGAGGCAGCAGGCAGGATGGGGGAGCTCAGGTGAGGGCTGCTGTGTGCCCATCAGGTTACTCCCATCTTTGGCAGAAGGTGTGAGGTCTAAGAGGGAACAGCAGGGTGAGGAGCCCTCTGCACCATGAGGATGCTGGAAGCCACTTCTGTGAGGAGGGGAAGTGGAGCATGAAGCCTGCTAAGACCTGCTATCTAGATGGTGACAATACACAACAGAGCTCATGCTTATGGACTGTTTCCAGACCCGTGTAGTGCCATAAACTCATGCAGGGCACTTGGTAGCAACTGCCGGGCTCCAGCACATTCCACTTCAAGCCCACAAAGGCCTCTGAAAGCAGCTGCTTTCTGACAGAAGATGCTTTACAGCCTTGCTCAGAAAAGACCTGGCAGCAGCGGGCTTCCCTGCTTTGTGTCTGGGGAACTGGCGCTCTCAGCCAGGCCCTAACCCTCGGCACTGGTGGTGTAGAGCTAAGACGTCTGACCCACAGAGACTGGCTTTTGCATCTCATTGCACCTTCCTCTGCCATTCAAGCCCACTTCCCACC
>NW_017728984.1:436257-451829 GCF_001723915.1 Gavialis gangeticus
GGCCCTAACCCTCAGCACTGGTGGTGTAGAGCTAAGACGTCTGACCCACAGAGACTGGCTTTTGCATCTCATTGCACCTTCCTCTGCCATTCAAGCCCACTTCCCACCTTAGAGCCAAGCTCAAGGTTTCAGCCCTTATCATCACTGATGTGCAGTATTATGTCACCTACCAGGCCCAGAGCATCTCTAAGACAAAGACCCTAATCAAAAACTCTTCTGAGACAGAAGCAGAGACAGACCCTTCTTGTGGGCTGGTCTGGGACCATGAAACACACTCCCCCTGGAAACCAAAGCCCGGCATGGACATCACTGCCTCCCACGTCCAGATGCTTCTTCAATTTGCATAAATATTGAGGAGGGTGCATACTCAGAAAAAAAAAGTCCTCAAAAACCAAAACTTCCCCCAAAAGTCCCACCCTATGCCATGCAGAACCCTCCCCTGGGGAGCGGCCGGAAGGAGATAACTTCATGCAGCGGCTGTTTGTTATGTCACTTCATGCCCTGCTGGACAGCCCTGGGTGAGATGGTGGTGGAAGGAGCACAAGAATGTGACTAGCACAGAACAGAAACCTCCACGATGAGTCCTGGGAGAAGCTAACAACAATGCAGCACTTCTCCAGCTAGTGGGATTGACGGTCGCTCCTGGCACTTCAGATCTTTAAAGCAGATGTCACACATTTTCACTACAGGCAGGAAAGGGAAACAATGAACTTCGGGGCTGGGATGGCAGACAGGGGAGATGTTTGCTTAGTCCCCTCAACCACCCATGAGCACTGCTTTGTTTGAGGGCGCTCAAGCATGGCAGCACCAGGCCTGCAACTCACCAGCACAGCTTGGAGTGGCTGGACCCTGCCCCATCCTCCAGGCTGGTTCAGAAGAGGATAATTGTTATAACCTTGCTCTTAGCACCTGGGACTCAAGCCATTAATGTCGGGGATGGGGACCAGCGCTTAAATAAAAAAAACGAACAACAAACAAAACACCCGGCGAGGTTCCCGAAGCCGCCGAGATTCATAAATATTGAAGTGCCACGAGTGAAATGCTACTGAAAGATTTAATACAGTGCTGCCGCTCTGTCCCTCAAGGGGTTAAACCCCCCACTGTGAGGATATTACTGCCAGTTCTGTGGCACGGAGCCATCACCATATAATCTGATGAACTCTTTTATTAAATTTCACAGGCCTGTCTTCTTTATTAAAATCTCCCAGAATTCATAGGGCTCCTGTCATATCGCTGCTGAATGCTAACAAAAAAATGTGTTTTCTCTGGGTGTCACCAGCAAGGGGCTGCGCTGCGGGGAGTGTTCCTGGCAGGTGGCAGGGTGGGGGCTGCCTTTGACCGAGGAGGGTTGACAGGGCCCCCAATCCATGCCCAGTCTTCTCTGTGCAAACCAGAGGTGGAAAAAGAGGCTCAGTGAGAGAACGGTTTCAGAACCCCATTGGTTTACTGGAGTGTTACAGACAGAGAGGCCCCCAGTGATGAGGTGCAGGTGAGCTACCTGGACTGGAGGGCAGTGTCTGCTGCCAGGACATGGTGGTCATGGTGCCATTAGCCAGGGACAGTGATGAACCTGGGATCTCAGGCTCCTGGTCACCTACAGATTCCCAGTAAGGTCAGGCCGTAGCAGGGCTGTGGGGAACAGCCTGGGACAAACTGGGCCCAGCACCATCTCCTTTCCAACTGGCATCTCAGACAACAAGGGGTGCTGGGCTCTGCAGCAGGAAGCTGCTGAAATGCTTACATGTTTGCTTTTAAATCACTCATCTTCTCTCTGGCTGCAAACAGTCCCTTCCATATAAACCCCCACTTGGGCAGAGCAGAGCTGCCTTTCTGTCCATCCACCTGCCTCTCCACATCCTACTGGTCTTACCTGAGCTACAAGGGACACACCTACAAGTCCAGTGATTTGTTCCACTGTCCAACTAAATCCAGAACTAATGATGCTGGAAAGCTGACCTATCCTCTTCCTGTCCTCTGCAGTGGACGCGACCACAACAGCACTCGCTGCTGTATGGTGGGATCCATTCCCAGGCAGCTCTGACCTGTGCTGGAATCTGCTCAGGGCAGGGAGTCTTGCCCTATGCATCATGGAGTCCTTGATGCCAGGGCCACACAAGCCCAGGCTAGCCAGGGACCTGACTCCCTCCTGCCCTGCACCTGGAACAGTTACTTCCCCATGCAAAGTAAGTGGATGCTGCCACGGGCAGAACTTTGCATGGAAGGGCACAATATCATGAGGGCAGAGCACTGGAGCTCCAGACCCAGTGAACACTCTGAGCGATGCCACATGTGTGGAGTTGGTACAGTCACATGCTAACACCAAGCTCCCTGCAGCCACAACCCCCTCTGTGACTCTGTTTCCTCCTCTGTACAGCAAAGGTGATAATACCAACTTGCCTACTTAACATGGCAGTGGTGATGGGACTGGCTGTATATGTCTCTGAGCTACAGCAGCCACGCTGCCAGCCCAGGTTCAGGAAGAACAAGGGCTCAATATAATTATGCTATCCCCTTCAGGTCTCACCCCCCTGAATGAATGCATCACAGGGGAGTGAGACCACAGCTTGCCTGCACAGGGCAAGAGAACTTGGACTGAGGTGGGTGGAGGGGGCTAAAGCTGGGTGGGAATCAGAAACTCCAAGCAACACACTCTTATTCCAGAATAGGAGCAGTCACAAGAGGAATGAATCAGGTATCCCAGACTAGCTCCCTGGGCAGACCCAAGTCAGTGAACTTGAATTAAAGCAGCAGAGAAGGGACAAGAGGGCCTGGCTTTCTGACAAGCTCAGCACCCAGCAACAGCTAGATGCAGTGGGGGCTTCAAGACGGGGATACCTACACACTGAGACCCAACTACCTCACGAGCACAGAGTGCTCACACATCATCCTGAGACTGGATTCCCCACTGCCCTGCCTGACACAGTCCTTCTTCACACTAGTATAAGATACTTAATGGCACTTTCCACAAGCTCTGCATTGTTGCAAGAGATGGGTGGAGGGTATGATATGGGCATGTGAATCTCTGGGTCTTAGCCTAACGCTCAGAGGACCTGTTTGAAAAACAGACTCATCCTTTTGCAGGAAATCCCAGCAGGCTGAAAGCACTTGCTGTGCCCAGTAGGACAGGCTGAAATATCAGGAATGATCAGGAAACAAACAGAAACATTCCAAACATTTTCCAAGTGGACATGACCATGACCGAAAATGTCAACATTTTAAATGGAGACAACATATAATTTTGTTTCATACTTTTGGGCTTGAAATTATAGTAAAGCCAAAAAACCAAACAAAACCAAAACAAAAAAAGTGGTTGAAACTGAAACATTTTGGTGGAAAACATTAGTTTTGACCAACCAAACAGCTCTCCATCCCCATCTGTGAAAGAGCTCACTGGGAAGTGCCATTTGCCTCTAGAAACAACAGATGAAGTTCGCCCCGTGATCCTGGGTGCTCAATTTGAATCATGTTGCAGGCACTGCTGGATTCCTGATGCTGTTCCCTTCTCCCATCTCTTGAGAAGTGGTGCCTCATGGAAGGGAATCTCCAGCTGTTCCCCCCCTCGTGCCCCCAGCACACTTGCTTTCCAGCTGGCAAAGCACAAACCAACCAAGAAGCTTGCTCCGGGTATGTGAATTTCAAGTTGGAGTTATCAATTCATATTGATTTTGTGCTGCCTTATTGGACGTCAGTGCAAAGCCTCAGCGGGCTATATTAGTATTCTCGGCATGGGGAAGGGTTCCTTCCCAAGTAGCTAGGGGTGATATTACCGATCCAGATAGTATCCAAACTCAATATCCTGTTTCTCCTTTTCTCATTTCCTGTTTGCAGGTCTGAATGCCAGCCTTGTCAGAGCTGGGGGTGGGGAGGGAGACAGCAGGACAGTATGTGCGCAAGAGAGGGAAAGGCAGAAAGTGGGGATGTTGAGGGGGGAACGGGAGGGGGAGGCAGGCAGAGGGGCTGCAGACTCTTTTTTATTACGGATTTAATAATGACAAAAGAACATCATTAAACATTCATTAGAATTATTTAATTAAATTTTACTTTGGAGAAAAAAAGAGATTAGATATGATGCAAAAAGCAATATTGATTGAGAAAAGAACAAGCTGGGGAGACGTGATTTAAATTAAACTCTGGGTGCTCTCGCTCTCTCCTTTTTAAACAGGGAAGCGCAGGAACGTGCTTTGAGGAGCTGAGAATGAAGAGTCAGTAGCTCACAGTTATCATGTTTCCCCACTCCTGACAGGGAAGGCTCTGGGGTTGGGACCCCACCCAGGCTCTCTACAAGGCTGACATTCACTGCGTCCTGCCCAAAGGCAACTGCTGCCCTGTTACCACCATGCAGTTGCAACAAACCCTCTCTCCTAGTGAAATGGCACTAACTGCTCCTGCTAGTGCTGGGGCCCTATACCTGGCTGTGTCAGGCAATCTCACAGCCTTGAGGGAAGGATGACCCTGGTGTTAAGAAAGAAGGTCAGCTCTTCGCTTTGCCACAGACTTTCCATGTGGCCTTGAGCAAGACACCTAGCCTCCCTGTGCCCAGTTCCCTCTGTACAATAAGAATAGTACTGCTTCCCCACTATGCAGCAGGGGATGGAAAAGACTATGAACACCAAGCTGTGGTAACAGGAACCCTGTTAGATAGAAGAGCTTTTTCACTGGAAACTACTGGGAGGAAGCATCTGCACTAAAAATGTGTGCAAACCTAACTCAACCAGTTTCTAAACCTCCTTGCACAGCTGTGGATGCTCTTACATGGCTTCCAGAGCAGGTGCCATTAGCTGAGCTCCATCTAGCCAGTAGCAGCCACTCTGAAAATGACTTTCCTGCTGCCACACATTTAACTCAACTGCTTTAGAGACAGGCTTAATTATAATGGGGATGACCATTTCCATATATAGGTTGAGACGGAAGGAGTATGGCAGAGGTTGAATGGGATGGGTGGGTAAGAAAAAGCACGTGGGGGAGGAGGAGGAAAATTACAGAGAATGAACCAGGTCAAACCCCTGGGAAACAGTCACTTCCTCCCAGAACAGACCATAGACCCATGGAAACACACACACTAGCCCCATGGGTCCCGATTCAAAAAAAGGAAACCAACATAAGCTGTGTCTGAAGTGAGTTAAGAGCATCTGCACACATAGGGTTTGCTCTGACTTAACATCATCCCTGTCTTGGAACTGATGCATGACCAGGAGTGAGCTTGGCAGGCCAGGACATCACTCCAGTTGATAGCACAAATACTATGCAAACACCCAACAACCACAAGACTGCCATCATGCTAGTTAGGGGAAATTTTAACTATGTTTCAGCAGGACTGTGATATGTGTGGTGGAGGGAGGAGTGGTGTGTGGGTCTGGTTTACAATTCAATCTGGGCCTCGCTCGGGAGGAGGGGGCCATGTCCTGCTGCTGGCAACATGCAACACGCAGGGCGCAGAGGCCAAGGGGATGGTGAGGCCAGGAAAAGAGCCACTGACACCAGGAAGGGAGATGGGAGCTGCAGGGAGCAGACCCTAGATACCTCTGGCATGTGTGTGCATCACAGGTCCCTCTCTGTGCCAGCTGCAAAGGACATGAGCCCTGGCTGGGAAACGCTGGCTGCAGCTACAGCAATCTGTGTCTTCTAGCTTAGGGGGCCGCTGGCTTGGTGGCTGGCGTATTTGCCCAGATGGCAGCCACCAGTCCATGCACACACAGAGAACCAAGGAGCTGGGCAAACAAAGAGGGAAGGGAAAGATCAGGGGCTTCATGTCCAGAGGTGCTTAGCACCTCAGAGGGAGCTGCTGCCCTGCTCCTTTAACCATCCACCAGGACTGCAGGTGGGAAGGAAGCTGCAGAGAAACCCATCCAGTGTCTTCAGCTCTTGCAACATTTTCCTTAGAGCTGCTGCTCAGAATTTGGGTTGTTGTGCAACCGTGTCTGCAGATATCCCCACCTGGCACTCCTGGTGGCAGGGGAAGGACTGGAAATCCTGCCCTTGAAAGGCAGAGGAACCACAAGACAAACCCAGATGTTTGCAGTTGTTCTCAGTGGGCACCAGCTGCTAGGATGCGGTGTATGATCTCTGTGATGGGGCGATGATGATGTTGCCCGATTAGATGGTGCCATCTTTAAGGCAGCCACTGTCCCTTCCTTGGGGCCTGTGCAGTCCCTGGCACTGTGAAGCACTGTAGTGAAATTCATATTTCAGTAGCTCCTGGGTCCCAGATGTAGGCTTCAAGCACTGGAGCAGAACAAGAGGATGCTGCTAAATCAGAGGTCTCACTGCCTGGGGAGGCTTTCCTTGTGTTGGCACAGAGTGCTTATTTCAGACCTTGTGGCGTTACTCTGTCATCTGGCTGCAATGGTGCCTTGGGGATTATAGGAGTCACAAACCAACACCAGCTGCTTGGCTTCTGAGTATTAATGCCCTCCCCCTCCAAATGATACCCAGGCAGTGAGGCTGCAACAGAGAGACCATGCCAGGACTTCACACCCTCTGGGGGCAGCAGTGCTGGGAAGTGGGCCCTGGGGAAAGCAGCTTTGTAGAGGATGGAAAGAAACAAGAGACTAATTTCCAGAGCCTCAGGGCAGGACAGGCCCCTGAGACTAGCCAGGGGATGGCACAGGCTGTTTGGTCCTTCCTTAGGTCCTCAATGCCCCATTTTCACTTTCCTCCTGGTCTTGCAGCACCCATGGGCCAACTCCCAAATGAAGCCTGAGGATTCCCCTGCAGGATCAGCCTTCCCTAGGCCCTGCAGTGCACAGGGCTCAGGGGAAGCCTGACTGGCCCCATCAGTCCCTGCCACGTGCCATGGGGAAGGAGCTGGGCTTTAAAAACTAGGTCTGCTCCTCCCTGTCTCTTTAGAGCTCCTGCAGCATTGCTCAGCAATGCACCCGATGCAAGACCCCCACGAGGTGCAAGAGCAACAGTCTGAGGGTCTTTTAATAACAGTCAGTTTGCAAATGACAATGCTGTAACCCATACCTGGCAGCACATCTCCCTTGATGTGCTGAGTTTCCTTGTCCTGCCCCCTTCTCCACCTGCAGCTGCTTTCTCTCCCTTCTCCTTGTGCAGGCCTCAGAGGGCTCCCAGTGCTCTGGGGCTCATGCTCCGTGGGTCCCCCCAGCTGGGGGATACTGGCCTTGGCACAAGGCCGCTGGGAACTTGTTTCCTGGGCACCTTTGCCCTCACTGGTGCCCTCTGGTGGCCACGTGAGTGACAAGAGACGGAGCATTCAGCCAGTGCACGGCCCTGATGCCCAGCTCCAGGTGCAGCCTCCGCAGGGCCTGGGGCCAAGGTAACTCTTCCCCACACCCATGCCCCGAATGGAGGGCAGGAAGATGGTTCCATATGCTATCTTCCTCTGGGGACAGGCTGAGGCTACAGCATGATGCCTCGTGTATAAATGTGCTGCTATACCCACAGCATCCCCACCTGAGGGCACAACTCTGGTGCTCTCTGAGCACACAGGCCAAGGGGCAGACCTGCCTCCAGTGCTCCCAGTCCCAAGGGATGAGAGGCAGGTAGGGAAGGTGTTTCCCCCAAGGTCACCTGGGAGGTCAGTGGCAGAGAGGCTCCAGCTCTATATTTTGCCCCGTGTCCTGCCCGACAGCCCACATCCACGCCCAGGTCCAGAGCAAAACAGAGTCTGCCACCACTCAGATGAACACAGAGTCAGCAAACAGCTTGCAAGGCATGAGAGAAAGATGGAGGATAGGGTGAGGCCTTTGAACACAGTGAAATGCCCCCATGCAAAGCCCAGCACAAGGTCTGGTTAGTTTACTGGAGTGTTTCTCAGCCATTAGGGGTCATGTTTCCAACCCTTATGCTGAAAGCAGGAGGTCTAGACACTGACTAGGAAAAGAGAGAGCAGAACTTGCCCCATATTCCCAGGACTCCAGGAACTGGGGCTTTCAGCACAGTGCTGACGAGCACGACAGCACCAGACAACAATGGTCCAAGAGTCTCAGACCAAAGGGACACAAACCAGGGAGGAGAAAACAAGCCCCAAAGGAGGAGAGATCAATCAAAGTAAATTATACTTAATTAAACTGGGGAGATAATGTGCCATGATGGAAGTGCCCCCTCCCTGCACATACCCCCATCAGAAAAACAATCCAGCTGCAACAGGGACGGCCGGCGCGTGGCGGTGGATTTCTTAATCACGCTCAAGGCGCATCTGCATATTTCTTTCATTTTGTAGCAATTATGAAGTTAGTGTTTAATTTCCTGAGCTCTGTGAACAACCAGTGGAGGGAACAGTGTGAGCCGGGGCAGGAATAGCTCCGTGTAATTAACGTCATTAATCACGGTGCACACTTCACTCTCGGCAGGAGACAGGGCCCGTCTTCCCACCTCGCCAGGCAATGCGAAGTGCTCCGGACAGGGAAAGAATCTGGCTGGGATGAGCCCTCAACGGCAGACAGAGTCCTGAATGGGACAATGCTCACCTGTTGCTGTGGCCCCCCCTTCGAGCTAGGACAACATTGGTTCTAATTAACAGTGAAGACAAAGACCAATTCAAACCAGGAACCCCCGACTGTGAGCCCACGGGGCCGTCTCTGGGCCATGAGTTAGGGCCCGTTTTCTACCCCTGGCTCTGAGGGGAGAAAGAGGCGTCCAGAACGCCGAGTGGGGGCTGGGAGTCACGACTCCTGGTTCTAGTCCTCTGTTTTGCTGCAGGAGCCTCACTGTGCTGCACCCGCTGAAGGGGGAAGCTAAGTCAGCTGCTCTCTCAGGTTGTGCTGGGGAGAAGGGGGCACAAGATGTCAGTATTTGGACCTTTTCCCCAAGCCCTGGGGAAAGGCCTGAGCACATGTGAACTGCTGTTGTTTCCACTGACAGTGGCCGTTGGCCCCTCACTCTCAGTCCAGACCTGCCGCTGCTCAGATGTGGCTGGCAGGGCCTCACCAAGCTGCGCCTTCACCTGGCTCCTGCCGTGCTGCTGTGAGTGCCGCAGGGACTCAGGGAGCTGGGGACAGGGCTCCATTCATCACTGCCTTGTCGAGTGGCTCATTATCTCATTTGTTTGCTGGCTCCTCGCAGCATCGTCACTTCTCATTACTCCACAGCCCTGGGGAAGGGGGGAGTGGGGGGGCATAGCAGGGACCTTCCTGCCGAGCACAGCCAGAACCTGGTGGTGAGAGAGCTGCACAGGTAGGGACTGCACCTCCTGGCATGCCTTTGTGGTGCCCAGCACAGGTTGATAAATCACTGATCCAACCAGGAGAGCAATGTCGACACAGGTGCCACAGCCTGACAGACTCACCTCCATCTTGACCTGTGGGCATCCACCTGCTGGGTTCCTTTCACAGCCAGCACTGTGGTGCCTGGGGAGGTGCAGGGGGGCTAGGCCAAGATGCCAGCACCCCAACTAGGCAATGTTCTGCTGATGCTTTGCCCTGGTTCCAAGGATGATGCAGAGGAAGAAGGAACAGGCCCCTACATCCCCCCAGGACAACATGATTCCATCATGGGCAGTTACAGGCCTTGTCTCTATCTGGAGGACCTGAACATTGCTGTCAACATTGCCAGACTGGCATGCTGGGGCAGGGGTGATAGCAGAGGTAGCTTCTGTTGCAAGGAATGTCCCTGCGGTGGTTCAGAGGTGATGGAGGAGGTCAGGGATGCAGGAAGGACAAATTTGAGAGGCCAAAACAGGCTGCAAAGGCTTATTGCTTGAGAAGCTGCCATGATTGGGGAGCTGCAGTGAGGTGACAGCAAGGGCAGCAGGGGCAAATCATGGAGTTGACTTGGCTGGATTAGCCCTGGAGGCCTGGCAGCACTTGGATGAGAAGGCAGACGTGGGCAGGGATGTGGCAGCCATCAGCTCCCACTCACCAGCTATAGAACTGCTTGAATTGAATGGATGATGGAGGCAAGGGGTCCACAGGGGTTTCATTTTTGAAAGGTGGCTGCAGCACACCAGAGCAATCACATCTGGAAGGTGCAACGATGGAGGAGGGATAGTGCAGAACTGCTGTCCTGTGGCCATGCTAGCATAGGATGAGCCATTCTGTTCCCGCAGCCAGGTCTGGAGCGGATGCCACCATGCGGGGAGGCTCGCAACATCCCTAAGAGAGGAGCAGCTGTGAGTGCTGGAGAGGGCTAGACAGTGGAAGAGCTCCCCAAGGACAGGCAGATGATGCAGGACCTGATGAACCCACAACATGGGGCAGACAAAGGAGCTTGGCTCCCTCTGTCTCAAGCTGCAAACTCTCCTTGGGAGGGGATGTGCAGTGAC
Source organism: Gavialis gangeticus (assembly GCF_001723915.1). Taxonomy (NCBI): domain Eukaryota; kingdom Metazoa; phylum Chordata; order Crocodylia; family Gavialidae; genus Gavialis; species Gavialis gangeticus. The sequence goes on from NW_017728984.1 coordinate 446,483, forward strand.
TGATGAAGTGGGGCCTATAAGGTGAAGGCACAGACCAGCTTAAGTCTGGCAACCAGTGTTAGGAAAGAACCCTGCCACTACACCAGCTGGGCATGCAAAGCGGAGCAGCACTGCGAAAATGCAGAGGACCAATTTGGCAGCCAAGAGGGGGCTCAGGCCAAGCCGCCCCCCACCCCTGCCCTCCCAGCTGACATCAGAGGAACCGCAAATGGGTGTGGAGACCCACGCCAACACTGGGGACCAGAAGGCACCTCAGAGCACCAGTTTCTCTGTGCTCAGCTGTGCTGATCACGTGCCACCAGCTCGGCAATGGAGCGCCTGGTGGGCCAGGTTCGAGTCGAGTTCACCCTGTATCTCTGCAGAGGACAAGCAAATCATCTCCACATGGGCCGTGAGGGAGCGTGGAGGAGAGGGGGACGCTTGCCAGCACGCGGCCTCGGTTCAGATCCCTGCTGACAGCTCCCCAGCAGCCCCCGCATTGCCTGTCATTCCATACAACAAACTTCAAAGTAAACAAGGCGCCCAGGCCGGGGCCGCTGCAGCCACTTTATCATCGCCTGGGAGTATTTTCCTTCCCCCCCGAGCTGTTGCCGTTTGATAGCGCTTAGGGAAGCCGCAGAGAGCAGGATTTACAGGGCAGGTGCCCGAGTGAGGCACTGGGATCACTGGCTGGGCCCCAAGTGAGAGGGGAAGAGAGGGTTGCACAAAAGCCTTCAGACAGCGGTTTTATATGATAGGGACCGGAGAGCAACATCCATCTTCGTGCTTAACATTTCATCTCCAGATCAACAGCCCATTCCTTCCCCCACGCTCAGCTGCAGCTGCTGGCTTATCTCTGCACTGAAGCATTTTCCTCTTATTGCGCAGTTTGCAGGAGGAGGGATATGTGCCAGACAGGTCTCCCCTCCAGGTCAGTGCGCTACAGCCACGGGCTCTGCAGGATTGGGTCAGTGGCAGGGTTTATGGCATGGGATTAATCCTGTGCCAGCAATCAGCTTTAAGGGGATGTCTTCTCCAAATGAAGGGGCTGAGAACTGGGTCCTTCCAAAAACCCCAGCAGTCATCCAAGGGTGCAAGGGGAAACTTTTGGAAGTGCCTAAGGGCTCATGTAGTCAAATGTTCAGCAGTGATGAAGGCCTATAGGAGCACTGGCCTCTAGTACCTGAAGCACTTTGAAAATGGGACTACGACTCTCAAAACTTTGGCTTTCAGAGGGTTCTTTTCCCCATGCCCAATCAGTGATTCAGGGCTGGAATTTTCAAAGGGGCAACAGGAGTCTGGGGCCCCAATGCTCTTGGAAATCCCAACCCTTCCCGTGATGGAGGTGCCTAACTCCAGCTCTGCCAAAAGGCTGAAAATGGCTGCTTGCCAAATGCCATGTGGTTTAAAACATCCCAGGCACTTTTAACTTAACTTCTTGCTGGCTGGCCCTAACTAGAGACTAAATTTTTACCTCCATCACTGTCTCCTCTAGTACCATCTAAGATAAACGCCATTATCCTAAAGTACCACCATGCAGCTCACTTGGTACTGCTGCAGCTGACATGCACACGAGCCCTGAGTTAACACAACCAGCTATCGTGGTCTAAGCAAGTGCCATCTGCCTTCACCCAAGCAAAGCCCATGGAGTCTGGTTTCAGACATGCTGAGAACCAGCAGCACCTCCAGACTTCAGCAGAATGGGGGGTGATTGTATCTTTCTGAATTCAGCTCCTGTACTGAGGCACTTATACAGCCGTATCTGAGCCTCTCGGCATGAGGGTGAGTCTCTTCCTAGGGCAAAGGGCCCAAATGAGGCCTAGGCGCTACTTCAGCTCCTGTCTGAACCTGACTGCAGGAGTAGGGCGGCAGACTGCAGGGCCTTTGTGGCAGGGATCAGCCTGAAGGGACCATCAAGCTTGTAGGCACAGTGGGCCAGGGAAGAACAGCAGGAGGTAATGGTAGTGATGGAGAATGGCCATCACAAGTGGGAGCAGCCGTGGCCAGGTCTCTGTACCAAGGAGCAACCGGCTGCTGGAGCTTCCTGCTCATTCCTCTCATGACCGCTTGCCTGCCTGGGGAAGTGGGCAAGCCCTGGTATTTTTATTACATCCCAGTTTGCTGCCAAGTGCCTGCATCACCGGCAGGGAGGAGGACCCGTTCTTTCTTCTGAAGCGCCGAGGAGATAAGATTGGATAGTTAAGAAAGATCTTTGGAGAAGGCTGCCAAGCTCCAGGAAGCTTGCCGCGTACAGCATCTCCTTCCCACAGCCTCACTGGGCGCCATCTCGGCTTGGCTCTTTCCAGTCAATCCAGTCACCAGGGGTCTAGGCACAAGCTGTCCCTCTTGCCTTTCACAGTGAGGCTGCCAATCTTCCCAGAAGCCCTGGATCAGTGACCCCTGAACACTAAACTTTCTGCTTTCATGGTGAGGGAGGTGGTTGTTTTCAGCCCTGTAGCACAGGCAGGGAAACAGAGCAGCAGAGAGAGGGGAAGCTGCTTGCACAATCCCACAGTGAAACAAGTCAGACTTGGAAGTGGAACCCAGGAGTCCCGGCTCCCAGCTCCCCTGTGCTGCACCCCTCAGACCCCTTCATTCTCCATCTGCCAGCTCCTCTGGCTGAGTCAATCAGGAGGGGGCAGCCACACAAAGGTGTCACCACTGGCTACTAGGGTGACTAGTGATGTCCCAAGCCCCAGGCCGAGATGGGAACTCCAAGCTGACTCCAGGGGAGCAGAGGGTTCAGCACAGACAGCAAGTTTTGATAACATGGCTGCGGATAAGCATAGTGGGAGGGTTTGACAGCTTTCTGGCAATGGTCCTCATTAGCAAGGTTTGATCAAGGGTCACCATTGTTATTTTAGCCCCTGTACTTGGGAACAGGGAAACCACATAGCCTCTGAATCACAGCCCCCAGAACAGCAAAGGAGGACAGAGCCAGCCCTTCTTGCGGAGCTCCAGCTGCAGTTGTTATAGACTAGACATGATCGAAGTGCTCCATGCTGGAGATAACCTCCTGCTGGGCTACCCCAACCTGCTCCATGGAGCCCTGCCACTAGATCAGCCAGGGGAGGTGGAAGGCTGCAGCTCTGATTAATCATTCACTGTCCTGTTCAGGATGAGCAGCCCCTGTCCTCCTGCGGCTGCTACAGCTTATCTCTGTTCCCAGCGTGTTAGAGGAAATGCAGGAGGGACGGAAGGAATGGCCTAGACTGGGCACCAGTTCCTCAAAGCTGCTCTCCCTCCAGAGGCTGTCAAAGCCAGAGGTGGGCTCTGGCAGAACCATCATTTAAGTACACGCTGCCTTGTTTCCACATCCCTCCCAGCACTTCAGCCTGCCTGGCAGCAAAGTCCTTATGGAACACAAGCTTTACATATGCTGAAGCTGCTGGTAGTCTGGAACACATGTCCAGCCTGCAGTCAGGAGCTGGAAACCTAGCACAGAGCTACAAGGGGCATTAGTGGCCTCCCTGGCACAGAGCAGGGGACTCCTTCACCTCCTGCTGCCTCTTCTGCAAAGGAACCCAGTCTATGAGAATGGGACCAAGGCAAGATGTCAAGACCACCCTGGGACATGCCCAAGGTTGCACAGTGAGTCAGTGGCAGGTTAAGGAATTGGACCCCAGCTATCCTGACTCCCAGCCCTGTGTTCACATCACAACGCTGCCTATTCCTGCTGGAAAATCATGCAGAAGCCTTGGGTGGCTTATTAATGAAATCCTGTTAATAACAAGGCACTTAGCAATGGGCTGTTATTGACTTGCTGTTTTAAGACAAGAAATAAAAGTTTTGCTATTCAGGTCTTACTCATTTCTATTGCTACAGGGCTTAGGACTAGGAGCCCTGGACCAGGAGCCCACTGTGTGAGGTACTATACAAACACAGGACAGTACTTTCGCCAGACACCATCAACATCTGCAGCATTTGGGATAAACAACATTCCCCTGAGACCCAGTCTGAGCCAGTTTTGAGCTGAGTTTCCATTGATGCCAACCCCTGAAGAGTCCTGCAGAAAGGTAGATGTTTCTAGCTGGGCCCAGGTGTGAATCTTTCCCATTATTGTTCTATGCTTCAGCTCAAGGTACAAAAACTATCCACTCCACTTAAAAATAGCTACCTTCAGCCCAAACTTTTCTGGGGATGTCAGTGCAGAACTGGCTACTTAGGGCTGCACACATAGCATCAGGCAGAGCCTGCTGACAGCCAGGAGGAAGCATTGCTAGCTACCTGTATGCAGTCCAAAGAACCTGCCGCATTTTAGCTCTGGAGAGGCTTCTCTTCAGGGGCCTGACAACAACCACACTTTCATTTTGCAGCTATGCCCTCTCTGCTTCCAGCTTCACACACCACCCAGCCAGCTGGACCCAGGCTGGTTTGTACTCTAACACCTATTTTAATCTATACAATTAGAAAAATAGAATAACCAGAGGCAGAGCAGCCCTGCCCTCCATGCCTGGAGCTCTCTCCAGACATTCAAAATACAGTCCGTAAGCAACAATCCAGCTGCCCTTATCCCCCACAGGGAGAGAGCATAATAACCAGCACCAGCCAAGCAAAGCGCAAATGGAGCCCAGTGCCCTCACCCTCCGGCTTTCACCACTGCCCTCGCCAAAAACCTGAGCAAACAGACAGATTTTGCAGCCTACCCAGAAGCCAACAGATTTGGGGCCCTTTGCATCACAGAGCAGGGGACTGGGCTCCAACTCCAACAGGCTCACAGCTCCCTTGCATTCAAAGAGGAGAGCTTCAGCTCATGCACCTCTGTGCATGTTATCTGCAGACAGACAGCGAGGAAGCTTGCATCTCTGCCCCTCTCGGCTCCTTGGAACAGAGCTTCAGGACATTCCAGCTCCCCCTGAACAGCTGCCTCTGGTTGGACTAGCAGGACCTGGGTCTCCATGGCTCCGGGACCAGTGCTGTTATTCTTTTTTTTTTTTAAAGAAATGTTTTGTGTTCCAAGCCCAATCAGCCAAATCAAGTGCTGTTATTCACTCCAGTGCAAGGCACACCCGTTCTGACCATGCAGGATTCATAGATTTCAAAGACATTAGGGCTGGAAGGGACCTCAGAAGATCACCGAGTCCAGCTCCCTTCCCCAGGGGCAGGAAGTCAGCTGGGGTCAAAGGATCCTAGCAAGATAAATGTCCAAATGTCTCTTAAAGGAGTCCAGAGTAGTCTGTTCCAGGCCTTGGGGGCTTGGACAGTAAAGAAGTTCTTCCTTATGTCCAGCCTGAAATGGTCTTGGAGGAGTTTGTGACCATTTGAGCTTGTAACCCCTTGGGGCACTCTGGTGAACAGTCATTCCCCCAGATCCTGATGTACACCCCTTATATACTGATAGGCAGCCACCAGATCACCCCTGAGCCTG
>NW_017728984.1:456829-459812 GCF_001723915.1 Gavialis gangeticus
CTCGCTTTACCAGCTGTGACATCACATTGGTGGCTCATATTCATCTTGTGGTCAATCATGACCCCCAAGTCCCTTTCGGCCGTGGTACTAACAAGCGTAGCACTGCCGAGCCTATAAGCGTGGTGCGGGTTTTTTCCCCCAAGGTGGAGTACCTTGCAGAATGTTCTCTGCTACCCATCTGCTTTCCTCCCAATTTTCCCATGCAGCTCAGTTCTGGGCCTGCAGCACAGTTGCAATGGGCCAAATTCTACCTTTGGCTGCAAAAGGGCAAACGCATTTACTGCCCCCAGGACAGCCAAGGATAAAAAGAAAAGGCAGAAAGGAAGGAGCTGGGACACCTGGGCTCTTCTCCCAGCTCTGCCTCTGTCCTGCCTTTGTTCCCCTTCTCCCCTGTCTGACTGGGGCAGGACTGCGTCTCAGGTTACTGCAATACATACAAATTGGTCTCCTGGTTTGGCATTCTCTGTGACACTGCTGCTGGTCACCTTTCACAGTGCACATCTCCAGGAATCCCTCCCACACTTCCCTTTTCTCTTCTGCTACCTTCCTAACTCTGCATTTGAGAATGCAGCAGCTAAAACTCAGCATCAGGAGGAGGACGAGGAGACACGAATCAAAGCCACTTACTTCTCGTAGTCATGCTTGCAGTACAGCTGCCGGTTGCGGCAGTAGCAGGTGCCTGAAAGTGGCTGCAGACAGGCCGTGCACTTCACACAGCCCTCATGCCACGAGCGCTCGTTGACTCGCAGGAGGAAGCGGTCGGAGATGGGCGTGTCACAGCCGGCACAAACCTCCCGCATTTTGGAGTCCGACCCTGGGCAGGGAGGAGGAAAAACACTGGTGAGCTACAAGAAGGTTCCCTTTGTAAGCAAGACGGTCTGTCCTGAGGACTGAGGTTGAGGCCCCTCTGGGCTGAAGCAAAGCCAGACCTCAAGAGACGCCACATGTCTGACTTACTAGTGATAAGGACTGTACATGTAAGGCAGTGACATGTTCTTAGAGCCTAAAAAATACATGAACACATTTGTCCCACAGATACAAGCAGTGTCTCCTGAGAGCGCCCCCAACACTGCAGGGATCTACGACGGAGTGCACCCCCCTGGTGACTCAGACACAGGGACCTGCCAAAGCTCCACGTGCCCGCTGTCAGCCTGCCTCTTCCTGGCACACATTCCTCTCTGCTAGGGGCACTCAGTGGCAAACCAGTCAGACTCAGGATTCTTTTTTCCCCCCAGATGTTATCACCGCGTCAATCTGTGGCTACTCTTCAAAGGCTTCCCAGTGACAAGTCCAGGGGAGAGGAGTGCATGGGGGCAATAACTGCATTATCTGGGGCCTTGGATCTGGGCTTCAGGTTGAGCCAGGATTCCTCAGCCTATCATGTGCCGGCTCCCTGCCTGTCACACCAAGCTATGCAGGGTGCTGGAAACACTCACCTTGGCCTCGGGCCCAGATGCAAGTTTTACCCCACACAATTCTTAGGGCTGTGTGAAAAGGGGGTGCCCCAGCAGAATGGGGACAGGCACATTCCACAAAGAAAGGCCACAATCCCCCCTCAGCTAGAAAGCACTCACAGGCCCTGATCAGCCCTTGTGGGCTCCTCACACTCCATGAACCTCACAGCTTGATTATCTGCAGCAGGTTACTAAAGACAAGCCCTGCCCAGGCTGCTGCTGCTGATGTGCGAGGCAGGAGACTGTGAGGGCCCAGCTCCCTGCCCCCTGCACCTCATGTAGTGTTAGTGTCTGGATGTGGCAGCACTCCACACTCACATCTCTGCACTCGCTGTGTAGAGAAAAGCATAAGATGCAGGAACGTGGACAACAGAAACCAGGCTCTGTGAGGTCTAGATTGATGCACTGCATCCTAGATGGAGCGGTCTCTGGGGCAGGGCCTGCTTCCGCATTATTTGTTTGTGCAATGGAGTCCTCCAGTGTTGCAGTAATAGAAATAAACCGTAATTACTGTAATGCTGGTGCCAGGAGAGCCTTTACTTGGTGTGTCCTAGCTCCATCTCTGCTACATCACAGCTTTAACTTGGGAATAATATTGCCTCTGTCTGTTAGGCAATTACTTCCTGCTGTATCTCGCTGCTTAAGCAGGATTCTTTACTACAGCATGGGAGACCTCTGCTAACAGAAGCTGTCTCCCTGCCAGGCAGTCCAAGCCACAAAACTGCCAACACAGAAGAAGCTGGGCAGATGTGTGTGCACCTCTCCTCCCACCCAGCTTCAGAGGAAAGTGAAGGATGGCACGAGCAGGGAACAGTTTCATCTGACAGAGAGCTCCAAGGGAGAGGTGGAGATCCCACCACAGGGAAGTCTGTGCAAACTGGCAGACTCCACATGGCCTCTGGGGCTCTTCCACTGCCAGTTTGTCATCCAAGCCCAGCAGCTCAGGACATCCCCAGTGATCCTGCCATTCCTGGGCACAGGAAGTAGTGCTTCCTGCCTGGGATACCTGAAGCTGTGCTTTCCCTGGCATGTTCCTCCTTGCTTCCCCCACCACCACCCACCACCTCCATTTTCTCTCCCCTGATTGCATCTTTATGGTTTTCCTACCCCTGTGCATTTCCCTCTTCCCTTCACTGCTTCCTCCCCTCAACTCCTTCACTTCCCATTGCCCTCTTTCCTGCAACCACTTTCCCTGCCCCATATCCTGCCTCTGTTTTCTAACACCAAAGCAGCCAGGAAGAGGCTATGTGTAAGCGGACGCTGCATTTCAACCACACAGGCCACACAGCAGACTGTGTGTACACATGCGTGAATACATGCACATACATGTACACACTTGGCTGAAATAGCAGATGAGGCTGCAGGCTGGGGTTGAGAGCCTGGTACAGTGAGTCTTGGTAAGCAGGACTAAAAGGTGGGAGATACAGGGCTGGCAGAATGGGCAACAGGCAAACTGTAAGGGTAGGGGACCTAAATGGAGGAATCTTACTAAGCATCTTTCTTCCCTACCCTTAGTGATTAATCACAAA
>NW_017728984.1:460015-465643 GCF_001723915.1 Gavialis gangeticus
AAAAAAAAAAAAAAAAAAAAAAAAACAGCTGGAAGGAGTGCAAACCTGCAACCAGAGCCGCGGGAGTAGAGGCAAAACCTGGGAATCTCTTTAAGCTACTGGCACGTTACTAGCCTATAAGTGCATCGCTATTATTCCACAAAGCAGGAGAAACGCATTACGGAAGTAAAACAAGTTTTGTCCTTCAGGGCTTGTTACTCTTGTCAGCACTTGCGAGACCAAAGCGACACCCCGCAAACTGTTGTGTAGCCAACAGTCAACATGGGGCTGAGCCTGGCCAGGATCTGAGCCAGCTCCACCAGCTGATGTTGCAGACACGCTGTCTGCTTGATGCAGTCCTGAGCAGGACTGCCGGGATGGCTACTCAGCATCTCTGCCGGCAGCAAATTGCAGCCAGACCTGAGCCAAGCCCTCCGCAGCATTCAGCTCCCCAAGACGCTGCTTCACCAAATGCTGCAGCTTGGAAGTCAGAGGGTGGCACCAGTTGGAGAGAAGGAACTGAGATCATTCCCCCCCACTTCTCTCAGAAATGGCCCCATCCCTTCAGGCACCCTGGGGGAACATCTTGTAAAAGACACAGGAGGCAGTGTGCCCAGTCTGGTATATCCCTGGATGGGGACCTGGGGGACTTGTACTCCAGCTTGGCTATAACCCAGCATGTAGCACATGGCAGGCTCTTTCCCTCCCATCCTTTTTTGGTTTTGTTTACTTGGACTGCAGGCTCCTCTGGGCAGGGAATGCCTCTCAGGGAGAGCAGGACCACACACAGTTTTTATGACACTGCAATACATGGGTAAGGGGCGTAATGTTTTACCCAGGTAGTTGGACGGATACAAGCTCCCATGCAGACACAGGCGTAACAGGGCTAAAGTACCACACACTGGTTGAGTTCATTCCTCCTTCCCCTCTGGGAATAGGGCAAGGTGCTTTCTTCAGACCCTGTCTTCTGACACAGCACTACACACATCATACATACATTTAAAACCCAGATAAAACAAAACATGCCACTGCACCCAACCTTACTGCTGGGGAGATTATGAGAGAACAAGACCTGTGTAGAAACAAGGCTTGTGTACCTCGTGCAGGGTCTGTAGGCCGTACTGCTACGCAAATGATGATGGTTCCCTGCAGGGACCATTCATGTGCATTGTAAAGCCAGTAAGAAGTTATCTAATTAACAATTTTAACAGGGCAAGAGGAGAACTTGTTTTTTGCATTTAACATCTGCTGTTATGCACCGTCACAATCCCTCACCCTCTGCTTCCTGGGCTCCTAAGCCACAAGCCAAATGACCCCTGAGCACCACACAGTCCAGACCTGCAATCACAAGCTCTTTCAGCCAGGGAATATTCCTAGCACCCAGCAGGTGCTGCCACAAGCTAGTAATTAGTTAATAATAGCCCCTATCCTTGCTGCTGCTCGCACTCCCACAAGAACCCTGGCAGCTCCACTGCAGCAGATCAGAATCTCTCCAAGAGGAGTCCAGGCTGAATGACCAAACCGTAGCAGAGGGAGGAATTTTAGGGGCAGAGATTTCAGATGGGCTCATTTTCTGGATGATCAAAGATGTTAACCATCAATTCCAACCCTCCCACCCTGTGTTTCTTCTCCCTTTGCCTGACTCAATGCACCTTTTCTCTTATTAAAACACCCAACGCAGTTCAGAAAACAGGGAAGTTTGCACATTTAGAAGAAAAGCAAATGGAGTTCAGCCATGGGGCTCTCTGTTTGGCTATCAGCATTTCTTCTGCCCTGCTGGATTCAGCTACTGTCAGGCATGTGAGTGGTAAGGGCCCTAGCAGCAGCATGATAGTACCAGAGCTGCTGCAAGGCACTGTGATGCTGCATGGCAGGGACAGGGCAGCTTTAAAGGCCCAGTTCAGAAAACAAATTCACAGAAGTTTAGGGGTGGAAGGAACCTTGTAAGATCATCAGGTCCAGCCCCCCTGCTCTGGGCAGAAAAGACTGCTGGGGTCAAATAACCCCAGCAAGGTGTGCACTTAAAAGCACTTAAGCCTAGTCTAGACCAGTGATTCTCAGCCAGGGCACACTGGGGTGCTGCCACAGGAAATGTGAGGAGATAAGTAGATAAGGGCAGACTCAGACTTCTCCTGCCCCCACTACCTGACCCCTCTGCAAGGAGGTAAGTACTGGAAGAAATAAATCTGTTTTTGAAACGGTGTGCCACTCAATTCACAAGTCATGGAGGGGATCTTGAGCCTAAAAAGGGGGGTCTTGAGTCTAAAAAGGTTGAGAACCACTGCTCTAGGCTCAGGTTGAAGTGTCATTGGCTGAGCAAAGACGTATTTAAGCAGGTGTCTAAAAGTAAGCACCTGCTTACGTCCTAAACATTCAAAAAGGAGCAAAAGGCAGGTGCAGATAATGACAGGAACTGATAATGATAAGGAATTGGAGATAAAATGGTCTGGATCAGGGTCAGGTGTAGACACAGGAAACAAGAGGGGCCTCTGTCTGAAGTGGAAGCTCTCAGCTGCAGCTGCAGCATTTGCTTACGCACTCAAACAGCAGCAAGGGTCAAGCAGAGGAAGGCAGGGGAGAGATTTCTTTGCATTTTGTGGAGGGCAGTACATCAGGTTGTTGGTGTGTCTCGCAGGACTGGGACTGGGCTGGGAAGAAATTTGTTTTGCTTCATGATGAACTGATGGACACTATGGAAACATGGAGGCTGGCTGGGGTTTTCTTACGCTGCTGAGTAAAATTTGAATGTTATACCTAAACTGAGTCCCACTCCACACACAAACCCTGAATTCATGCATGGCCACCCTACAATTAGCACAGTTCTTTAGCTGCTGATACCATAGCCCTGTCTAGCCCAAAATTGGCTAACTCAGGTGGGGTTAACTTGAAAACCAGGAAGTGCCCCTAAGATCTGCTGTCCTGCCCAGGGGTGGAGATGGGAAGAGTGATGGAGCAGGAAGAAGAACTAATGGCTAAATGCAGATGCCAGATTCTCAATCACAGCTGGATTTTCAGGAGCTTGGTCCCACCATGGCACCTAAATAAAAAGGGACTGGGGTGGTGCAGGTGCTAAGGCACAAGGTTGAGAGCTGAGTGGTCATAAGCTTGAGGTCATAGCAGAAGTGCTCATGGTGCAACTGGGAATTCTACTAAATACCTTGTCACAGACACAAAAAAGGAAAGGACCTAAATAAAAGTCAGATCTCCCAGACAGTTTTTTTCTTCACATGCACCTTGGGGTGCTGGGCTCTCCCCCACCAGTCCTCATCTAGAACCAACTAAAAATTGATGCCATTGTTTCTGCAGAGAATTTCTACTTTCCAACAAAAATTCAAACACTGCTAATACAATATTTTTGATTTATAAAACTCATCACCATTTTCTGCCGCAGATACACACTTCCCACAGAAATCACCATTTAGTCCCAATCCACTCCTCTCTCCAGTCACTTTTCCAGGGCGTGATTTACAGCCAGCGCCATGCTCAGCCCACTTGCTGAACAGCCCTGCAGGGGCGACAGGACTTTCTGTGGTGGAGTGGAGGGCACCTAATCTCTCTCTCAAAGCACAAGCTTCTCTTCAACTCAAGAAATGTGGATTCTGGTGGGAGACGCTTTAAAACTGAATTAGCCCTTTTGAAAATGGGGCAGATCTAAACAACAGGGAGAAAAAAGAAACAAAACAGAAAGCCAAAGGTCTGTGAACTTGAACGTGGTCAGCGAGCCTGAGAGATTCACAGAACTCCGTGCGGCTTGCCCCTCCCTGCTAAAAAACACACTTTAGGTTATATTAAGTAACCAAGTGAGCTGGTTGCCAAGGATTACGGCTTGTGGAATGCAACAGAATCCTGCCCGTTGCCAACCTATATTGTGCTTCGCTGACACTGGCCGTGTGAGCAGACCAAGAGCCCAGGGCGTGAGTTATTACCCAGTAGTAATTCACACCTGGAGCTTTGTTGGGCACAAGGCCAAGAGCCCAGCAGTCACTTAAACAGGACACAAGGGTAACAATCCCATTACTCGATGCAGGATGCAAGGTGTGTTGGGAACACCAGTTGCCCCTACAACACCCAGCCTCTCTTAGAAATGGAGCAACCTCAGAGAGGGCTCGACTTGCAAGGGGACATGAAGAAGCCTCTGCCCTTTGAGACCCTGCAGGGTCTTAAAGACTGCAAGGGGAGGAGACTGAGGGTGCCCTGAGGGTGAGGATACAGCCCTCTGAAGCACACTTACATGGGAAAGGTTAAAAATCCTGTTCCAGTCCCCAGAGTGGGAGACTCATTGGAAAGAAGCCAATTTCCAGTCATCTAATTGAGCAGCTCCCATTGGAAGGGCCGCCTGTTTTCAAGCATATCCTTCCAGTATCAGTTTTGGTCAGCATCTTACTGGATTAGTACCTTAGTCCTGCTGGGATGTCTACACCTCGACCTGCACCCACACCTGGGGCTGGTGTGCACAGACAAAGCCCCTAACTAGTCCACAACATACAACAGTGAAATGCACCACGAAGAATAGGGCATCACCCAGCTGTCATTACTTGCATGAGAAGAGGCCTAGAGACCCAGGACAGATCAGAACCTAACTGGGCTGGGTGAGACAGTCCCCGTCCTGAAGCTACCATCTAAGGAGAGGAAAGCAACGGGCTTGGCAGGGACTTGCCCAAGACTCCAGCTTCTCTAGCCAGAGCCCTAAATGCAAAAGCCCCCCCTGGACTGGCAGACACTGCCCATAAGACGGTAGGTTTCCGCACACCCAGGACCAAGCCACAAACAACTGCATGCCCCAGGGTGGGATCAGAATTCACACCTTTGCCCCCAAACCAACAGGCAGATTAAAAACTAAGTGTGATGTAGACTCTCAGCTCCTGGGGAAAAGAGCCTTTGCTCTGTGCAAGGACAGGGTTGGGCGTAAGCGTCCTCCCATCAGACAGTGTCATGTAGGGAAAAATCAATGGGGGCGAGCAACAGAGGAGACCAGGGACAGGCAGGGACAGCAAGGCCTTGTCTGTTGGCACCTGCAAGGTCCAAGCAGGGCCCGCAGTGCAGACACAATAAACAGTGGAAATGCAAATAGCAGAGGAGATCCTGACCAAGGCGGGTTTGGGGTGAGCTGTACAGTGTGTGAAGGAGCCCTGCGTGGGTGCCTGGTCCCTGGCCCTGCTCCTGGAAGGGCCAGAGCCAAAGCTCTGCGTTTCCCTTGCTTAGGGGCAGCTGTTGGAGCTGGCTGGAGGGAGGGAACATCCAGTCCAGGCAGAGCAGTGACCTGCCCCTCAGGGCTGCTGGTGGGATCTCGCCCCCCAAGCCCAGGCTGCCCTGGCCCGGCCGCCTCAGCGTCTCCGGACAGCGCCGGCCCTGCAGAGACTCGCCCCATGCCCGGGGCAGCGGAGGTACTCACCAAAGCCCAGTACCGGGGTGGCCTGCTGCAGGCAGGAGGGAGCCTCCTCGGTCTTCATGCTCGGAGCCCGGCGGGGAGCGGCTGCGGGAGGTAGAGGCGGCGTTAGCGCGGAGATCGGCCGGGCCGTAGGGCTCGGGGCTGAAAGCGTGGTGCCTCCCCCACCGAGTCCTCGCCGCCCGCCCCACAGGACACGAACGGCCCGGCCCGGCCAGCCCCGCTCAGCGCCCCGGCGGCAGCGGCGCCCGCGCTCCCCGCTC
>NW_017728984.1:466478-474009 GCF_001723915.1 Gavialis gangeticus
CCACCAGCCTCCAGCCCCTCGCACTTGCTGCCCCGTCCGTGTCGGGCCGGCGGCTGCGGGAGGGCCGGGCCGGGAGCGGGAGGCAGGGGCTTCACCCTCGACATCGCTCTCCCCGCCCAGCGGCTCCGGACTGCAGCTGCCCCCGGACCCCACGTTTCCCATCCACAAGCGGCTCCTTTTCTTTCAACCGTGGATTTTTTTCCCCTGGGAAAACGCCTGTTCAGGCATGGGGTGGGGGACTGTTGCCCCAAAGTCATTGCAGAAAGTTGCTTGGGTCTATGGGGAGAGGTGAGGGTCGCCCAGGGTGGTTGGTCTTTCCCTGGGTCAGAGCATGTCTCATCCTCCCAGCTACCTTTGGGGTGTGAAGAGCCCTTCCTCAGGCCTTTTGGATTCCCCTCCTGGGCATTCGGCTCCCAGGAGAAGCGTGTTTCAGGGTTTTAAAAGAAAAGCATTGACAAAAAGTGCTGTTTCCCTACTGGGCAGGGGGAGGGAGTAAACTTCTGGCTGGTGTTGGGGGTCTCCAGCCTCACCTGGTACAAGGGAAAAGGATGCATTGGCATCCTTGATCAGGTGGCTCTGGCTGCCAGAACAAGAGGGTGCCTAGGATCTTGCCTGGGGCTGATCTGGCCCAAGGGCTTTCTTGGCACCTGGAAATGCTAATTCTGAGCTTCTTTGGGAACACAAGAGTATTGGCCAGCAAGGAGGGGCAGTGCCAGCCTGCATCTGGGATATTTCCCTTGGATCCTGTGTACCCCACTTCCAGTAGTGCTGCTGGTGAACCTTTCCATTTGGGAAATGATGCTATTTTGGAGGGTTTATGTTTGCCCTGCCATCCTGCTTTGGGAGCAGGGAGCAAAAGCAAAAAAACCTTTGGGGAAATTATATTTTCCATTTGTGGATGAGTTGCTCTCTTGAAAATCAGCAGGAAAGCATCTGCAACCAGTCCCAGTTGCAGCAGCTAGTGGGCCCTTGGCCGCCATGGTGCAGGGTTGGAGGGCTCTTGTTCTGCCCCAGCCTGCAGACTAGCTAGTTTCTCACACATCTTGTCAAAGGAAAGAGAAAGCCTTCATGAGCCACGGCCCCAAGCAGTAATAAACCTTTATTAGGCAGAGTCCTTGAACAGCACAGATCGATAGGACCCTCCCTAGCCACCCCAACTCGCTGAGCAGGGAATTCCCAGCCAGCTGCCTTGTGGATCATGCCAAAGTGCTTTTTGTGAAAAATCTGGGTTCTTTGGGAGAATGAAAATCTGTTTGTCCATCCCCCTCCCAAGACAGTAATCTGCAAGGGAGGGGACAGGAACATACGCAGAGATAAAAGGGAGAAGGGAAGGAGGGGTAGCCAGAGAGGCAGGTATAGCATTGGTGCAGAGCACAGCCCCTGGGATGGCACAGACTCCTACTTTGATGTGTGGGTTGGGAGAGCCACATGCTAGCTCTGCTCAGGCCGGCACAGGCTTCTCGCAGATGTAGTGACACTCGTAGGTGCAGGACACATCATTCCATTCTCCAAAGGTCCACAAGTGGGCACAGTCCTCACGTGTGCCACTGTCGTTAGGCTCTCCTTTCTTCCAGAACCTAAATAGAGGGGTTGGCACAGGGCATGAGAAATGAGGGCTAAGGTTACAGCAGGAGGGGCCCCTGACAGCCTTGAAGGCAGCCTTCCCTGGGGCTTCCTTTGGTTCAGGCCATCAGCCTCACATGCTACGTAACCTCTGCTCACTGGACCCTTTTGCTTTCCCCAGCCATGTTCCACCCAGCACAGCACAGGTTACAGCAGAAAAACGGGGGTTAAGAAAGGGGACTTACGTGAAGCCGTTCATGTAGTCAGTCCCGTCGATCCACTCCCATTTCCCTTCCGTGTTTAGATCTGTGAGTCCAAGCCAGTAGCGCTCCCTGCCTTGCATCCTGTATGCAAGGAAATTCTGCAGTCGGAAGGTGGTGGGAGGCGAAGGAAAAAGCACAAGGACTTATCATCTCATGTATACATGGTGCTTCCATTTCCATTGCTACAGTAGACTCTGAGCAGGGAGGGGATGCGCTGTGTATGTACCATGCTCCATGGGCCTGTGCCACATTACACACATGTAGTACCATAACACAGCACAGAACACAGGCCAGGTGTGTCGTGTCCCCCTCTTGTGGTGGGTGCACAGAGAATAAGAGTCTGCTATTGTTAATAGAGCTGCCCCTTTGGCTCAAGCAGCTGAGGCCTGCGCTTTGGAAGGGACTGATCAAAGCCAGTGACCTTGACAAGCATTGTCACACATCCTACTGGGAACATACATGATTGTGCTGTGGAGCTGCCTAGCCAGCAATATGCAGCTTAAGACATGTCCCCTGGGGATGTGCAGGGTGAGGAAAGGAGTGGAACAAGCCTTCCCCTTCCTGGCTCTGGTGACTTTACCTGTTCAGCCAAGTTGTTAATGACAACCAGCTGGGAGTGTAGCTCCTTGCACTGCTTCTTCGCCTTGCCCCAGTCCATCTCTTGCAGTGAGAAGTAATAACACTTCCCATTGAAGTACCTCCACTCTCTGCTCTCTGGCCCGCAAGGGAACACTGGAGAAAGGAGGGAACAGGTGAATGTGAGACACCAGCCAGGTTGACACTGCACCATACCAGACTCACTTGATGGTGAGGTCCCAACCAACACCAGACACAGGTTTCATTGGAACACAACAGCATAACCCCTGACTCTGAAAAACACTAGTTTCCCACAAACGTAGTGATTACTACCCAAAACAGCCCATTCTAATGGCTACAAAGACTCCCTTTTTCACTAGAAAAGTATGTCGGAAGCCGAGACCTTCAGTACTGGGTCAGTGAGCCACAGAGTATTGCTTTCCCTGCAGGGCACTGGCAACTGTGGGGTGGGGTGGGTGTTTTTACATAAGGAGCTGCCCTCAATTCCAAGGCACCTGGAGGAGATCAAACAGGCCAGTCTGCTGCATGGTTCCTAGAAGAGGCATCAATCAGGGTAGAATCAGCAGGGCAGATCCAGAGAGGAGGGCACAGCCGGGGTCAATCAGTGCAGTGAGAGCTGGGGGAAAGGGAGTGTTAAGGATGCCTGGCACTTACACTGGTAGTCCTGGCTGGAATGGTTCCGTTTCAGCTGCGCTTGCTTCTTGTGGAGTTCAGAAGAAACCGATGAAACTAGCATCAGAGAGAGAAGACGGGCCCAGTTACTGGACCTCACAGTGGTCCCATTCTCTGCAACAGCATTACTTCACTTCCAAGATATGACCTATCTGGAGACACCTGCGACATGTGCTAGAAATGCTTTTTATTCAGGCTTCATTTAACACACCGGGAAAACTTAGGCCGCACCCCTGCAATAATCTGCAGGGCAAGACACCCCTAGGAAATGAATATGAACTTGTTCTCCAGAGCTTCCAGCAGATCTCAGAACATTCACTGGGAAATGGAAATGCCTTGGGATACAGGGGGGAAAAATCCAAAAGACCCCTTCCCCACCACCAGAGACTAATCTGTTTTGTGCAGGTTTTCAGGCAGCGCAGTCTCCAGTCACTGGCTGGCACTACCTTAGTCAACATGAGCCCACACTGGTCATGTGTTGTTTATTCTTTCCTTCTCCAGAGAGCAGGGACTATCCCATGAGTGTCTAGGTAGGGCCCAGTGCTCTGATGTTCTTGAATGGGAGTGTTTTGATATGAACAACCACCAGGACAGAGAGGGCATTAGCCTCAGAGTTAGAACCCAGGAGTCCAGGGCACCAGACCCCTTATTTCTTTCTGTCCTCAAATGCCTACTTAATGAGTAGTAGGAGATACTTCAACCCCCTAAAAACATGGTACCTTTGGAGAGTGACACCCCAAACAGGATCAGGGTCAACAGGAGAGAGAGCGCCAGCAGCAAGTAGACTGGGAAGAAGGAGCGCAGCTTTTGCTGGAGGAAGTTTCTGTCTTTAAAACAGATGAAGCAGATTCTGAAAGCACCACAACGGAGGCCTGCATTGACTCAGGGCGACCAGCCCTCCCCTGTCCCATTTTGATATGTGTAGTTCACATATGGTTTGTAACATTTTAGTAAATGATTCTAGAAACATTTGACCACTTCTTATAGAGGCTGAAAGTTCACTTAAACCTACAACTATAGCTTTTCCTATGAGTTATTTTTATTTACTGGTAGTTTGACTACATGCAGGGGCCTTACTCCAGACCCAGGACCCCATGTGCCAGGTGTTGTACAAACCCTAAACAAACCTGATTCCTGCTATAGAGCACTGTAAGCTAACACCCAGTCATACCACATACCTACAACTCACATACTTAAAAAGTCCAGTGGCCATTTGATCCTTTATAAATGACGGAAACATTATAACCATGTCTAGCATGCAGTACTTGGTGTGTGTTTAATGTTCCAAGCTCATTAAACCCAACTAATTAACCATTAAACCAAGCTTTCAGGGGGTGACTCATGGCTTGGGAAACCCTGGTTTCCATGTGCCCAATTTCATATACCCTAAGGGGGTGCTGATTTCAGAGAAGGGTCTGCACAGTTCTTTCCTTCTGTGTAGCTCAGGTTGGATGCCCCAGTCATTGAGTCCTGCTTCAGAGCCATAACCTCTCTGCAGCAGGATGAAGGTCCCTCATCCCTCTCAGGGTCAAGGTGGTTGTTGTCTTTTAACTGAAGATTGCAGCTCCTACCATGGCAGGAGTCCTCACCAAACAGTCCAGACCATTGGCATAAATTAGCCAGACTGACAAAGAGGTAGTAGCCCCATTCTTCCAACCCCTAAGAAAAGTGGGGCACATTGGCAGGTCAGTCCTTGCCCCCAGCTCCATTCCTGAGCTATTGTGTAGATGGGAAGGGAGAGAGGGCATTTACCTTTAAAAAGGTGCAGCTCATCCTGAAAACTTTCCTCATCCATTCTGGTGAACAGTGTCTGGAAGGCAGAGGGAGGGCAGCTCTGTATGGCCTTGGAGTATGGACAGAACGTGTGGGGCCACGTGGACTGGAATACCAATGACAGAAAAAATTAAATTCCACCTGTGATATTAAATCCAAAGGTTAATTTATAACCAGCAGTGGTCAGTCCACATACCCATTTGCTTGCTCGGTAGCTGTAGCACTTTGGATCCCTTCCATGTCCAGCCTGGTTTCAGCCTGAGACCTCTTTGCCAGACAACTGGCCTGTCCTTTTTTCCTCAGAACTTTTGGTGGATTTTAAATTGTACAGGAATGAAAATACAGGAGGCCCCATTCCTGAAGCTGCTTCCCTTAGGCACATGAAAAAAAGTCAGACGAAGTAAAGTAAAAGGGCAGAGTGAACATAGAAGTTGAGTTTGGAAAACAGAAGGATGAGCCTGTTTTGGAAGAAGACTGCAGCACTCCTGACCTTTGGAAACCAACTGCTAAACATGCCTAGAGTGTGTCCTAGGCTATGTCCCAACTGACTGCTTACACAGCAAACACATGGGCTTTGCTCAGATGATCATGGCAAGGGGGTACCCACCTCCCACACCAGCTCAAAGGGTCTTGGTGTTGAGCCACAGCTTATGTGTTTAAGAACCATACTCACAGTGTAACTTTGTGAGGTTTCATCACAGCAGTGTCAGGCCACCCTTCCAACAAAATAATGCCAGGTGCTGCACTGCTTGTTATTACATGGCTATTTTTGGGCTATTTCTATTGGCCGAGTCAAATTGTGGTAGCACTTTAGGACCCCAATATCAATCAGAGACCTGTTGTGCCAGAAGGCAATGGCCAGAGACAGTCACAGGTTACAGGGCTCACATTCTAAATAGACACATAGCTTGTGAGAAGGGAAACAGAGGTGGGAAGCAACTTGCCCGGGGTCATAGGATGCTGAGCCAGACAACACAGCTGTACTTACAATATCTGTGAGTCTGGCAGCACAGCTTTTGACTTCTGAGATAGCCAAACTCCAGAAATGAATGGGGTAAAAGTATCCACCTGTTGACTAATAAAACATACCATTGCTGTTCCCTATCACTTTGTGCTTAGCAATTACAGGCTCTGCAAGGACTCTGGAAAACTAAGAAGTCACAAACGATAAATATGAAATAATGCCATGCAGCCGGATTTGCAAGCATCTCTGTACAAACAAGTTTGTAAAGAACATTCAGATCTTGGAGTCTCAGCCTTGCCCACTGACTTGTGGGTAGAGTTTGACTTTGCTGTGTTCTTGCTTTCATTGTTGTTAATTTGAGTGTTAAATTGCCATAAATGAAGAGCCCGGACACTGCTGAAGTTCTAAGACAAGAACCAATGATTGAATCCACCGTTTATTTGAGCTTCAAATCTGGAGTTGGCAGAACACCTGCTACCACAGGCTGAATACAACAGGCCATGAGACCTTTACTGAGGCAGGACTGGGCACTTATCAATGTTTTTCCCTTTGTGTATGTATACAACTACAGAGCTTGCATCAGGCCAGTGCTCAAAGAGCAGTTACCAAGATGTGCAGTAACTAGTATTTTGTCATGAAGGTCATTGCCTTCCAGGTCTCTTGTTCGAGATTGCACAAGAAGCTTTCCAACTGACAGCTTGGCTGAAACAGGGAAGATAAGCTGGCTAGCAAATCCGGTGTTCATGTAGCAACAGCAACCTGGGGCAGGAAGCTTTACTGAGACAGGACATTTGCCTAAGGTACTTTGGAAATTCAGGAATTCAGCACCTGTATGTGGCTCCTTCCTTAAATCCTCACATAGGTTTCTGGCAGGGATACTTCCTGCAGGAGACTGTCACTTGAATCAGACACCCATGTATGGAAGAGACTAAAATAGTGTCAGAACTGATCATCCCAACATACCAGGATTTTCAGTGGGCCTCTGTTGCTGTTGATCCTGATTGATGCAACAGGCATCATGCATGTGATGAATGTTATTTTTATAAACAAGTGTAGTTCTTTGTTTGCTTTGCAGCTGCTAAAAGTCAAGAACACTTCTTGTAGAAGGATGCAGTATAGCAGGGGTGTCAAACATAGCTACTCCATCCAGTCCATAGACTACTGGTGGGCCACTGGAAGTTGGGGGACATAGCCTGGGGTGTGGCCTGCCAGAGTCCAGGCCCTTGGGTTCTAGTGGACATGGTGAGCAGCGGCAGGCGGGTGAGCGAGGGCTGATACAGCCCTGGTCACCATCTGGCTGTTTAGCCTGTCTGCACTACCATAGTCCTACTTCCTTCTCCACTGGCCCTGCTGCCTTCCCATGCTGGAGGAACCTCTGCTGTGTGCCCTGTTCCCTGCCCCAGAGCTGGAGGTACCCAAGCTGCTGCCACTGCCCTGGGCTGGATCTGACCTGCAATGAGCCACACAGTCTGGACCTGGCCCAGAGTTTGACATCCCTGCTGCAGAGCTATTTATGGAAGACAACCACATCCTCCTCAGGCTCGACCAGAACGATGCCTGCTCTCATCAATGCAAGACCTGGAATGAGGCTCATTCACAACCTTCTCCTCTGCGACAGGAGGAAATGGCAGTGGCAGAGATCGGGGAAAGGCAGTGGGGACGAGGCAATAGCAGTGGCAGAGATCAGGGGAAAAGGCAG
>NW_017728984.1:479009-479589 GCF_001723915.1 Gavialis gangeticus
ATGCAAGACCTGGAATGAGGCTCATTCACAACCTTCTCCTCTGCGACAGGAGGAAATGGCCACAAATGCAGATGTTCCCCTGCAGCAGTAACTATCTGTGACCTGTAAGAAGCCCAAGTCAACTGCTGTCACAGCTGAGTCAAAGCCTCACAACAAGATACAGCTTTGCAGATTCAAAAACTTTTTTATTTTAAAGGTAAAATAAAAGGTAAGAAAATATTGATTACACTGTATCCCAGACTAAATAGTCTTTGCTCCCAGACACAAAACTACACTGGTACTGGCAGCTAAACCTTGCTGATGTTAACATAGAGGTTTGTAACATCAGGTAACGAGCAGACTGTAAACATGAAAACTTGACAAGGCACAGGGGGCTGGGCACAGCCACGTGAACCAGTGAACCAGGCCTTGTGTCTGCCTTCTGGCAGCATAACAATGCCCCCATACACATGGTAAGTGCTTCGATTGATCTGCATGTCACCTGCTGCTTAAATCAAGGGAAGAGTTTGTATAGAGCACTGGCTGCCAACTTCAGGGTGTGACCCAAATTGGGGGGGGGGGGGCCCCCCCCCCCCCCCCG
>NW_017728984.1:479729-488957 GCF_001723915.1 Gavialis gangeticus
GGGGGGGGGGGGTCCACCCCTCACTCCAGCTCTCCTGGCACATGGTTTGTGGGGCTCCTGCTGCTGCTACCTCCCATGATACTGGCCCGGCCCGGTCTCTGGTGGCGCTGCCGGGCATGAGGGAGTCAGCAGCGGGGATTGTGACCTAGATTTAGGATCACAGCAAAAAAAGGTTGGGAGCCAGATATAGAGGTTTCTGCACCATGAAGAAAATAATTCAAGATTTTTGTCAAATCCGATCTGGGCAGCAAAGCAGCAAAGCTCTGCCACAAGACGGTATCCTCTTTGTCAACACAAACCCAGGGCAGAGTCCTGCAAACAATTCACTTTAGGCATGCTTTGAAATATGCATGCAGTCCAGCTGTGTGACTCATTTTCAACCAGAGCTAGGTTTTAGCTGGACTATTTGGTTTGGGACAGGCAGCCTCTCTTGGGCTGTGGGAGGATAATTCACTTCGTCCCTATGTTATCACTCAGGTGAGCTGCTGCATGATGTTTAATGCAAAAAAGAGACTCAGCTACAAAAAAGGTCCTGGGCTGCCAACTACAAATCTAAAACAGCCCCATACTGGATCAGTCTAACAGGCCCAGCAAGCATCACTGTGCACCTCCACCTGGTTTTGATATTTCCTTGGTACAGGAAGTGGAAGGAGTCACTTTAGAACTGAGTTCCCACTAACCCGTTTTCATATTTTACAAGCCACCAAAATGGTCCTTGCCCTTCAATGCTTGATGCCTTGTTGAAGCACCTGGAGAAATCTGGCCACCACACGGATGCATAATGCCCTCCAAACCAAGCATTTCAGGAGGGTGAAAAATGGCAGTTGGGCAAACTTGCTTGAATTTTACATATTGTCTGGTCATCAAAAGGAATCCCCCTTAAATTAAGACTCTTCAGCTGGGGCAGTGCCTGACCCAGAGCGACAATGGCATCACAGGAAAGCTTAACACAGGACTCAAGGGAAAGAGGTTCCAGGTACTTCGAAGACTTTAAGTCAGGCAGGCCTGCATCAGTCAGGAAGGGAGTGTTGCTAAACTCCAGAGTGTGGAGCTGTTTCAAGTAGCACCCAATGAAGTGAGTAGCAGAGTCTTTCAGGGTGCACTGGCACAGTGTGAGGTGCTCCAGGGCCTTCAGGTATGATAAGGCTACACAAAACCCCAGAGTCGTCACCTGGTTGGTTCCAGAGAGAGTAAGCGTCTGCAGGCAAACGAGAGAAGAGATGTTTAGCAGATGGAGATCAGAAAAAGAAGGGACTTCGTAAATGAAGAGATGCTTCAGCTGTAAGAGGCCTCTGGTGCCTTCAGATTTTGCAAAAAATATCCATTGAGACAACTCCAAGCGGCTCAGCTCCAAGGTCATCAGAGGAGAGGGCACAACGTATGAGTCTATCTTATACCGGAGCTTGGTGCGCAAACAGGCACAGCCTCTGGAGGCCTGGACACTTCTTCCCCAGGTCCTGCAGCAGTGCCTCGGAGAGGGTTCCTCTCATCTTCAGTGTTCTCACGTTGCTGCACAGGTGATGCTGCAGCAGGTGCCGCAGGTTCTTCAGGCTGATCTGAGTGTAATAAGCAAGCACCAGAGCACTTTATCCATGGATAGAGACATTGGTAGGCCAGCAGGTGGTCCCAACCCCCCATCCATCTCTCTCATCTTCCTCCAACAAGTGACATCCTGTTTTCCCCAGATTGCTGCAGGTCCTGCCACTGATGCTCAGAGTCACTCCCCTATGCACTCCAGCAGGGCTGGAATGCTGCTGCTTCACATCCAGTCACAGCCTCCATCCTCCAAACCAGCTCAAACCCTCCCTCCTTATTAAGCTATTAATGTCCTTCAGAGGCTGGTTCATCCCCTTTACTTATGGTATTTCTCTCTTCCCATAACATTTAGGCTTCCTTTCCACAGGCCCCTGCTCCCACCGGTCAATACAAGAGCTGCCCTGCTGTCTGGACTGGCTTCTTAACGCCTCTCTTCCTCCCCCGCTTACCTATGCACTCTCAGGCCTATCTAACACATATCAGGAACATGGGCCTCCTGTCCACAGAGCAAGTTAGCACCTCCCATAGATAGAAGGGGCTATTGGGTATGCGTAAATATAGGGGATAAGCAAAATACAAAACAGGGATGGAAGCAGAGGTCAAAGGTTCAAAACAAGGGGGATCACTGAGTGGAGCACACCAGATAGTGTACAATGGCCCTCAAACAAGTCCAAGGAGCCAGCGGACACTGCCCAGTGAAACTCTGCCTAGAGATGTGAGTGGACGAGGGACGGGAAAGCAGCCCTGCAGTCCTCCAGAGGCCTCCCAGCTGAAGTCTCCTCCCACGTCAGATAGTGTTGAAGCTGGCAGTGCGTCTTGGGTCAGGTGCTAGCTGCAGGCACTGCTCTGGCTTGACTTTGCCTGATGGGTTGCTACATCAGCCTCACACAGCTGCCTCAGGAGACAGAGGTGCCCTGGGGGGGGCAAGCAGCTCGGCCAGTACCTCATAGGGCGTTAGATCCACATGTCTCCAGAGCACCTTGTCCTGCACCAGGCGGCACCAGCGCCTGCAGACCCTGGGGGCAGGGCAAGAGGCCAGGTGATGATTCCTGCTGAAGAAGAAGTAAGGGGGGGTGGACAGGCAGATGTGGGAGAAGCCGCAGCCCTGTAAGCCAATGGGCCCTGGGCTGCCCAGGAAGGACACCCCAGGGAGCCGGCCTAGGGGAGGTGCTTAGTAGAGGGGTGAAAGCTGGGCTGAACCACTCGGGGGCCGGGGTGGGGGAATGAAGGGGCAGGGTCGAGATGGGCTGAACCACCCAGGGTTAGGGGGGTTCATTAGGCGGATAGGTTGACCCATCCCAAGTGGGTAGGGGCACGACAGGGGCGAGATGGACTGAACCATTACGCAGGGAGGAGAGGTTGCACCGACGGGTTCTGGGAGCCACGTGGTCGCACCTGGCCCCAAGCAGCCGCTCCCTCAGCTGCAGCTGCGAGAGAATCTCCAGGAGCAGCGAGTCCGCCAGCGCGTCCAAGCTCGGCTCGGCCACCACCGCCACCATGCCGCGTGCAGTTCCGGGAGATGGACATGCGCTTCCGGGTCAGCGCTGGCACCGCCCTCTGCTAGGGTCTACGCTGGGGGCGGAGTCTGCCCGGTGAGTGCTCGCCCCGCCCCGCCGCCAGGATGACCGAGGTGGTCTGCAGCTACCGGCTGGGCAAAGAAGTGCGCGTCAAGGGCAAGTATCCTACCCCAGGGCCCGGCGCGAGCTGGTCGTAACCCTTCCTGCGTTGCTGGCGCGAGCCCGTGAAGGCCGTAGCTGTGCTGGCCGTGAGGTGTTGGGGGGTTGCTGCGAGAGGGAAACTTTTCATTAGAAACTGAAACAAAGACGGTGGTTTAGCACGTGCGGGAATACAGTGAACCCCTCCAGCAAATGTTGGAGTAAAGTGTTTTTCTAAGCTCCGGACTTGTTTGATTTTTTTGAATGTTTTTAAACTGTAACTCTTCCTTTTGACTGGTTTGTGATGATCCCACTGACAAAGCCCTATCTCAAGAGATCTTGAGGATACACCTGCAATTCCTACCCATGCAAAATAAGGAGGTGTATAGAGATGCACTGTGGTTCTATCAGGTGCTTCAGGGGCTTTTTTGTGTTCTCCGCAATTAAATTATATTCTATTTTCCCTCTTTCTTGATCTTTTATTTTCTAGAGCTCCTTATATTTATCCTGTAGGTGAAATGAAGGTTACTTGTCCTATAATAGCACCTAGGCTGCCTCTGCCCTCCCTTGCTTTTTGGGTTCCATGATTGCCACTTACGGAAACATTTTGTTTATGAAATGATGGCCTTCCTATCTCAACTGCTCACTTTTTTTTTTAAAAAGTAACCACTATCAGGAAATCTGTTGATCACACAACAGTAATTCCTTTAGTGGCTCCATTTCCTTTTATTGAATTTTGTCACAAACTTATGTGTTTTAACTGCCTCTCAAACACTCTTGCAGGTACACTATTTTCAAGGACCATGTATCACTGGGAATCTGTATTCTTAAGTGAGACTTTGTCCAGTCCATTGGACATTGGTAGGCGACTGAGGGACATGCCCTGGGGTTCGGCCTGCCACAGACTCTGGGGGCCTTGGGTCCTGGTGGATATGGCGTTTAATGGTAGGAGGTTGAGGGAGGGGTGATACAGCCATGGTCACTCCCTGGCTACTGTGCCCATTTGAACTGCCATGGTCCTGCCTCCTTCTCTACTGGCCCTGCTGCTGCCGCCCTGTGCTGAAGGAGCGTCTGCCATGTGCCCTATTCCCTGTGCCGGAGGTAGAGGTAAACAAGCTGCTGCTATTGCCCTGTGCCCTAGGCTGAATCTGGCCCGAAAGGAGCCCCATAGTCCAGATCTGGCTCAGTTTGACACCTCTGTTGCAGAGCTACTTACGGAAGGCAGCCACATCCTCCTCAGGCTGGACAAAAACAATGCCTGCTCTCATCAGTGCAAGACCTGGAGTGAGACTTAATCACAATCTTCTTCTCTGACAGATTTTTAAGACTTGCCATGTTGGAACTGACTCTTTTGAACAACACACTTTTGCAAGGCTGAAATGGCCACAAACGCAGGTGTTCCCCTGACCTGTTAGAAACCCAAGTTTATGAAATGCTGTCACAGTTGAGTTGAAACGTCATGGCAAGAGGCAGCTTTGCAGATTTGAAAGCATTTTTATTTTAAAGGTAAAATAAAAGTAACAAAATATTGATTACAGTGTATTCAACAATGGTCTTTGCTTTCAGGCACAAAACTCTGCAGTGCTACCTTAATTTTGCTGATGTTAACACAGAGTTTTATAGCATCAGGTAACGAGCAGAGCGTAAAAATGAAAATGTGAAGAGGTATAAGGAGCTGGACACTGCCACATGACCCAGTAAACCAGGCCCTGTGTCTGACTTCTGGCTGCATAACACTGCTCCTATACACTACTGTAAGTGCTTTGATTCATCTGCAAGTCATGTGCTGTTTAAGTTAAGGGAGGAGTTTGTCCAGAGGTTTCTACATCACAAAGAAAATAATTTAAAATCTTTCAGATATGATCTGACAGCAAAGCTCTGTCAAGAAAGTATCAACTTTGTCAGCACAAACCCAGGGCAGAGTCCTGTGAGCCATTCCTTCTAGGCATGCTGTGGAATGTGCATGCAGGGCAGCTGCATGGCTCATTATTTTCAATCAGAGCTAGGTTTTAGCTAGTGTCTCTGGTTTGGGACTGGCAGTCCCTCTTGGGCAAAGGGAGGATGGTTCACTTAGTTCAGTGGTTCTCAACCTATTTGCCATACTGGGCCATACTTGCAGCTCTCAATGTGTTATGTGGGCCACACCCCACAGCTGACGGGACCCCCAACTATCAGAGCTATGAGGCCAGGGCTTAGCCCCTTGCCCCCCCCCCCCAGCAGTGCCCGAAGAACTCGGTGAACAGTTGTTCACTGAGCCCCCTACATCAGAGGCGTACATCAAGGGCTTGGTGAATAACTGTTCAGGGCATCCTTGGGGAAAACTAGGAGTAATGGCCACAAACTCCTGGAAGACTGTTTCAGGCTCAACATTAGGAAAAACTACTTCACAACTAAGGTGCCCACTCTGGAATAAGCTCCCTCCAGAGGTGGTGCAATCACCTACCCTGGAATTCTTCAAGAGGAGACTGGACAGTCACCTTGCTGGGATCACCTGACCCCAGCTGTCTGTCCTGCTTGGCGCAGGGGGCTGGACCTGATGATCTTCCAAAGTCCCTTCCAACCTTACAATCTATGAGCCCTGGCTGCTGCTCACAGGCAGTAGCACGTGCTGCAGCTGGAGTGGAGCGTGGAGCCTGGCGCCCCTTTGCCCCCACCAGTGGCACAGCTGGGGCAGAGCCTGTTGGGGGTGGATGTGGGCTGCCTGCTGCAGGTGCAGGGCTCCCCACCCTGCTGCCCTTCCCCTGGGGCCTTTGTGACCCAGTGGACAGAATCTGGCACCAGCAGGCAGGGAGGCTCGGTCCTACTGCCAGGAGCCCCACCCTGGCGACACTGCTATGACAATATGTCTCCTGCTCACCTGGCAGCAGTAGTGGTGTGAAATTGTGCTCTCCACTGCTGCTGGGTGGGCAGGGGCACCTTGCTGTGGCTGGTGTAGGGCTCCTGGCAGCAGCAACAAGCCTCCCCACCACACTGTGCCATGGAGGCCCCACCAGAGAGGGCAGCAGGGTGAGGAGCCCCAAGCTTGCAGCAGGCAGCCCACATCCACCCCTGCCTCAAGTACAAAGCTAGGGGGCATGTGCCCCCCCATTCCTCCCTCCCTGAGAGTATGTGCAATGGTGGGGAGCCAGCCCCCCTGCCGCACCTTGGATGAGCCGACTGTGGCTCTGTCCCACTCTCCAGCCAGGTGCTGCAGCCACACATTCTGGCCCCAGGTCCCATGCACCACTCTGGCAGGACAGTGACCCCAGCCTCAGCCCTGCGCTGCCCCCTCTCTCTCACTGTTGGGGCCTTAACCTGTTCCTCCCCCCTGCACAGACTTACCTGGAGGGATCTGTGGGAGCTGCTGTCCATGCTGCTTGGCTGCCACGTGCACGTGTGCCCCCTGCCCCCAATCACTCTCCTCCTGCTCCCCCCAGCCCTAAGCAGCCCCTTGCAGGCTGGAACTCTGGCAGCATGCAAGGGGAAACCCTCCCCGTTTCCTGAATTTTTCTCCCTGGCTCACAAAATACGGGCAGCAAAGTTTACTTTTTAACAGGATGTTACATGGACCACAGCAGCATGCTGACTGGGCCACATGCAGCCCGCAGGTTGTGAACCACCAACTTCGTCCCTTTGCTATCACTCAGGTGAGCTGCTGCATGATGTTTAATGCAAAAAAGAAACTCAACCATGAAGAAAGGCCCTAGGTTGCCAACTACAAATCTAAAACAACCCTGTACTGAATCAGCCTAATAAGCTCAGCAAGTATCACTGTGTCCCTTTGATATTTTCTTGGTACAGGAAGGGGAAGGAGTCACTTTAGAACTGAAGTTTCCACTGATCCGTTTTCATGTTTTACAGGCCACCAAAATGGCCCTTGCCCTTCAATGCTGGACTCCCTGTTGTAG
Source organism: Gavialis gangeticus (assembly GCF_001723915.1). Taxonomy (NCBI): domain Eukaryota; kingdom Metazoa; phylum Chordata; order Crocodylia; family Gavialidae; genus Gavialis; species Gavialis gangeticus. Next base: position 486,808 of record NW_017728984.1, read on the forward strand.
CACATGGAGAAATCTGGCCACCATGTATCTGAGACTAGAAGCGCACCTCTCTCAAAAGCAAGCATTTCAGGGGGGTGAAAAACAGCAATTCGGCAAATTTGCTTGAATTTTACGTATTGCCTGGTCATCAAAAGAAATCCCACTTAAATTGAGATTCCTTAGCTGGGGCAGTGCCTGACCCACAGTGACAATGGCATCACAGGAAAGCTTAGCACAGGATGCAAGGCAGAGGGTTTCCAGGTACTTCAAGGGCACTAAGCAAGCAAGGCCAGCATCAGTCAGAGATGGAGCATCACTGAACTCCAAAGTGCGGAGCCGTTTCATGTAGCGCCCAATGAAGTGAGTGGCAAAGTCTGTCAGGATGCACTGGCGCAGCGTGAGGTGCTCCAAAGCCTCCAGGTGTGGCGCGGCTCTCTGAAGCCCTGCATCTGTCACCCGGTAGGTTCCACAGAGGGTCAACGTCTGCAGGCGAGTCTGAGAAGAGACGTCCAGCAGATGCCAATCGGAAAAGGAAGGGACTTCGTAAACAAAGAGATGCTTCAGCTGTGGTGGGGCACTAGTGCTGTCTGGACCTGTAGCTCGCCGGAACCACATCCCAGGGATCTCACAGCGGCTCAGCTCCAAGGTCATCAGAGAAGAGGGCATGAAGTCGTAAGGAAGCCGCCGGAGGTCGGCGCACACCAGGCACAGCCTCTGGAGGCCAGGACACTGCTTTCCCAGGGCCTGCAGCAGCGCTGGGGAGAGGAACTCCTGCTTCCTTGAAGAGCAAAGGGTTCCTCTTACCTTCAGTGTCCTCACATTATTGCGCAGGTGATGCCGCAACAGGTGCCACAGGATCCTGGAGCTGATCTGATTGCAAAAAAGCCAGCACCAGAGCTCTTTACCCATGGATAGAGACATTGGTACAGCAGCACGAGGCCCCAACACCCCCATCCACCTCTCCCATCTTCCTCAAACAAATGATATCCCTTTTTGCCCAGATTGCTGTAGATCCTGGCACTGCTGTCCACCAATATACTGGCTCATACACTCCAGCAGGGCTGGAATGCTGCCACTTCACATCAAAGTGCAGCCTCCACCCTCCTTGTTATGCTATTAATGCCATCCAAAGACTGATCTGCTCCTTATGGTGTCTCTCTCTTTGAATAAGTTTTGGCCTTCTCTCCACAGCCCCCTGCTCCTGCCAGTCAATACAAGAGCTGCCCTGGCTGTTTGAACTGGCTTCCTGGTGCCTCTCTTCCTCCCTCACTTGCCTATGCACTCTCAGGCCTATCTAACACATATCAGGAACATGGGCCTCCTGCCCACAGAGCAAGTTAGCACCTCCCATTGATAGAGGGGGCTATTGGGTATGTGTCCATTAAATTCAGGGAACAAATGAAATACCAAACAGGGACAAGAGAGGAGGTCAAAGATTCAAAATGAGAGGGAACGCCAAATGGAGCATACCAGCCAGTGTGCACTGGCCCTCAAATTAGTCCAAGGAGCCAGTGGACACTGCCCAGTGAAACTGTGCATGGAAATGTGAGCGGATGAGGGACAGGACAGCAGCACTGCAGTCCTTGGGGGTCCTCCCAGCTGGAGCCTGCTTCCTGACCAGATGTACTGTGATCTTAACCAGCGCTGCCTCAGGTCAGGTGCCAGCTGCAGGCACTGCTCTGGCTTGACTCTGCCTGCGGGGTTACTATGTCAGCCCCACACAGCTGCCACAGGGGACAGATGTGTGTGTGTGTGGGGGGGCACAGTACCTCATAGGGTGTTAGATCCACATGTCTCCAGAGCACCTTGTCCTGCACCAGACGGCGCCAGCGCCTGCAGACCCTGGGGGCAGAGCAAGAGGCCAGATGATGATTCCTGCTGCAAAAGGAGAAGGGGGGGGGGCAGATGTGGGGCCTAGGCCCTGCAGGACGTGGGAGGAGCCGCAGCCTTGTGAGCTGAGGGGTCCAGGGCTCCCCAGAAAGGACACCGCAGGAACCGGGCCTGGGGGAGGGGATAAAGCTGGGGTGAGCACTGCAGGGGTAGGGACGTGATGGGCTGAACCACCCAGGGACGGGGGGGAAGGCAGTGCAAGAGCAGGATGGGTTGAACCACCGGAAGGGGTAGGGGCGCTGCAGGGACGGGATGGACTGAGCCACCCCGGGGGGGGGGGG
>NW_017728984.1:489243-489630 GCF_001723915.1 Gavialis gangeticus
GCAGCCGCTCCCTCAGCGGCAGCTGCGAGAGAATCTCCAGGAGTAGCGAGTCCGGCAGCGCATCCAGGCTCGGCCGCCCTAGCGCCGCCGCCATACCCAGCACCCACTTCCACTTCCTGGACATGACCTCCATTTCGTGTTGTGTCCGTCTGCTTCCGGGTCATTGCAGGCCTCATCCTCTCCTGGCAGCGCGGTCGCGACTGCGGTAGTGAGCGACCTCGAGCTCGCACGGGTGCGCCCCGGCCCCGCAGGCGGCAGCAGGATGATCGAGGTGGTCTGCAACGACCGGCTGGGCAAGAAAGTGCGCGTCAAGTGCAAGTATCCTGTCCTGGGGCCAGGCCTGGCTGTCCGCCGGCCTGGTGCGAGCGGGGGGGGGGCGTGTGCGGG
>NW_017728984.1:494630-498811 GCF_001723915.1 Gavialis gangeticus
GACCTCGAGCTCGCACGGGTGCGCCCCGGCCCCGCAGGCGGCAGCAGGATGATCGAGGTGGTCTGCAACGACCGGCTGGGCAAGAAAGTGCGCGTCAAGTGCAAGTATCCTGTCCTGGGGCCAGGCCTGGCTGTCCGCCGGCCTGGTGCGAGCGGGGGGTGGGCGTGTGCGAGGGGTGGGATGGGAGAGCTCCTGTCCCTGCGGCTGCCGGGTCCCAGGAACTTCCCTTAACCATGGCACCCAGCACAGAGGACAGCATCCGCGACCTGAAGAAACTCATCGCGGCTCAGACCGGGACCCGCTGGGACAAGATTGTGCTGAAGAAATGGTGAGTGTGGGGCTGGGTCAGGTTTGGGGGGCGAAAGGGCTGGCAGCCCAAGGGCTCCTGGCAGCTGCTGGGTTTGGCCCCAGCAGGTGAGTTCACCCCTTTGTCCTCCCCAGGGAGGTTGCTCAAGTCCTGGGTATTCTCTGATGGGCCCGGGTTTGAGTCAGTCCTTAACTGTAACTATTTCCTTGTGTTGCTGGCTGCAGCTGCTCCCCCAGAAGCGCGTGTCCATCAAGGCCATGGGCTGCGACATGTTTGGGGAGGAGGAGGTTGCTGTGAGGGAGACTTTTTATTAGAAGTTGAAACAGAAATGATGGCTTAGGAGGAGTGGAAATAAAGTTAAAACCTTTTGTAAATGATGGATTGAAGTTTTTCTGTACCCTGAACTAGAGCTCTTTGTATTTATCCTGTAGGTGAAATGAAGGTTTCTTGTACTGTAACAGCACCTAAGGTGTCTTTTCCCTCCCATGCTTTTTGGGTTTGATGATTGCTGGCTATGAAAACATTTTGCTTATGAAACTATGGCCTTCATATATCAACTGCTCATTTTTTTATTAAAAAAGTAATTACTATTGGGAAATATTGATAAAACAACAGCAGTTCCTTTATTGGCTCCATTTTCTTTTATTGAGCCGTGTAACAAGCTTAGGTGTCTTAATTTCCTTTCAAACTCTTGCAGGTACACCATTTTCAAGGACCATGTTTCACTGGGAGACTGTATCCTTAAGCATCAGAATGGTCTAGGTAAAATGCATTTTAAAGACATCGGTATCTTTTAAAGCAAACCTTTTAGAAAATAGGTGTCACTCTCTAAGTACTTGAGAGAGAGAGACATTGCATGTAGATAGTCAGACAGTACCCCTTCCTTATCTGATATTGCTACTTGCCGCTAGTGAGATACCTTGCTTATGTCCTTAGGCACTGATTAACCATAACAGGTCAGTCATGTAGCAGGGTGGTGATTCTTTAGGAAAAGCTCTTGGCACAAACATAAAAAACCCTTTGGATTAATTTCCCAGTTTGTTGCTTCAGACATTAGCACTTAGAAGCAGCACATGGGTCTCAGACTCTTTTTCATGAGGCCAGCAGTTTATCTGGGGATTTTAGAAGGGGTTGTGACATGGAATAAGAATCATGTTGCTGAGAACTTGTGCACTTATCTAAGAAGTTTTCTGCTGTTGTTGGTTTTTGAATAATTGGTCTGACAGATGTCCATATCTAACACCCTCTTTCTTTTTGTATTTAAATATATATTCCATGGGAATTCCCTTAACTTTTACTCTTCAGATGAAATCCATGATGGCATGAACCTGGAGCTATACTATCAGTAGTTTGGACTTGAGCTGCAATTGTATATGGCAGGCAGCACACTTTCTGCTTTCTTTCTCTTAATATTAAACATGTCTATATATTTCCTTATTTAGTGTAAGGTGAAAGAGAAAAGCTCCAGCTGTGCGTATAGTTTAGTCAGAGCTATTTGGCTTTGGCAATAACACAGGCAGCAAACTTATAAGAAAATTGTTTATGTTCTTAAATTTGTGTTTGTAATAAATGTTTCCTGACAGTTGCAGTGTCCTGTTCATGACTTTAAGGCAGACAAAATCTCTTTCTTGGTAACTTCCACAGCAAACCTAATTAACACAGCTATTAGAAGGCAGCCTTGAGCTTTCTGAAATGACATGAAAACTGCTCTATCGCCATCTCCTAGGCTAGACTCATTTGTGGCTGAGAATTGAAAACCCAGAGCAAATGCATTTAATGTAACTTAGAAGCAGTCTGTTTTTTTTGTTTGTTTGGAGTTTTTGGGGGGCGGGGCAGGGGAGGGGAGTGGTAATTTTTTCTTAACAGAAACTTTAGTTCAGTGGTTTAAGGTATGGTCCAGACTGACAGATGCAAAAAACAGTTCCCATTATGTGCTTCCTAATGAAGCTGCTGACCATTGTGTGTTATGCACTATTGTTTTTCAATAATGCTCCAAGCAAAAAAAAAAATCCCACTCTGCACTGCTCATTTAACACGATTGATGTGAATTGCCTTGGGATCCCAGCCAAAGCAACAAGATTGGGAGTGAGACTGGGATGAATGAGAGGAATCCATTAAAAAGCACTTTAAAAGGAGTATTTCAATGTGTGTGCAGACTCCAAAACCCACTCTCTCATTTTACTGAGCTTATTTCTGTGCTGCTCAGTAATGTGTGTCACGTGCAGTACAGCAGCTGCCTGCAGTTAATAAGCATGTTTAATCAGCTGAGATTGAAGTTCAGGGCAGCAGCAGGAGATGATTTTGTCTTGATGTTTTCCAGAATTAAATGGCCAATGAGAAAAAGAAGTCTCTGTGCATTTCTGAGTCAGCCTAAGCACAGAGGCAGGGATGTTAAATGGGACTCTCTTCACAACAGCTGTTCTCTTTCTTATTTAAAGCTTTCCACTGACAAATATGGATGTTTATGGTGCCTTTTAAGTAATTTATTTTCCTGTTGGTGAAAGTAGTGAGTCTTGGACTGCTTCAGAGTTCTTTTAACCAGAAAGCCCAGTGAGGCAAGCTTTCCTAATCATGGTATTCCTCAACCCTAACTTTGGAGATAGGGCAAGCACGAAGTTCAGGTATTATTGTGAAATCAGCATGAGTGCAGCCTCCTGTGGACATACAGCATTTGTTCATTTGAATCAGAGCTTAGAACAGGAAGCAGAGAATTTTGTACCTAAAACTGCAGGGGGAAATTAGGAACTGCCTGGACTAGAATTGGGGCAGGACACCTGCTTTTACTTCTGTATCTTATGAAATTCCTTTTGGTAATTTTTCATAGGTAGAAAAAGTGCATGTCATGAGGAAGGCAGCAGGTGCACTGAGCTAACAGCAACTCAGAGGGGAAACCATCAAAACACAAGTTTCTGCAGCTCCTCTCAACACAGAGAGCAGCCAGTTGGCTCCAGCCTGATCAATGCAATGAATCAGAAGGCATGTAAATTTATACTTTGCATCTCATAGATTAAATCAGAGATCCATAAACTTTTGTAAGCTGCAGCTTGCTTCACCTCTTGCTGAGCAAAGCTTATATATCTCCGATTTAGACTGGGGAAGATGCAAACCTCCCTGACCTTCCAACCCCCACAGCTCTCGTAGAGACAATGAGCAACAGGCTGGAGAAGGTCCTTCCTGCTTAGTTTTTGAGCAGGAGCTAGTAAGAGGTGGCCATCGGGACAGCCCGTTTTGCTTCCATAGGCCCGGCTGGCACCTTGCAGCACCTGTTGAAGCCTGCTGCTACTTCTGACTGCTGCAAGCCTCCCCGCCTTCGCTTGCGTCTCACGCCGCGGCCCACCCGGGCGGCTTAGCGATGGAGCCCCGGCCACGAGAGGCGCCCCGGCCGGCGCAGCAGCAGCAGCGCCTGCTCCGTAGCTCCGGGTCGTTTACATTTTGCAAGGGCGGGCAATTAGCCTCCTGGGGGAGCCCCTGCAAGCTCCCCCGGTCAAAGGCACCCCCGACCCCAACTGGCAACCGGAGTCCCTGGCAGCGCCTGCACTGAAGCCCTGAGGGCTCCCCGGCACCCCGCAGGCGTTCCGCAACGCCCCTTGTTCCTCCCCGGCCGCCATCGTCATTCGCGCTACCCGACCCTGAATCGCTTCCGGGATCATTGCGGCCTCGCGCTCCGAGTCAATCAGGGCCGGGAGGGCGGGGGAGTGTGTTCTCCACCAATAAGCGGCCTGGAGGCGGGACCACGATCCCCTCTGAGCCAATGGCCGTTCGCAGCATCCTGCGCCGGGGCCTTCCTCTAGCCAATGGGTGACGGCGCGTGCGGCAGCGGGGAAGAGGCTGGGGGGAGTGCCGCGCGCAGGGAAGATGGCGGAGGAGGAGAAGG
>NW_017728984.1:499245-505023 GCF_001723915.1 Gavialis gangeticus
GCCTGGGCCCTTGCGGGGCTTGGGGGGGCGAGCCGGGGTCGGGCTGCCGGGCCGGGCCGGGCCGGGCCGCGCCGCTCCTGATGGGGCTGTCCTTCGTGGCCCCGACAGGGCCCGGACCCGCGGTGCTTCGCTCCTTCCCTCGCCTTGTGGGGGGGAGGGGCGGGGGAAGAGGTTCTGGGCAGGGGCATTTGTCATGGCCGGGGCATGTCGTGGGGCCCCGAGCATGGGGGCGGGGGGCGGCTTTGGAAAGAGAGCGCTGATCCCGGAGCCCCTTTGGGAGCCCGGCGGGGTCCAGGCCCCTCCCCTGCCAAGCAGAGGTTTGTCACTGTTGCGGTGAGACTAGAATTGCTTTTTGCTCCCCCCCGGGTGTACAGGGACCTGGTCGTTGTTGGGGTTTCTGTCCAGTGATTGCGGTGCCCCAGAGGTCCGTGGGATGCCAGAAGTGCCCACAATTTGTTTAGTCAGGATCATGAGCTCCTGCCAACATGTGAATGAGTGGCCCTTGTCCTGCGGGTTGGGGACCCTTTACAGCTGGTGCTCCAGCAGTGCTGGGACACTGCTTTAGTTGTCTTGACCTCAGACCAGTGTCCCCAAACTCTTGGCTGCTTCTGGGAAAGCCTGCCCTTTCCTGATAAAGAAGGGCCTGACTTGTTTTGTTTTTCTTCAGTTCCAGCCTGCAAAGGTCAGTTCAGGGGTCCCTTGTTAGTATAACATCCAGCATAGTTAGGGGTGATTGCTGCTTTGAAAACTGCGTGCTGTTAACTGAAGGATCTATTTACTAGGATACTGTTACCCCCTAAATGTGTCTAAATAGATAAGCAGGCAAGGTTCTTTGAGTAGATGCGATATCTTTTATTATGAAAGATACCACATTTACTCAAAGAACCTTGCCTGTCTATGACCTTAGACCAACACAGCTACAACCAAAAACCCAGTCTAAATAGACAGGGATTTTTGCCATACTTTATGCTCTCGGTTGCAAGCTAGATTGGAGTGAAACACAATCCCCCCGTGTCAGAAACTCGGCACCGTTCACCTTCGCTGCAGGGGTAAAATGGGCAGAGTTCCACTATGTCGCTGTGCTGCTTCTGAAGATGTGTTGGTGTCATGTGACTCAGGAAAGCTGCAGGCACTCGCTGCTTCCATAAGAATAATCAGTGCTTTACAAATGAGCCAGCCAGCACTTAAGCTGCAAAGTGTTATTTTGGGAAGGTTTCAAGAGTTTTGACATAGACCCTGATCCCACTTTCACTGAAGTAAAAATGACTTGCCCAACTTTGGAAAGGGAGATGGTGTGAAGAGTCTGGTTTTTGAGTGGAACAGCTGCTTTGCTCAGGGCATCTTTGTCTCTCACTAGAAACCCTTGGTAGAGAGTTCTAATAGACTGAAATCTGTTATGCTGAGACAGCCTGTTATTATGGGGATGTTGAGTATTCCCAGCCCCTGCATTGATTCTGCAGTGAGCTGACATCCACATTTTCACCCATCTGCAGAAATCAAGAATTTATTTGCTGGGATAAACAAGAGGCTATTGCTGTAGATCTTCTAAAGACCTGGTTTTCTTTTCCCTTTTGTTTCTAGGCCGCGTGTATTACTTCAACCATATTACGAATGCCAGCCAATGGGAGCGCCCCAGTGGAGGTGGGAAAAATGGCCAGGGGGAGCCGGCCAAAGTGCGCTGTTCACATCTTTTGGTGAAACACAACCAGTCCAGAAGGCCCTCATCGTGGAGGCAGGAAAAGATCACACGGACCAAAGATGAGGCACTGGAGCTTATAAATGGCAAGTAAAAGCAGGAGGCAGATTGATGTTATTGTAAGGGAAAGTAATGTTAAGGCCAAAAATGAGCACAGAGATAAGTGGCTTATTGGCCTGAACTCTCTAAGGCAAAGTTTTTTGAGGCAAGTGGTTTGAACATGGACTTTCGTGTAGCACAGCCACTTGGAGAAACGCTTTTGCTGCATGATTTGCTGATCATGACTCAATGACCCAGGAATAGGACCCTCCCTCCCCCTTCCATCCTCATGCCAGTTTCCCCCTTTGTGTTCTTGTAATGTTGTGTCAGAGGCTTGTTTGTATTTTCTTTGTAAATGTATATTTTTATATTAAAAAATAAAGCAATTATTTGATGCTAAAACAAGTTCTCCTTAAACATCTTCCTTTTTTGTTTAATATTTATTTGCCTGTTTGTCCTGGTGGCAGTTACTGTAAATTTTCATGAATCTCTGCCTGGGACTGGACCCCAGGTATAAACATCTTGTGCACAGATATTCAAGTACATTTCTTCAACGTGCCGTGGTCTTTTGCCTGGCTTGGGAGTGAGGGAATTGCATGCCTTTCCTGCTGTATATGGGACCCATCACAAGATACGTCTTCCTTTGCAGTGCCAGCAATAGTTTCTAACTGTCCTGTTTTCTGATCAGTTAATTTGGGCCTTGTGGGCAGAGTTCTAATTCTGATTTACTGTTGGCTCTCTTCCTTGAGTTTGGTGCAAGGGTCAGAGGATCTGTGGTGAAATTTGTCAGTCTCCTGACTTTGCACCATAGCCTGTGTTCCAATCTGTAGCAGTCAGTCTTGACTTGTTATGAAAATGAGTTAATATTCTGTAAAGTGCTTTGAAGTTGCAGAGCACTTATTACCATATAGTGTTACATTAAAGTTGCTTGTTGCTTCTAAGGGTTCAGAAATAAGGGTGAGGAAAAATGTCTGGCAGCTACCTGGATCCAGTGTCTAATGAAAAAAAAAATGTCACTCAAAATTTGAAAGCCTTTGATGAGGAAATCACCCCACTGAACAACAAGCCTTTGAGTAGCAGTTTGCCTGGGTACTCACCAGCAGATGGTGCCCAATAGCCTTTGAAAGAGATGCTGAATTAATTGCCATGAATGCTGGCGTCTTGTCAGGGAAATGTATGTTAAGTCAGTCAAGCTAAATAGGTGTAACCAGGGGCAATGCAGTAGCTGGTTTGAACTCTGGAATCTGAGTGTTGAACCCAAACGCTCATTGGAGTTATGCAGACAGTTGAGAATTCTTTAAAATCTGAATAGCTTGGAATGCTACAACTGAGCTGCAACTAGTCATTTCTTAAACGAGGAGCTCCTCATCAATTCAGTCTCTTAAGGTGAAATGTACCCAAGTGAAAAGGATCAGCAGAAAAATGGTCTTCCATCTAGGGCTTAAGGGCAACTAAAGCAGTGTGTTAGACCAGTCTTGCCCCTTCCATGGCTTGGGGATGGGGAGCTGAAGGTTTGTGCTGACTCCTCTGCCTGGGGAGAGGGAAATCTCAGTCCCTGGTAACCGACAGCTGGCACATTTGTACCACAGAATTCCTACGTTTTCTGATCAACAATGTAGAACAGCAGTGCCTTTGGCACAATACAAAGCAGTTGTTCCTAAACTTGAACCTGAGTGAGAGAAGATTATTAAATTTTAGAGGGAAAAGTTCTCTTGGGTGGTGTTATCTATTAAGTGGTGTTTACCTACCTGACTAGGCTTTCTGTTAGTAGAAGTCCCGCGCTTCGCTTATCTTCCCCTAGAAGCCAAAATAACATCCTGAACAAATTAATGTCATCTTTATAACTTTGCTTGGGTGCCCTTCTTTATCTTAGACACAGCAAGTCTTCATCATCTGATAAGGTTATAGAAAAAGACATTTTAATCTTGTTCTGTCTAAGATGCAGAAGTAATTTTTATTTTTAAAGTGATTTAAAAAAATTTTTTTTGTAGTAAGCGCAAGATTGACAGCCCTGGAGACTAAAGTCAGATAATTTTTATGTTTAACAATCTTTTTTCCTTTGTGGTGCCTGAGGATGCTAGAGATGTGATTAAAACTTATTTCATGTAAACGTCCTGCTGTGTTCTTGATAAAGTCCATTAGGGATTCATTCATTCATCACTTTTATTATCATTGTATTTTTGTCTTGGCAGAATGAAATGCCATGATCAAAAAAAAATCTTTCTGCCATCACCCCCGTCTGTCCTTGATAAACACTATTCCCCAGAAAGGTCACAGGGAACATCCACACTAATGTATATTTTATGTAGGCTTTCTGTGTTTTACTTGCTCCAAAAAGGTGAGATGGTATACTGATACCGTTGATTTGAAAAGATCCAAGCCTGAGCATAACAAAATTATAAAGTTTCTTAAAAAAAAATAAAAGCCTAACATTCATTGCCTGGATGCACAGCTTAGCTTCACTGGAGTTTTTGACAAACAGTTAGGCATCATTGAACTTCTCTGAGCAGATGCACTGTACCTGATGAATGTAATTATAGCACAGAATTGTTTAAGTAGATCTCAAGGGAGGCATTTGTTTGACAGACGCAGCACCACACATTCTCATGTTTTGTTTAGAGAGCAGTTATGTCTAGGATATTTCCTTCAGAATCTTTAACTCTGGTATTAATGTTTTATGCAATAAGAATCTGAGATTGGAATTTAAGGGGAGTGTTTTGTTATAGTCTCCTCTCCTTGGAGAATGCAGGGAAGGTTAACGTTTTAGAAAGGTGAAACCGAGCTAGCATCAAATATTTTGCTTGCAGCTCTCCAGTTAAAAGGGAAGTAGATTGGAGATGACGAGGGGAAGGTGGTGGTTTTAATGCATTCTAGTCTGTTATGTTACAGTGGGTGAAGAAAATTTAGGTTTTTACTTTATTTGATTTGTTCCATATCATTGCTAAGGGTCTCATTCTATCAGGCACTGTGTAAATGCATGGTGACAGCGGAAGGCAGGGCCTCCTGGGTCACTGACTCGAGTCCCTTGCTATCACAAGCAACCATAGCGTCAACTCCATTCATAAGCTGCTCAATCTGTATGCTAAAAACAATCTCTCTTTTTTGTGCTTCCTTCTGTTCTTGTTGAGGTGGGGTGCATTCCAGAACCTCACTCCTCTGATGACTAGACAGCTGCTTCAAGCCTAAACTTCTTCATGGCTAGTTTATACCCATTTGTTTTTGTACCAATATTGTTGAAATAACTCTTCTCTCTCCCGGGTGAGAGCCCCCTGATGTATTTACATAGAGCAGTTGCACTCCCTCTCTCTTTGTTTGGCTAGGCTGAACAAGCCAAGATTTTTCTCTCTTCTTCCAAGATCTTGTCCATAGCCCTCCCCCGCACATTTTTCAGTCTGAATTCCTCTTTTGAGTATTGCTGATCAGAAGTGCGCACAGTATTCTAGATGAGGGCTCACCCCTGCCTTGTACTAATATGCCTGGTCTGTAATGAAAATCACTTGCAACCTAGGACTGTGTTTGCCTATTTCACAGCTACATTGTTTTGATGGCTCAGACCATCCTGTGATCAGTGGGAATACTCAGGGCTGCCTTCCTCTTTTCCCAGCTGATGAGCTTCTGGTTGATAGCAGGAATTCATGCATTTTATGTTGCTAAGTTTCACTTCATTTTTCTTATCCTGGTCCTCAAAACTAGCCAGTTCTGGATGTGATTCTGAGCTTCTGTATTGACAGTGTCATCAGTAGTTTCCATTAGTATGCTCTTCCTTTCTACTTCAAGGTCATTAATGAAAACATTACTCAAGGTCAGTCCCGCAACCAAGAAACTCCATTAGGAACTACCATTCCAGCCTGATGCTTGTTCTTCAGTCCATCATTTCTTTCTCACCTTGCAAGTTTGTGGTAGTCGCCTTTGTCTCCAGTGTAACTCATTTCTCACATGGCATTGTATGAAGTGCTTTACTGCAGTCTGGTATCTGTCCTGAAGAATTTGTCCTAAATAATCCTTTCATAGTTATAATCCTCTTCTATGCCCTTGAGAGCTGA
>NW_017728984.1:510023-512491 GCF_001723915.1 Gavialis gangeticus
CAGCCTGATGCTTGTTCTTCAGTCCATCATTTCTTTCTCACCTTGCAAGTTTGTGGTAGTCGCCTTTGTCTCCAGTGTAACTCATTTCTCACATGGCATTGTATGAAGTGCTTTACTGCAGTCTGGTATCTGTCCTGAAGAATTTGTCCTAAATAATCCTTTCATAGTTATAATCCTCTTCTATGCCCTTGAGAGCTGAGACGCAGGGAGTAAGTATATTACCCAAGGCTGCACAAGGTGTCTCTTCCAGAATAAGGAGCTGACCCCAGTCTTGTGTCTAAGAAGCATCCATCCAGTTGGCAAGTAGGTTTTGTGCCTGAGCTAGTCAAATTAGCAAAGCTGTAATTACCAAGCTCCATTTCCCTGTGCCAGGTTGATTGGTTTCAGTTCGCTGGCTTGTGAAATTCATTTTTAACAGCCTGAAAGCTGTTAACATGAAGGTCATGGTACAGTCACACAACTCATAGGAGTATAGGGCTGGATTTGGCTTCCTGGGCTGTAGAGTCCAGTTCCCTGTATTTGCAGGGAATTGCTAGCTCAAGCAATCCCCAAAAATTGCCATTTCAGCTTGGGGCTCCTCTCACTTCAAGGATTTTCTAAATGAGTTCCTGACTTAAGGATTTCCTAGTATTTCTTGGTGTGACCAGGAGTGACACATACTGATGTGGCTGGGATTGTGCTTGCAACTAAATATGCATTTAGGGTGATGCAAATAAGTGTTTTAGATAAACTCTCTTTTTACAGCAAACCTATTGGGCAAATACACTGTGTGCACTCCAGACAGCTTAGTTTAATCGGATAACAATATCCATTTCTCCTTAAAATGGGGTGGGGTGGAGAGGAGGCAAACGTGAAGAGAAGTTTTCTGCCCAGATACAAACTATGAAGTAAGCTGCTTTTTGATGGACCTCTTGCTTTTGATCTTGCATGAATCTTCAAACTGGCTCTGAGAGAGAGAAGTAGGTCTAGAAGGAACTTCTAGAGTTCATCTGGTCCAAAAACAAAATATGGATACATAGCTATGATGCATAGATGGCTTTCTGTGGGCTCTGTTTATTTCTTTCCCCCATCTCTAAGTAATGTACTTAGTTCAGTCAGCATGACTAAGATAGGCATAAACCCCTTAACTGAACGACGCTGCTTCCAGTACTGCTAGTGCTTTTGAACTGAAGCAAATAATCTGATCCCTTTTGAGGAATGGAGGTAAACTTCAGTTGCTTGTAATTATAGTCAAAGGACCTGTATGTCCTCTGTTCTGTTTTCCCCTCTCCTCACCACCCCCAGCCAGATCCAGTCCCCTTTTTCTTCTCTGCATTCCTATTTGCTCTTGGCACTTTTCCTACTGGCCTCAGTTCTATGGCTAGTTAGCCCAGTAAGAGAGAGAGACTTTTTCACTAAATCCCTTGCATAACTGCACGCATTAGGGCACTGGCAGTTGCTGCCATTGAAAGGTTCCAATTGATTGAATGTTGAGGAAGAAAGATGTGCTGTAGCAAAAATAAATCCAGAGACTTCTAAAAATAAAACTTGGTGTACTGGGCTCGATTTCAGCCTGAGGAAGACAGTGTCATACTGGGTGCTACTTGGAAGAAATGTGCCCTAAAATTACAGCAACTCAGTTTTCAAATGAAAACTGATCTTCCTTTTTTCAGCTCATAAAAATAGGTGAGCTTAGTCAAACAGACTAAGATTCTTACTGGCATTGAACAAAATCTGAGAGAGAGAGAGCGTGCGCGCATGTGTGTGTGTGTGTGTTTGTGTGTGTGTGTACAGTGGCTTGGGAATTGTTGGTGTAACTGTGTGTGAATGACTGGTAATCTTGACCATCCTGCTTGCTTACTGTGATGCCTCAGTCAAGGATCACAACTGCCCCATGTTTGCATGCACTTCCGGGGTTTTGAGAACTCACTGAAGACAGGTCTGTGTGGTCTTCCATGTAAAATGAGAACGTTAAATCTATCAACATCTTAAAATTCTGACCAAGTGCTTTAAGCCTTAGAGAGTTGAATGTAGAGTGCAGTAATCTGCTGCACCCCTGTGGCAAAGCAGAAATTGCCACTTTGACTATGGAGGCCAGAACTCCTTCCACAAACTTTCCTTTCCGAGTGGTACTTGTATTTGCATCTTTGTCCTGCTTAAGAAACAGCTGTCAAGGCTCTGCACATCTCTGCTGCATACACTTGCTGTTATCACAGCTAGTTTGAAGCTCCCCTGTTTCACCTCTAATTGTTCTGTGTTCTCCCACTTGTCACTGGCTGTATGGCCTTACTCTCTTCCTTCACCACCAGTTTCTTCCATCATCCCTCCAATTTTGATCTTGTATAGTGGGTTGGCTGGTTGGTTGTGCATGTGACCTGTTGAGTTGGTCTTTAAGCTGCCCATCCCCTGACAGGCTCTGGAAAATGCCGTGCATGCTTCCGTGTACAGTTCCATATCAAAGAAATCACAGTGGCATTTGTTTTCTTTGT
>NW_017728984.1:517491-530606 GCF_001723915.1 Gavialis gangeticus
TCACCACCAGTTTCTTCCATCATCCCTCCAATTTTGATCTTGTATAGTGGGTTGGCTGGTTGGTTGTGCATGTGACCTGTTGAGTTGGTCTTTAAGCTGCCCATCCCCTGACAGGCTCTGGAAAATGCCGTGCATGCTTCCGTGTACAGTTCCATATCAAAGAAATCACAGTGGCATTTGTTTTCTTTGTCAGTGCAGTTAAACTGTGAAAATACTTACTGATGCAGGAGCACTTCTAGAGCCATGCTTAGGAGTAAGTGGCACTGAAACCAGCTTGGAAACTCTTGTTCTCTCCTCCAACTTCATCACTTCTAAGGCTGCCCTCTTCCACTCTGAACATCCCCAAATGCATTCAAAGTATGTCAGGTGACTGTGCACATACATGCTCAGATAGGGGTTTTCCACTTGTTGTATTTGGGCAGTGAACATAACCGTCCTGAAATTTAGTGTCCAGGTGCCCACCTTGTGAGAGGAGTCCATATGCTCAGTCTACATTGCTCAGATAAGTTACCTTCACTGGGAAATTCAGCTTCTGATACTGGAAGGCTAAACAACATCCGGTACTTGGAGAGCTTTAAGAAAACTAGCAGTCATCTAACTTCCATGTGCAGCTTGCCATATAGTTCTGAAGACTTCACCAGGTGTTAGCGCCCATCTGAAGTGCTGCACTTCCCTTTACATAGCAGCTGCTGCCTTCAATGATTCTCTTCAGAGATGAAAGAGGGGACTGTACTTTAAAACTGGGGAAAGTCAGGCTTCTTTGATCTGAACCTTAGCTTGCTTGGTTGCTGTTACTTTTGTGAGCATTGCTTGTCCCAGAAGTCGGGCAGTGCTGCTGTCTTCATTGTATGGAAGTGGGGAGTGACACCCGGGAGACCCAGCCCTGGGAGTGTGTGGCTCAGAAGGGAAATAAACCCAGCACTTAAAGGATAGTACTGGACTGCCCAGGTAATGTGTGCAGTAGTTTTCCTGGTGGAAATATTGGCAGTCCATTTTGAGGAGTCATTGGAGGAAAGCGCTAGGCTGAGCCTAGTGAGACGTTATTGCTTCCAGTGCCTCTGATTTCCAGTGACTGAGTGCTCAGCAGAACTATACACGGTCTAAAGCAGTCTTCCTTTCTTTTTTCTAACTAGGGTACTGGGAGATCCCCTTAAAGGATGCTGTACACTATTAGCACTGCTAGATATACAAACATGTGCATGCAATTCACAAAGTAAACCTGGAGATTACAAACAGGAATTCATGATGTCAAAAACATCCCTGCCCTGGTGTGGCCTTCCTGAGCTCTTTGCAGAAATCATAGTCCTAGTGCTTAGGGTCAGAATGGACCTAAACAGATCATCAGATCTGACCCCCTGCCCCAGGCAGGAGTGGGTGCCGGGGTCATATCACCCCAGCCAAATATACATCCAGGTTCTTCTTGAAGACCCCAAGGTAGGAGAGAGTACCACCTCTCTTGGGAGCCCATTCCAGAGCCTGGCAGCCCTAACTAAAGTAATGCCTCCTGATGTTCAGCCTGAACCTCCCTCTAACTATTCTCTCTAACAAGAACTATTCTATTCTTTTTCTGAAGTCAAAAAAGAGTGAAAGCTAAGAGCTGCCATTTTCTGAGGAAGGGGGTGCTTGAGTTTAAACAAAGGGCACGCCTCATTAAAAGGATTGAGAACTACTGCTCTAAGCTTTTCATACTCACACCCTTTGCTCAGGGTGTGAGTATGAAAATGAAAATTTAATGATTTCGGAGCCATTAAATACAGGCTGTTGTGGCAATATTCAGAGATGTGTCTGAAACTGGGTGTTCTGCTTGTCTTTAACTAAATGCTGTTGATGCCCCACGTTGGCAGCCTGCACCCTCTGAAGTCGGTCAAACACTGTTAAGAGGCCGGTCTGAAGGAGTGATCTGAAAGATGAAGAGAGTTCTAGTTTTTCTTGTTTCATGGATAGAAGGGCAAATTGATGTAGGTGCTGGCAGTACTAAGCTACATAGTAAAATAAAGTGTGTGCAGATATTTTAAAGGCCCCACATCTTTCTCAATTTTTTGCTTATTTAGCTGAAAATTTTATGCTTGGCCTCTTTTCTTCCTCTTTTTGAACACACATTCTTGGCTTTTGAAGGAGAGCCATGAGTTTGTACACTTAAAAGAGCAGCCCTCCTTGTAGTGAACAGCTTGCAGTGAAATGGCTGGACATGAAGAAGATTGGAATGTGCTTGGGAAAAAAAACACTTGATGAGAAGTGCTTTTGAGTGTTGTGATGGAAGTTAATTTTGACTTGATTTAAATCAAGTGCTTTGAAAGCTTCACTTCTCGTGTGCGCTGCACTTTGCAATGTAGACAGCTGTACATGCTTGGCTGAGTAGTGAAAAGGCATCTGAGGTGAGAGTTGCTGGGAGATGGGTCCAGTAGCTGCCAGTTGTAGAACTGGGGCACAGTGAGTGAAATTGGGGAAGTAACTCTACTGAAACCCTGTTTGTGGCATGTCTGATAAATGACTGTCAGGGGCTTGTCTGGAGTGCACAGTGCAGCCAGTAAAAGGCACTTCTAGATCATCTGTGAAATGTTAATTATGTGATCAGCTACATTGTAATGCAAACACGCTAGGTGGCAGAGTCATACTGGCATGCACAGCTTGGCTGTGGCTCTGTGCAGCAGCAGGCCGCTGTTTGGCAGTAAAAGCAATGGAAGAGGAAAACCTTGAGCTGCTGTGCTAATTCCTTGGATCCGTGGCACTTCTGCAGTGGTGTTTTCTGCCTCTTGTTGAAGGGTGCTGGGACAAAGAGGTCTCTGAGATGCCATGCAGAGCAAAAGCAGCACCTTTGAAACACTCCTCAGTAATGAATATTCCTTTTTAAATTTGTCCTCCCTTCTTTTTATAAACATTCCCCTCCCTTGACCCTGTTCTTTGCTCTAATGGCTAAATGCTGTCTCTGTCAACAGGCTACATCCAGAAGATTAAATCGGGAGAAGAGGACTTTGAATCTCTGGCTTCCCAATTCAGTGACTGCAGCTCAGCGAAAGCAGGAGGCGACCTGGGTGCTTTTGGGAGAGGTAGGTCTGGCTTGGGTATGGCCTTACATATACAAGACTGAGATTACAGGGCCGATGCTGACTTTGCTAGCAGGGGGTGGGGATTAATAATATGTCCCTCTGCTGAGGAATGAATGTGAAAATGGATTTGTGCGTTAGGTAGCCTGCTGTGCAGAAAATGTAGTTTGCTGCTTAGAAGTTAAACCAATTAAGAATGCCGCCACAATATTATTCTAGGCAGAGAGGATGTTACACAAACGTCCTTTATGAAATTGGCTTTTTCTTTTAGAAAAAAGATTTTTTTTTCTAGCCACAGTGAATAGAAACCCAGTTGCTTAGTGTAGCAGACCATGAATAAAGAGGAAATGGGTAAATTTTGCTAATAGCAAACCAGATAAATAATTAAATGCTATAATCTTAAATGAGGAAGCTATTAACAAATTGTGAAAGTGGGTACAATTCATAGCCAACCCACAATAATGTTGTTGGTGAGGGAATTCATTACAGAATTGCTGATCTGCATTGCAAGGGAATGATTGCAAGAAACTTCTCTCAGTGTGTGCTTATTAACAGGGGACTTGTTAGGGCACATGAAACAAAGTGTTGTTTGAAATTTAGAAAGGAGACTAAGCAACTGTGGGACAGCGATTCTCAAATCATTTGACTGTTTGGTGTGGCACACAGCTTCATTGTCTAATGAGTAGAACAAAGTAATGAGATTATGCAGATATAGCTACAGTAGCTTAAAAGAATGAATCAAAAAGTATGTAAGTGACTGGTGCCTGCCTTGCACATTTTAACTGGAGTAAGTCTACAAATCTGTAGTCAAATATGGCATTTTTTGTCTCTTGAAAACCTGTGCCCTTAAGTCATAGGAGCTGGAAACAGACCCAAAAGAGCAGAGTCTAGGTAGAGCTGTCTACAGACTGAAATGGTGAGAAGGGATCCACTGCATTTAGAGTGGTGGGGACCTCACTTCAAGCTTATTTTCAGGGCTAGTGGGATGAGGAGCATTTTAGATTCCTGCCTGGTAGCAAGAGTGCAAATCTTGCTGTGGGAATCTCCTCCAGAGTTATACAAGGATGTTGGAATGGCAGACAGTGCACAGGACACTGCATAATTGGTAATACAAATGCAAAAGGGTCCAGGGTAGCACAGGAGAAAATGCCTCATTAAAGGGGTTAAAATAGACGTGAGTGACTGCCTCAGAGTCAGGGTTGGAAGGCACCTTCTGAGTAACCAAGTCTGGCTTCAGGTAGCCCCCAGATTGTAGTGACTGAAGCTGTCTTCAGAAACCTAATTCTTGATTTTGGGGTTTCCCCTTCCCACTGAGATATTGTTTTTAATTGCTGTTATACTTAGGGATTTAATTTGTACCCCAGTCAAATGATATTTGAGGAAAAAAATACTTCCTTTTAGAGAGTCCCTTGCACAATGGCATTTTATGGATTCTTATACAATGAAACACCCATTAATCTTGGGTTGCTGTGACTGCTATTTTGGGTTCATTTGGAAACTGTCAGTTCATTGTGGTCCTTCTTGACTTATGGAAAGAGATTTCTCCTGATTTAAGCAAAAAGCAAAGAAATGTTGCAAGAACCTGTCTCCACTAGATGACACTAAAACTACGAGTGGCTGCTCTGCTTTCGAGATGTCATGCTCAGTCTCTATCTCTGCCTCTGCTCTCATTGGGCCGCAAACATAATTTATTAGATCTATGAGTCCTGGTTACTTTAGAGGTGAAACTGATAAAACATTCCAATTTATCTTCTTGAAAAACTGCAAGTAATTGACACTTCTGCTTTTTGGAAGATTATTCTGGTGCAGCAGAGAAGCTATTTCCTTGTCTGAAATAAAAATACTGGGCTACTACCAGAAATAAAATACAATCTGAAGGGGAAGGGTTTTTACTGTGCAGTTCTCAGTCAGAGCAGCAAGTGCAGCTGGTCTTATAATGAAAATAAGTGGGACAGGCGAGCATTCTGCCTTTCCTACCAATTAATCGAACTACAAAATTAAGGGGCAAAGCAGAACTCTGGAAAATCCTATATATCAAGTCCCTTCAGCAGTAAACTGAGCTTTCTGTGAAGGGGAAAATATCTAGCTGAAGCTATTAGGACTAATCCAGAAAGGGAGGAATTGAGCCTTCATGGTATCTTGCTGCCTTGCTAGAGAAATGGGTATGGATGGATTTAGTGCCTAAAGTAAAATATAAATTCCAGAGCAGCTCCTCTGCTACATGTGCTGCATCTAGGATGTGTGCCTTGTGCAGCGGCTGGAAAGCTTTAGTTCCTGAAGAGATTAGTATATCACTGAAATGTCTGCTTGGGAAAAAAAGGAGTCTGTCGACAATCCATCCGTCACGCTGTCTATGAGCTTTCTGTAGCCATCTTCTAATGTGCGGTAGAGTCCAGAGCTGCAGCACTGTCTTGAAACTCTGAGACAAGGGTCATAAACTTACAGGAGATTTATACTGTCTTTTTGGCAAGAGGCTGATCTGTATCTTTTCAGGCGTCTCAAGGCAAATGCCAGCAGTGTGAAGCACAGGGAGCAATGGCTCTGTACGGGCCATGAGGCTTCATTGCTGCTTGGTCCCTTCTGACCAGCAGTTCATCCTTCTGCTGAAGCATTTGGTGCGTGTCCCACAAGACAGACATGCTGGGAGCAGCCACACCTCATTGCTGCAGCAGTTTCTCTGCTCTAACTTCTGGTTGAAGTAAATTGGACCAAGATCCTGTTCCTCTTGAACCCTTTCTAGCAGACAGGTTGCTTCCTTCTTGGCTCACATTCTGACTGAACACTTATCGCTGCCTGTTCTTTCTGGCCTGCTGCAGAATTGCTTTAGTTTTCCTGCTTGGTATTCCTTGCACAGGGGCCAGCCTAGCATCACATCTGGCTTCCTAAAGCCTCAGTTGCTAAACTGCCAGGAATTCGGTGACTTGGAGACCTAAGCAGTAAGTGTGCTCTTTATCTAGGTCATGACATTACCCACGCGTGCCGTGTAAATTATTTAGTGCAACTTGTAATGCACACCACATCTCACCCCTCAGTGTGCCTTAAGGGCATCCGAGATGGAAAGACTGACATCACTTGTGCCAGTGAATTTGCTGAACCAATTTCCTCTGCCTTTGAGTCTCCCTGCTTTCTGAAACACTTTTTCCTTGCAGCAGCAATGTTTACGGGGTTTGAACAAAAGCCCTGTATCTGAGTCATGAGTGTAAGAGATGGTGTGGAGTGCCTTTAGGGAACAGACGGAAATGAATGCCCCCTGCCAGTTATTAATTGGTGACTTTGCTGCTTGCCTGGAGGCCATGTTTGTTTGAGGCTGGTTTGTTCAGAGAGGTCTCTGACTCTTTCCTGGCTTAATTGAACTTTCTCATTGCTGCTCTCTGCAGGTCAGATGCAGAAACCTTTTGAAGATGCCTCATTTGCGCTGAGGCCTGGCGAGATGAGCGGACCAGTTTTCACAGATTCAGGGATCCACATCATCCTCCGCACAGAATGAAGTGCCTTGGTGACAACGTAGAAAGGAAAGGGCAAGGGGAAGAAAGGAAAAATCTACGCCAACCCTGCACTCTCCCGAACGAACTTCATATACAGTTTAAAAAAAAAAAGCTCATTTCATATCTCAATACCTTCTGTGGCACCTGACACAATGTTTTCCACCTGTAGAGATGCATGGTTAGCCAAGGATGATAATGCAATCAAAATAAGACAGTAGCATCTTTCATGAGCAGAGAGAATGTTAAATTTTTCTGGCATGCCACAGCTGCTTGAGTTTTTTATTGACAATTCCTCAGTTTAGGAGATGTGTCAATGCTAAAGGTCACACTTCAATGCTTCTCATATCCACCTTATTAAAGATACAGAGTATTTATTACAGTACTGCACTGATGGTGGCAAAATTGACTTGTGAGCTCTGGCGTTAGGATGGAATGAAATCCCCACCCAGCTTCCCTGCACATTTGTTTAAAAAAAAAAAATACAGAATAAATGGCATTTGGTCTGCAGCCAGCTCATTTGTTCGCAGAACTGATCTGTTAAAGTTATTTAAAAATTGACCTTAAGACACCAAGCAAAGAGCTAGGCTGGTCCAGTTCAGCCAGTCTCTTGTGCCTGCCTGTAGCTACCCTTCATGCAGCTGTCCATATGTCCTGCCGCACGATGGTACCTGGAGCTCCCTCCACCTCTGCCATTTCATTGACTTAAAACTTGAAGATGCCTTTTGGTTGTAAGGATAAACAGAAGAGGTTATTGGGCAGTAGTTACAGTGTAGGAAGGTCTCTAGCCAGTTAAACTGTGTAGAGGTACATAGGATGCTGTGTGTTAATCATCCCAGCATGAGATCACTCCATCATTGAGATATGAGTGCCATTCTGTAGGAGGGACTGTAATATGGGATTCCGGTCTAGAGAGAAGGCTGTTTTCCTCAAGCTTCTTTTTATCCACTTGTGGTTAAACACTGTAAGTCATTGTTTCCAGTTACATTGCATTGCTTATATTTAGTAAAATAACAGAAAAAAATCCCAGCTTTGGTCCAGTGCAAACAAGCTATATAGTTCCAATTCTCTTAAACAGAAAATAAAGCCCTCTCCAATTAAACATTTCAGATGCTCTGGCATTGATTATTTCCCCTCTCACTGTAAAGATCTCTTTCTTCCTGTTTAAAAAACAAAACCAACCCGTATGCAGCATGCATAGAGAAGACGATCTGATTTGGTCATAAAATGGAAATGTGACTCCTCTGGGATCAAAAAAATCCGTTCTCACCAAGTCTCTGGGTCTTAAAACAGAATCAGGCAAACATTATGCTCCCAGAAACTCAGGCCAGATTCTGTCATTTCTTGCTTGTGCTGGGAACTGCCTTTCTCAGTGAGCAGTTCTGCTGGTATCTTGTGTAGGGTGCTACTCCATGTAATAGTGGCACCTCTGACTTTTTAGCTTAATTCAGTAACTGTTTTCCTGCTTCTGTTCTGCTAATCTACAGAGGTTTCCTTCATGATGTCAGACCAGCCTTAACAGTGAATGGCTCCTCTGTGTGCTTTAAAAAAAAATAGAACTCCCGTCTTGTTTGGAAATGGGGAAAGACGACATCTCCCGAAAGCACCCTCCAATTAAGGTGATCACCTAAAGCGAGAGGCATCTGAATATTTCTTGCATTTCTACTTCTGCTCTTTCCCTTGCTAGCCGGGTTGGGGAAATAGAAGGCTCTTGTGCTTCAGATGAAAGTTGGTTTCCATAGCAACACATTGATTTTAAAAAAAAATCTAGCTATGGGGTGACAAGCAGGTGAGAACTTAGAAAAGGAAAATTACCTCAAATTACTGTGCAGTATCTTATAAGCAGGATCAAAGGTAAATAAAGGGAAGTGGAGATGTCATATCAGTAGTGAAGTGTGGTGCAATAGCAAAAGTGTTGGCAGCTAAATATTTTCTGAAGCAGCCTAAGCTGTGGGTTTTTGTTTCCCCAATTGTAACAGGCTTAAGTCTGAGCTACACAGGTCCCAGTATTTGGTTCATCTCCCTGTCCTCCCTCCAAAAGGTGCAACAGCAGTCAGGATATAGACTATGCGATGCATGAGAAGCCTGGAAGGATTTACGGGTGGGAAGAAGCTGAATAGATCAGGGCTGCTCAGTTGTAGGAGGTGGGATGGGGAGAACGTAGGGCAGTGGCTGTTATTTCAGCCTGTTTTGTACAGGAGGAAGAAGGTGACAGGTTTTACTGGTAAAGAATGCGAGAGCTGTGGGGCTTCTGCTGGAAGTTACGGCCCAGGGTGAGATTCCAGAAAGCATTTGGCACAGACTGGCTGTTCTCATTAGCTAGGTATTGCTTGTTTGCCCGGGTGTGTTCCCTCTATGTTAAACATGCTGTGCATAGTCCCTGACCTGGATGAAGTGCCATCCCACGGTCAGCAGCTTCTGTGGGCACAGGCATGAAACAGCTGCTGAGTGGAAACTGGGAAAATCTTACCCTCGTGAGCACAATTTTTCCTAATGGTCCACTGTGAGACTTGCTCGTTGTGTTGGGGACTGGTGACAGGGCTAAATGGGATGTTGGTCTGAGCTGCTCTCACTCTTCCCATGAGCGTGCCTAATTGGGCTCATCCAGACCCATGATATACGTGGAGAGAAGTGTCCTGCATTGCTGCCTCCACAGCAAAAGCACATAAGTGCTTAGTGCTTCCATCAATAATGCCACCTGACCAGCCCTTTTCCTTTTCTGGCCAGGAGGCCCTGCTGTGGTAGTAGCAGAAATAGCCGACCTCCTGGGATTCCCAAGAAGCAGGTTGCCTCTGGGCTGGTAAGTCTAGGGCACTGTATGCTGCTTTGTTCTGTCGTCCTGCTGTTTGAGTTTTGTGTTTTTGGGAGCCTCATGATAGTAGGTAAGCGTGACATTGCTGCTGCCCAGTTGATCAAGATGTTTCTGTGGGCAGAGCTGAGGTGATGCAAACTTTTGTTTATACCTCTGGGAGCCTTATTAGTGTGTGCCATCTCTACCCCATCTGCAGCAGTGACTGGGACCCTGGGACACCAGTGTGCAGAACTCAGCGTATTAACATGCGGTGGGGCTTAGCTGGAGAGGGATTTCTTGGTGAAGCATGCCTTCCGGTGCAGTCCCGTTGCTGGTCTCTGCTTTTATGCCCTGAAAACACAGCAGCCCCCACCTGGAGCAAGGGAAAGCACTAGACAAAGACCTCTCTGCTGCCTTGATGCAGGTCAGGCACGTCAGCCCCCCCAGGTCCATCAGCCAAGGTTCTAGTGTTCCTGCTGGCAGCATTTCTTGCCATTTGCAGGAGGATGCGCAGCTGGCATGGAGATGCTAATTGAACACGGGAAGATGGGCTGACTGGGAGCTTGTGCCTGTCCTCAAGTGCCCCTCTGCTGACGGACCTGCTGTCTGTTGGCAGGGAAAGAGATTCTGTGTTGCTTCTGCCCCTCGCTATAGTTTAGCATCCTGCACTACCTCTGAATCTGCCACAGCATTCTGGACCTGCCTGACATTGTGCAGCCCAGCCTGCATATGCTTTTGCCTCAGATTGCAGCAGCTTGCTGGGATGTCCCTTTAGCTGCTGCTTTGGGGCTGTCCAGGGAACACGGGTCTCAGGGCATACAGAGTGAGTGTGCATTCAGATAGCAGGAGGTGGCTGCATTTCAGAAGGCACTGGGCACCTGCCTCCTCAAACACCAGGCTCCTTTTGGGTGTTTTGGCTTGCAAATCCCCCAGTTGTTGAAGCAGAAAACAGGATGGGGTAGAGTTTTGGCTCTGTGGCACAGACAGTCCTGTCATGCGTGTGTGCATTTGTGTACAGTGCCTAGTACAGTGGGGTCTGGGCTGGGGCTGCTGCAGTACAAAGGATAGACAATAATCACTGTAGCAATCTCCCTGAGACACAAGGGGATTATCCTCTATCACGATGGTGCCCTAATTCACTGTGCCTGGCACTGGTTGAGTACATAAGAGGATGTCTCTCTCTCTGTCTTTCTCACCTGACCCGGGGGGGGTGGCGGGGTTGTGCGGACAGGTGGGAGGACAGGGGAGGAATGGTGGTGGTCAGCCTGTGGCTGTGGATACCCCATGCTCGCTACACAGCTGCTTGTCAGTGTGCACTGCCCGCAGTGTGGGTGTTTGAACTACAGCAAAGAGCTGTCCTCTTTCTTGGTAGAGGAGCGAAGTCTGCAGCTGGCAGGTGGGACTGGGATTCCCATTCTATAGGGGGGGAGCTGAGACCCCAAACAATGCAGGGGCTTTCCTGGGGGGGTAGAGGCAGACTCAGAAGCTGAACTGAGGTCTCTTGAGACCCAGCCTGGTGTCTTACCCGCAAGGCTACCTCCCCTGTCTCAAGCAAGGCCCCTGGTGCAGTGCTGCATGGGCTGTTCCAAAACCTCTCTGGACCCAAGCACCTGGTGCCTCTTTCTCTTCCAGTTCTCACAGTATGACCCCTGTTCCAGGTCTCTTGCCCTGTTGCCTATAACATATCCTTGTTGCTTTGCAATGCCTGTAAGCAAGGAGCATCTGCCATACAGTAACTTGACCTGGCAGGTCTTCCTGGCTGGCGTCTTGGCCCCTTCCTCTCCCAGTGCAGTCCCTGGGAAAGCTGCGGGTTGGCAGCCCAGAGATCACAGGCTGGTGCTGGATCTGCAGGGGCCTGTGGGTTTTTAATCTGAGTGTAAGCCCTTGGACTCTGAGTTAGCTGTGACACTGATGCTAACAGCTTCTGACCATGTCCTGTTTGAAGCCTTCACTTCTCTGAAGGGATCATTTCTCTCCTGTCTTGAGGAAGGGCTGTGAAGTGCTGGGCATCCACTCTCAGGCTGGCATCACAGCTGTTCTAGACTGCTGGGGAGCCTGCTCGGCCTTTGTGACTTGGCAGGAGGCTTGGGTCAGTCTCATGTCCACAGGGCACTGGTTGCCCTCTCTCATGCTCCCAGGCAGAGACATCTGAAGCAGGTCCCTCTACTGAGAAAGGCGCAGGCTTGAGGTCAGTGGGGGAGATCAGGGTGCTGACTCTGGGGTGCTGGGCATGGGTCTCTGACCCAGGGCACAGGAGAGGTGGCCATTAATAAGGCTCAAGCTGAGATTGGGCTGGGCTCTCTGGTTTTGATTAGAAATGTCACCCTGGTCCTGAGAACCCTCCCAGTAGGTGGGCAGGGTCTCAAGATGATATGCCTTGAACAAGCTAGGGGCTGAACTGTTTTGTTGACAGGTTTCCAGCAGCTGCCCTGAGAGAGGCCCCTCTGGTGCTGTGTGATTCATGTGATAGTGTCACTTCTTTGGGACAGGGAGCTGGGTCCTTGTCAGGGTTTGGGCAGTGCCTGGCACAGGGGGCGCCTGGTCTCCCAGTGGACTGTGCCCCCCACCCCCCTACAATGCAAATGCTGTAAGACTCTCCCTAGACTTCTTTCATTTAGTCACTATAGTCCATTAAGCCCAAGGCACCTACTTGTGGCCCGTGAACTGCTTACGGTGGAGTGCTTAGACCACCCCTGATTTACAGGCAGGGCCCTTAGCTTACGAGTGCAGGCATGTGTGTTGGAGACAGGCACACGTCCTACTGCAGAGGATCTGACCAGTTACAGCCCACACCTGTGGGCATTGGCTTCAGCAATGACAACTCAGGAATTTCTCTTTGGAGTTCTGAGATTCAGTCCCCACTGTGTCTGCCCTCCCCTGCACCACGATGGCATCTCCCCTGCCCTTGTCCCATGCGCCGTGTCTTGCTTCTCCCCTCTGGCTCTTGTGTCAATAGCATTGCTTTCAGCAGTGAAAGAGCAGGAAGGATGGGAGCTTTGATTAAATGGGAAGCTTTCCCTGTACCTGGAAGAATCTCCATTCCAGTGTCTGAGCAAGATTTATGAGGTGGTGAATTGAAACTGCTTAATGCCCTCATAACTCCTCCCTTAAGTCCCCACATGTTTAGAGCTCTCTGTAGAAAATGCGGGTGCACGCATACTCCCCAGCCTATGCCGCATGTGCTGGCCAGCCAAGTTTTCCCTGGTATGGCCCTATTAGCCTTTGTATGGCAACCCCAGAGCTGGGCTTGGCCCCTTCCATTTTCTATGCCTGCCAAATCCACTGTGCGTTATGCAAACCCAGCAAGGGTGCTGTGCACTCTGACTGGATGCTGCTGTGCTACAAGAGATAGCATCTGTCTCTGTCAGCCTGGCTATTAAACTGGGCCTGCGAGTCTTAGCTCCTGTCCTCGGGTCTGTGATGCTTCAGCTGTCTGACCCCAGCTGTGACAGGGAGTGGAGGTCTGGAATTCCTCTCCCAGGCCTACTGGAAATCCAGTTCTATCACGCAGGTGCATGGAGATGTTTGCACAGGCATGTGTGTGTGTGTGTGTGTGTGTATAACAGGGAGGAGAGCAGGTAACCACTAGGGCTGTGTGAGGCTTCAGACAAAGCTCAGATCTGGAGAAGCTTTGGGTGCTTCAGTGTCTGAAGCAGCATGTCCAGATCAAAGCTCTGGCTTTGTTAGATTTTCCGAAGCAGTTAGGAACTTCCTGCTGCAGCTTCCTTTCAGGTCTGATGTGGATAAAGCTTGCAGGGGTGGTAGCCTCTGCTGAGAGCATGAAGCTTGCCAAGTTTC
>NW_017728984.1:535606-541837 GCF_001723915.1 Gavialis gangeticus
AGAGACAGATGTATCCAGGTAGGCACATATGTGGAAGATGTGAAAAATAGGAGTCTCGCATGCACAGGTGCATAAGGAGAGAGGCACTAGTGTGTGCCTGTGTACAGGAGAGAATTGCACTGTGCACTCTCACTTGCATGCCTCTTTCTTGCTGCTTCGCAGTTGTTTTGGGGGCTGAAGTGCAGCAGCTTTTGTGATGCAATAGTGCAAACTTATAAAGGCCCCTGACCTTGGTGACAGCCTGTGGGAAAGGTCACTCCATGGGGAAAGCAGCAGGTCTCAGCAGAGCTGGTGGAGAACAAACAGGGTCACTGTCCTGTGGGAAATTCTGATATGTTGAAACTTGCTTTGTCCTGACTGGGAATCACAGAGATTCCACAAAATAGACCTTTATGAGAAGTTCAAATCCCAAAGCGTCACAACATCTCACTTTGAAAATGCTGGTGTGTAATAGAAAATGTGGAATACAGCATGATAGTAATGGTATCCTAAGACTGACCATAGAATATGTACCTGGATGAATAGAGAGGATCCCAGAGGTGAAGGGAGGGGTGAGACATTTTAGGGTTCCTCCAAATGAAACAACAGATTTGAAATGATTTTCCCCCATGCCCCAAAACCTTGGACACTGCCTTTGCTGAACCAGAGCTTCTCGTGAGAAGTTTTCCACCCAGGTCTAGTTTGCAGCAGCGCCAGGCTGTGATTGGGATGCTGGGTTCTGTCCATGGTGCTGCCACTGATGGCTGGGACCTGGTTCTCGGAGGGGAGTGGCAGCTAGAGGTTAAAACAGGGAGCTCGGGCTCCTGGGTTCTGTCCCCAGCTGCATGCTGATTCCCTGCACAACCTCATTGAAATATTCCTTCCCCTCATGTTGCCTCCATCTCCCTGCTCTGGATCTTGCTGCTTCCCTGCTGCAGGGGCGTGTTGTGAGGATAAATGCTGAAGCACGGATGTGTTTTCAGATCATGCAGCAGGAGCCACAGACGCCCCTGCCTGCAGATGGACGGCTTCCGTTCCCTTGGAGGCACTGCGCTGCAAACACAAACAAGCCATTAGGTTGCCTACGCAGCCTGTCTGCTCTCGCCAGCTCCGTGTTCCACAGGCAGCTAGCGGGGAATGGAGCAATCCAGTGGGTGCTTTGTGTCCTCGCCAGCTCTAAGTGTCTGGCTGCCATCTGGGGTGCCAGACATGGGGATATTCTCTCCAGCTGGGAGGCAGTGCTGGGGGCAGAGCATGTGGCCAGTTACACAGCTGTCAGGTCATGCCATGCTACATGTTTGGCTACTGGCATGGATTGTGTCTGGATCTTGAGGGTGCAATGTGGTCCAAGCCCTTGAACAGGCCAGCAGGTTAGGCCCAGCTTTCTGCCCTTCAGCTGGAAAGAGCTAAACCTCCCTGCTAGTGGGTGAAACAAGATGGTTTGGCCTCTGAGCTGACGGGCTAGATTGAATTGCATTATCAGCAAGACACAGACCATTTCCCCTGGTCAGCGTCCAGCACAGAGTCTCTGCTCACTCACCTCAGTGACAGCACTTCCCCTGTGCACCTATCTGGGGTGGAAGGCAGTCACCACTTAGAAAGTACAGTGATACTAAGGGACAGCAAAAGGCAGGAAGCTAAGGGAAAAGCTGCAGTCTGTCAATGACACGGGTGTTTTGGGCAGGGCAGATAGGCCTGCGGGAAGTGGGACAGACGGTGCTAAGCTCCCACCACATCTAATTTGCAGCTTCTGCCCCACACCCTGTCTGGCGTTGGGGATCTGGGCAGCCCTATGCATGAGCTAGCTGGCTTGCCTCAGAGGGCACCTTCACAGCACTAGGCTTTACCCTGGTGAACAGTGTCACTGATTATTCTTATGTGCTTCCCCTTTAAATCTGAGCTGCCCTGCATTGGGAAAAAGTTGGCGCAGCCTGGCTGGGAGGGAGCTGTGTCTTGTGCTCATTCCTCTGTAGCAGTTCAGGGGAGGCCTCAGCTGTGTGGGGCTGCATGGGAGTGGGGTGAGGCCCTGGCTGCATTTAACTTTTAGCCTCCAGCCCTGGCCCAGAGAGTGTGTGTGGCAGGGAGGGTTTCTGGGCAGGGATAGGGCAGAAGGGCACCAATCCCTTTCATTTACTGCTGCTCTCCGGTTCCCTGGTCCAGGCAGATTGAGCAATGGGGCTGCCCTGGCCTGTCCTTGCGGGGCTGCCAGGGAAGGCAAAGGGGTCCTTCACAGCCTGGCTGGGCAGGGACTGACACAAGAAAAGTCTGGAGTTATTCCCCATCTGTCTCGCTCTCTCTGAGGTGTTTCTGTAGCAACTTGTTGCTGAAGGAGGGAAGTGCTGGAGGCCACAGTTTTCACTGCTGCCCAGTGGGGACTTACAATTAATAGGAAAGAAAAATTGCAGTCCCCTCAGGAGTTTGCAGGCCTCAGCTGCAGGATCTACAGCTTGGTCTGCCCTGCAGGGCTGGATCAACACTGGCACAGACCTCACCTGAGCTCCTGTGACCTGTGCTCGTGCATTGGACTGTTCACACAAAAGTAGCACAACTGCCTGCCTTGTGCTCAGTCAGCAACAGCCTGGCAGTGCTTGTGCACCCACATGAGGGCAGCACAGGTCAGAGGCATGGGGTTTTCCACCTCTGCACTGGTGCAAATGTGAGCTGGTGCTAGTGCAAGGTCACCTTCTCCCACTGACATGTGCTCTGGGCATGTCCAGTGTGCCCCTTGTGTCTGCCACTTGCTATGAAAGGGGAAGGAGAGTGCTGGCTCCTGCTGTCGGTTGCATTGATCCTGGCAGAGGCTGCATCCAGCAGTGGTAATGGGGATAAATGAGCTGCTGCCTGTTAAGTTGGAGGCGCATCTCCTTTCAGCTGCCTTCAGCATTGCCTGTTTTCTGTGCAAGGCTGCATGAGCTCTCTGTGGCATTTCCTACCCACAGGGCAGCTGCACCCACATGCATGGTTGTTATCATATACATGTACTTTTGCTTGTTTCTGAGAGCGGTCTGTGGCATTGTGGCCCCTGGGTGATGCTTGGGGCTACAACTGCCATAACCAGGGCTGTTTTCTCCTCCTGTGCCCCCATGTCTTTCCTTCCCCTTGACCACCTCTGTTCAGAGGAAAGGCTTTTTGGGGCAAAGTGTTGACATGGCTCACATGAAGCCAGGCCCTGGAAATGGGCAGCAGAGCTGTAGAGAGATCCCCAGAGGCTGCCCAGAGGTGGGTAGGCAGGTTTCAGCATCTCAGTCAATGCCACATGATCCCGACTCCCTGTGCCTGTCTTCTGCCTACAGTCCCCAGCCACAGCATGGCAGGGGGAAGCTTGTAGCAAACAGGTGAGTTGTTGTGGGGGTTGGAAGCTCTC
Source organism: Gavialis gangeticus (assembly GCF_001723915.1). Lineage (NCBI taxonomy): Eukaryota > Metazoa > Chordata > Crocodylia > Gavialidae > Gavialis > Gavialis gangeticus. Next base: position 538,950 of record NW_017728984.1, read on the forward strand.
ACCTGCCAAGAGATCTGAGTAGGGAATTGGGGCTGGAGAATGTGGCTTAGGGATGATGCCCCTGGCCCTGCCTCAGCTTGACCCCACCCAGAAGAGGCCATGTGAGGCCTGTGCCTGCCAGCAGCTCTGTAATGGATGCCAGGGCATGCTTTATTCATATCACCAGCGGGCTGGTATTTAGGTCACTGGTACTGAAAAAAGGTCTGGGACTTGGAGAGTTGGATGTGACGGGGAACCTGGGTCACAGCTGGGCTTCTCTGTGGCCACATAAGGCCCCTCTCCCTTGTGATGGGGCTTCTGCCCATATTTTCAGGAGATTGGAGGGTACTGGGTAGAGACAGGGTGGCCAGGCTGTGCTAAATGTACACAGCTCTGTTGACAACCTCTTGGGGTGGCACTGAGAGGTGGTGCTAGGGGCCTGCTGGGCAGGGCTGTCAGACTTGCCAACTCAGCTCTTAGATACTCTTTTTCACTCCCATACACAAGGGTTGGAGTCTCAGTCACTGCCCCATAATGCTCTTTTGCTGCCAGGGGATGCAAGTAGGAGCTTGGGATGCCAGGGCTTCCACAGTACTTTGGCTTGTACCCTGCATCCAGGCTTGTGGGCTACAGACTAGAGGAAATGCGAGGGTGGAGAGTAGTAGAACTGGCTTTTGGCAGCTGTTCTGATCTGATCCATTCTTTTCATGATGTACCATGCTCCCTGATGCTGTGTGGCTGGGGAGAAGAGACCGCCCCCCCCCAACACGCACACACTTTGCTGGTGAGGCTGTGAGAGGTGCTCAGGCCTGTGTGGGTTTAAAACCTAGGAATGGGTCCATCCAGGGAACTGAGCTGCTGATAGAGAGACCATCAGGGAGAGGGCAGCAGACCGGGACCCCTCTCCCCAGCAGCTGGGCAGCAGCTCTGTTCTGCGTTTGTTACAGATAAAAAAGTCATGAAATTCCTCTGCTTCTCACAGACCTGCCTGGTGGGCTGTTTTTTATATTTTTTTTTCATTTTTAAAGCACTGCTGGTAATGATTAATCACCATGTGCTCCACTTATTACACCTCCCTGTCAGCCCCAGCAAATTGACAAGAGTGATGGGCACCACAGAGCTGCCGTCGTCAGGGCTCTGGCTGTTTTACTTTTCACTAAGCCAATTAGTGCCTGTTTTTATGGTTTTCAATTGGCCCATTAAACCTGGTGCCTCCGAACAAGTATTTCAAAATCTGCAGCGCTGAAAACATATTGGGAGGGATCATTCCCTTTGGAGCGGGTTGCGGTGTTGCCTGCCTGCTTCATTCTGTCAGAGCCACGGTAAATCTAGGCTGCCATGTGTGTTCATGGAGACAGCGACCTGGGCTGGGTAAGGGCCCCGCTTTGTCAGTGCTGCACAAAGCCCCTCCCTGGGCTTTCTCACACAAGCTGTTCTTCTCGCTGATGAAAGCTGGGAACAGGGGCACAGATTTTGTACCATCAGGCTTTTTAGCCCACTGGAGCAACTCGCTGGGGACACTACAGACCCCAAATCACTTCATCTCTCTTTCCCATCATGAGGCCTTCATAGCTGCTCTGGAGCCAAGCCTGTTTCAGTCTGCTCCAGGCCAGGCCAAGCTGGTTCTGCATCTCCAATCCTTCCAGGCCCCTGTCATTTCTGAGGCTTACCTCTGGGGTCTCCAACTTCTCGCAGTATGGAGCATCCCACTACTATAGCCTCCGTTTCCCTGTGTGGGCTCTACCCTTCTGCTGCATCTCTTTCCCTGCCCTTCCCCCTGCTCCTACAGGCTGCCGGTCCTGACCTGCCTCTCCCACACCTGGTCTCTGCTACCGTGACAGCAATGATTGGCCTTTCATTTCTCCCAGAGCACTGGGAGAGGTGATGGAGAGCACATGACCAGGAGGGTCTGGATGTATGGGGCACAGGAAGCCAGGTTGTCTTTGCTTTGCATGTCAATAACCTTGACCACGTCTTGCAGCATCCCCACCCCAGTCCCAAAGTCCAGTGGCTGGAAGCCGAACTCCAGCTGGAAAAAAGGGGCACTTTCTTTAATAGCCAGAATGGTAATTAACCACTGGAGCAGCTTATGGAAGGATGCAACAGACTTTCCACCTCCTGGGGTTTCTGTATCCAGAGGGGATGTCTCTTCCACAGATATATGGGAGCCCAGAAGTTCTGGGCTCTGTGCTGGAATCACTGGGTGAAATTCTAGACCAGTTTAGACAAACTGATAGTTCCTCCTGGCTTTCAGATCTGTGCACCTCTCTGCTGCTCCTCTGCTTGGACTGTGTTGCTCTCACATGTGTGAAATGAATCTCTTGTACTAAAAAACTGCATATGCAAGCCCAGGCTGAAGTCCAGTGTTACTCCCTGGGCCAGCCTTGGTTCTGTGGGATATAAAGGGGACTGAGCTCTGGGCTGGCATTTCTGCATAGGTCTGATTCGACCCTCAGTGTAGTGTGTGCGAGACAAATGATAGGAAGTCTCCAGAGCCAAGAGGCCCCAGAAATCACTGTGTTGTTGCTTTCTCTTGGGTCAATAATGCCTGGAAGATAGATGGGCCTGCTTCTGCCCAAGGCTCTGCCTAGGCGTGCGCTCCCCATATCTTTGACACTAGCATTTCTGTGGATCATTTATATTCTTAGCATTTTCTCTCGACAGAAACCCATCACTTCCTCATTCCTTCAAGGAGGATTATTCTGCACTGGTCTGGTCCTGCAGGGAGCAAACCAGGAAAGCCAAGGCTGCAACTGAACTCCAACTAGCTTCAAGCATCAAGGACAATAAAAAGTCCTTTTTCAGATATGTGGGGAGCCGGAGGAAAAGCAAGGGTAACATTGGACCCCTGCTGAACCAGATGGGGCAACTGACAACTGGAAAAAGCCAACCTATTAAATGGGTACTTT
>NW_017728984.1:542211-545272 GCF_001723915.1 Gavialis gangeticus
GTTTCAGGCTGGACATAAGGAAGAATTTCTTTACTGTCCAAGCCCCCAAGGTCTGGAACAGCCTGCCATCAGAGGTGGTTCAAGCACCTACATTGAACACCTTCAAGAGTAAATTGGATGCTTATCTTGCTGGGATCCTATGACCCCAGCTGCCTTCCTGCCCTTCGGCGGGGAGCTGGACTTGATGATCTTCCAAGGTCCCTTCCAGCCCTAATGTCTATGAAATCTATGAAATTCCCCCTACAACAAACAAGCAAAGACCACAGTGCCTGTTGGTGTTTGTGGGTTGTGTTAGCTTCACTGGTCTTGAGCCATGAGGTGCTGGAACTGGTTTTCCCCCACACAGTGCTTTACCATCACCCTGTTATCCTGTGGAGCCAGTACAGGATTGTAGACCCTATCAGCCCTCCCCAGACAGCCACCCATGGGTCTGTTCCCCCTGCCAGGCAGCATGGTGCAATCTGGTACCATCAGCAGTTTCATGGCATCTCTGCACAGTCTCCCAGGCATGCGAGAGGCTATTAATACACCAAATGCAAACCCTGCGAAATCAGGCGATGAGAATTTCAGCTCGGTAAACAAACAGGAGATAAATAAACCCAGCAGGTGAAGGAGCTGCCGGCCCAGCCTGCGTGAGGCAGAGGGCATACAGATGGCAAGTGCCTTCCAAGTGTCCTCTTTGCAGCAAGGGGCCCACCCCCCTGCTTCTGGCTGCCTGCTGGGGGGTGTCAGAGAAGCAGAGAGCGGGGGGCCGCGCTCAGCATTCAGCTGTGCGTGTGTGAAATAGGATGGACTCAGCTATGCCAAAACAAAACCCCATGGAGATATGCATAAGCCAGCTGGAACAGCTCTGGCTCAGCCCATCATGGCCCCCTGTGCCCTGATGCTCCAGCCTTCCCCAAAATCCCACTGCTCTTGCCATTTTTTCTCTTGCATCCAGTCATGACTGTAACAGTTCAGGACAGGTCTTCTGATGGAGTAAGTCCACTGTGCTGTCTAGGGAAGGCATCATCACAGTTCATCGCTGCTGTATATTGGCACCGTAAGATTCTTATTTGGCTTGTCCCCAGGCACGCCCTACCCTGGAGGAAGGGAAATGCTATTAGCCCCATTTCACAGATGGACAAACTGAGGCAGGGGTGATTTGTTTACTTGCCCAAGGTATCGCAGGTAGTCAGTGGTAGAGCTGGCAACTATGCATGTGGCTCCTGCCCCCTTGGCTAACACTGAAACTGCTTGGATCCCCGTTCCTCCATGTTCAGGAGCAGCAGGCCAACAGGACTGCATCCTCCAGTGGTACAACTGGGTCAGAGCAGTTCCAATTTATACTAGGCATGTGTGTATTGAGGGGGAGGAGGGGGATGATGCCAAGCCTTCCCCACTTCCCAGCCCATGGAGCTTTGCTCCCAGACTCCTCTGTCCCTGTGAAGATACCTGATCCCTTTCTACCTCATACTGGCTGTTCCCTGCTAATTGGAGACGATAAATGATCCAGAACGACCAGGCAGAGGAAATAGCAAGCAATTAGCTCAGGGAGAGAGTTTGCAATGAGGCGCCTGTGTCCTTTGTCGGAAGCTGCGAGGGAACGAGTTGCTGGCAGCAAAAACTTTGCCGCAGCCACCTGGCTTCCTGGGCTGAGCCCGGAGCCCCCTTCCCACCGAATGGAACAGCACTCAAAGGCAAATGATGACCATTATCCCCATCCATAGCAGCAAATGATGCATTTCCAGCCCTCCAAGTGCAGCCGCAATTAATCAGAGTCTATTTATGGCAGGCTATTCATCAAAAGGGAAGGAATCATCAACACTGTAATGGGAGGTTTTAATGTCCACACATTCAGAAGCAAATCTCAGCAAGCTGCTTCCAATCTGCACGAGCATCTCACTGCCGGGGAGCAGGAATACATTTCCATGTTAATGACCTGAGGGGCTATTATTACATCCCGGGAATGTGCTGCTTATGCACAATGAGCTGCTCCATTGAGCAGGATGTGGCCCCTCTACTCCAGGCTGCGTCTCTGTGACTGTGGCAGGTGTTTCTGTCTCCACTCAACCCCTTTCCTGGGTGGAAGAGGAAGGCTCCAGTGCTGCAGCTTTTATGCAGGCCCAAGGCATACTCAGCCTTGGGAAGCAGACGGTTGCCTGGGCTGATTGTGCCTGCCAAAGTATACGCTTTGCAGGTGCAGGGTCACCACCTTGTTTCTGCTGAAGCTGCCTCCCTGGCAGCATCCATCGCTCCATCAATCCACCGAAGGTTTGAAACCCAGTTCTGTGCTTTACGCATGGGTTTATCCTCCTGATCACAGTGGTGTCCAGGCTCCTTCTGGTGGGGCCCGAGGCAACAAAAGTCACCTCCATCATGCAAGGCCATGTCCTTTCTTTGTTCCTCTTTCCAGGGAACTGGCATGTGCAGTGCAGCGCTTCAGTTGGGTGGGTTTCACTGTGCACGAGGAAGGCATTTCTGTAGGTGTTTGTTCTGGAGAATTGGCCTGGGGCCTGTGATGTCCCCTCTGAGTGCATGCTCTAGGGGAAACCCCTCCACATCAGGGGGTCTCTTATCTTATGCTCTGGATTGTCTCACAGAAAAGGGCTTCCTGCTGCAACCCAACAGAGCTGCTGTTTCCCAGGGAAGGAGCTCCATGCTTCTAGGCTGGTGGATTCAGCCCCTCAAGGACTTAAAAAGCTTTGCTGGTGCCAAGCTCAGTGGTCTGGTCCAAGAACACATGTGGAATCTGAGCATGCAGGATGCCTACAAGGCCAGTTGTAGTCAAGGAGAGCTGGCCTGGTTCAGGGGTTTCATAGTTAGTAGGGCCGGAAGGGACCTGAGCAGATCATCAAGTCTGACCCCCTGCCATGGCAGGAAAGAGTACTGGGGTCAAACGACCCCGGTGAGGTGTTTGTCTAGCCTTGTCTTAAAGACCCCCAGGGTAGGAGCCAGCACCACTTCTCTTGGAAGTTGGTTCCAGAACCTAGCCACCCTGACAGTGAAGTAGCGCCTCCTGATGTCTAGTCTGAATCTACCCACTGCCAGCTTGTGACTGTTATTTCTAGTCACTCCTGGT
>NW_017728984.1:550272-551780 GCF_001723915.1 Gavialis gangeticus
GGGCCGGAAGGGACCTGAGCAGATCATCAAGTCTGACCCCCTGCCATGGCAGGAAAGAGTACTGGGGTCAAACGACCCCGGTGAGGTGTTTGTCTAGCCTTGTCTTAAAGACCCCCAGGGTAGGAGCCAGCACCACTTCTCTTGGAAGTTGGTTCCAGAACCTAGCCACCCTGACAGTGAAGTAGCGCCTCCTGATGTCTAGTCTGAATCTACCCTCTGCCAGCTTGTGACCGTTATTTCTAGTCACTCCTGGCAGTGCTTCGGCGAACAGGGACTCCCCCAGTGCCTGCTGGTCCCCCCTGGCTAGTTTGTAACAGGCCACTAGATCCCCCTGCAGCCTTCTCTTGTGGAGGCTGAGCAGGTTCAGGTCCTGTAGCCTCTCTGCGTAGGGCCTGCCCTGCTGCCCCCTGATCATGCGAGTGGCCCTCTGGACCCTCTCCATGCTGTCCACATCCCTCCTGAAGTGCGGCACCCAGAACTGGACGGTCGGGGGTGGCCAAGTGTCAGGAGACCAAGTGACTCTCACACTCTGTACAGCTGCCTCTTGGGCGTGACCTTGGGCAAAACTCTTTCCCTCTGGGACTTGGCTCTGACTGTCAAATCAAGGTAATAAATAATAGTCCCTTTCTTTCTGTTCTGTGCAGGTCTTCACTGGGGGCTCTGGGGTGGGGATATCTCTGGCCAGCCCAAGGGACTCCCCCTTTGTCTGGGAGCTACTGACAAGCAGTTGGGCTGGTTTGTGTCACCCTGGATGAGATGCATTCAACTGGAAGCCTCTGTGGCTTGGGTCCAGAATAAGGGGTGAAAATAAATAACTGCCAGCATCCCTCCTCCTTGCTTGTTTATTATGCAAAGTGCTGTAAGAAAGAGCGGAGCCATCAGCGAAGGGGCCCCTGGTGCACGGAGAACAAAATTACCCAAACATCAAGGATTCCTAGTGGGAGCACTTGGCGTAAAGGAAGCGTTTTATCCATCTCCAGCAGCTGTAAATCTGCGAGGCAGGAGCCAGGTTCTGCTCCTCCAGGGAAATCTTAATTTGAACAAAACTGTTCTGATTTTTTTAGGGGGGCGGAAATCTATGAATTACCCAAGACTCCAGGGTCATGCAGTGTTTACCTCTCCCACGGCAGGTGAGGCTAGAAATTAAGCTGTGGGCGGTGAAAGTTGCTGGAGCTGAGCTGAGGTCAGATGTGGCTATAATTTAGCTCCTTGGGATGAATTGGTTCCCCTCCCTCTCTCTCTTGCCCCTCCCCTGCCACTGAGCCTAGCCTGGCACAGAGAGGTGTTTGCTGGGGCTGGTGTTGGCTGCTCTCGCTCCCTTTTGTGTTTACAAAACCATCTGCTCTTATTTGCCAGGCGTTTTGCGAACCTTGCAATAGATGAAGAGTCTCTTTCAGCAAAAATGAAGCAGATGCCTGCCCTGCCCTGCTCCCCTGCATGGAGATCAGGCTGCAGTGTGGGGGTGCTTTGGGTTTGGGCTGGGTCGGTTGGCGTTGCCCCCCCCCCCC
>NW_017728984.1:552136-553227 GCF_001723915.1 Gavialis gangeticus
GAAGGTTGGTACTGCTGGGGGGTGCTTGGTGGATCTTAAACACAGGGCCCAGGTTGTGTTTCTCCCTTGCTGCCCTCAGGCACCATGATCAGTCTCTGACTTCGCTCTTCACTTCTTGTTCTCCCCACATGGCTCTGAAGTGTTGCCTGCCATGCAGTAGCCATGGTACCCACTGTGGTCCGCCATTCTTCACAGCCCTGCTTGAGGCACTTGGATGATACTTCCACCCAAACTGCCTGTTGTCGGGGGGGCTGCGGGGGCATTGGGGAGGGCTCCGGCCCGGTTCCTCCCTGCTTCTGCCTGCTATGCGCAGGAGTGGACGCTGCTACAAACTGCTGCCTGCTTGCCATCCCCCCTCCTTTCAATCCCCTGTTTGGCCTCTGCAGGACCCTGCCATATTGTGCTTGGCTCCACATGCTGATGGAAATGTGGGGGTTGTTCCAAGTCATGCAACCACCTACCCCTCTGTCCCTTTTATCTTCCTTGTGGCTGAAGCAGCGTCATGTCCTTCTGAAGGGGTGGAGGAGAGGCTCCCGCTCTGGATGAGGCTGAGATGACTCCTGTTAAACTGACCCCCCCCCCGCCCAGCCCTGGGCTCCACTCCCACCAGCAGCATCCGCAGGCAGTTGCCCCTAGAGGCCACAGCAGAGAGGGACCATGTCTTGCCAGGGGCACTGCCCAGATCCAGACTGAGACCAGGTCCCAGGTGTGCCAGCCATGGTGGACCCTCAGTGAGGAACAGCCCATGTCCCAGAGCTCCTGGGCTCAGTGCAGCAGGCGAGGCAGGAAAGATTGTCATCCCTGTGTTGGGGACTCAAGCTGCAGCAAGATTCATAGATTCATAGAAGTTAGGGCCTGGAGGGGACCTCAGAGATCATCAGGTCCATCCCCCCTGCTCAAGGCAGGAAAGACTGCTGAGGTCAGATGACCCCAGTGAGGTGGGTGTCCAGTCATCTTTTGAAGATCCCCAGATGGAGGGAGGCTGGGACAGAGCAGGAAGTTAGGTCCAGATCTCCTTGGTCCTAGGCCAATGTCTTAGCCAGAGAACAGCCTTTTCTTTCCCCTCTGCTTACTGGGGCCACCCCCGACTT
>NW_017728984.1:558227-568977 GCF_001723915.1 Gavialis gangeticus
GGTGTCCAGTCATCTTTTGAAGATCCCCAGATGGAGGGAGGCTGGGACAGAGCAGGAAGTTAGGTCCAGATCTCCTTGGTCCTAGGCCAATGTCTTAGCCAGAGAACAGCCTTTTCTTTCCCCTCTGCTTACTGGGGCCACCCCCGACTTCCCCACGCTGGACTCAGTGCACGCAGCGTGCTGTGCTCCTGCCCCCACCCCCTGCGTCCCTGTGCTCCCCACACCTCCTCCTGGCACTGGCCTGGCTTTGTTGGTTCCAGTGCTATGCTGGGTGTGATCCTAGTGACATCCATTCCTGCGTGGTGCTGGCAGTAGGCCTGTGCACCCCAGTGTAGCCTGCATCCAGGCTCTGCAATAGGCATTTCTCAGTGCCTCTTAATTACTGCCCTGGACCAGGCATTTGGAAGGATGAGCATGGACAGATGGATGACTTGAGTCTTGGAGTCTCTTTTACTGCACTCAAGTTCAGCTCCTGCTCTAGTTCCCAGTTCTTCTTCTCCTGTTCACGCTTGTTCTCTTCCTTCTCTCCTCTCCTCCTGCCTGTCCTCCACTAGTCCCCATGGGCCTGCTGCAGTCCCTCCCCATTCACATCCAGCCCTGACCAGCCCATACCGCGTTTCCATCTGCCCTTCTCTGCAGTAATTGTTTGCAACAATCGTTGATTCCAGCCCATTTTCTGCTCCTTGTTTCTCGTCCTTCCTGCATTGGCCTCTGTCATGTTTGCTCCGTGCCACTGTCTTGGTGCACAGATATTTTCCAAGCTCCCCAGATTCGATGACATTATGACAACTTGATCTCTGGCTCCCTCTGAATCCTCATGTGTCTGAACCTGGCTCATTGCCGAGGACTCTGGACTGAAATAGCATGATGTGTGTGTAATAAATATATATATATATATATATATATATATGTGCTGTTGCTACTGAACAAGGGCTAGCAAAATATCAGTCAGTGCTGTCTCTAGGAGCCTGGTTGTATTAGAAATGCCATTCTTATTCCACCACCCCCTCCCAGAACTAGAACTAGAACCAGGAGTCCCAACTCCTGCCCTGCAACCATGAGACTCAATTCCCCTCCCACAGTGGGGGAAGTATCCTAGGAGTCCTGACTCCCACACCCGCCCTACTTGAGCCCATGAGACTCTACACCTTGCCTAGGATTAGGAATAACACCTGGGAGTCCTGGCTGCACCTGCCTCCTTGGATTGCTGTAGTTGTCCTTATACACAGCCTTCAAGAAAACCTCAGAGCGCCAAGTCTCTGGCCCAGGCTGTGGTTGTTGGGGTGTCCGGCAGGCCGCAGCCATCTACACACATGGGTCCATTATGCAAAAGCAGAGGCAGCAATGCAGAGATCCTCCTCACAGCCTGGTTTTTGTGCTGATGATTAAGCTGAACTATTTGAGGCAGGGATGTCTACAGAGAGCAAAGCCCCACTTCATGAGCGCAGGTATATCAGGCACTGGGTGTCCCACCTCCAGGGATGGCATCTAAGCTCCCAGGCTGTCCTGGAGGCATGAATGTGCCTTTCTGCAAAGCTGCTAAACCTGGCTGCTAATGCTGGGGGACGGGCAAGAACAGAATTAGCAGCATCGTTAATGGGGCTGGGGATGCTGCTCAGCCTGGAACTGAGTGAGGGAGAGAGCGCGCCTCTGATGTGCAGCTCCTGTCTGCTTTGCAGCCCTTCCGCCTTTCTTCCTCTCTTTGTTCCTTTCTTTCTTGTCCTGATGACTTGTTTTTCGTGCCTGTCTCCTCATTTCTCAATCAATACTAACAGCAGCAACAAAATACAGTGAATGGTGAGGATACATCTCTCTCTCGATCATGTCCAGAGCCTTTAGTTTGAGAGACAGCCTGCCATTAATCATTAATAAGCATTCAGAGATGATCCCAGATTCCTAGAAGGCTTCTATTAATAATGAGCTCTGATTAGAAAAGTTTGCCGTGTTAACTTTGATGAAAGGTTGATGCTTGCCCAGGCGGCAGCTGGGGCATCACGCAGCTGCATTGCTGTGGCATCTATTCAGACTCACTCTGATGCTGACCCAGGGCCCCTCTGGCAGAGACAAGCCCTCAGATGGGAGATGGATGAGGTGGACAGTGACAGAGTGGGGCTGGCCCCAGAACTCCTTGCCAGAGTGCGGTACATGATTCACCAGACTGCTGCCTCAAATGCCCAAGACACCCACCATGTGCCTCTTCTCCCATCACCTGCTGCTCCCTCCACTTGTAAAAGGAAGGGTGGACGAGCAGTTGAGGCCTGGACTGGCTCTTAGCCTCTATAACTGGCACCGTCATAAACTGCCCAGGTGAATGGAGAATTGCTTGGTTCCTCCATGCTGGATTTTCCAGTACTCGGTCCCCAGGGTGAGGTTGAGGCTGTTAGAAGAGCCCACCCTCTTAGTGAGGCCTGGCCCCCATTCCTGTGCCTGACCAGGACCAGAGCTTGCCCTGCATGTTTTGTTCTTGGCACCTCCCTCCCGGGTCTGTCTCCCATTCCAGCTCTTGCTCTAACCAGTAGAACCAGCACCCCCGGGACTAGGAGAGAATCCAGGCATCCTGTCCCAGCCCCCTGCCCCCTAACCCACTCAGCCCCACTCCCTTCCCAAGGGCTGCCTGAAGAACCCAGGCATCCTGGCTCCCTGCTTTAGCATTTAGTGCCTCAAGCTCTTCCCCAAGTTGACTGGTTATTTTCACATGTGACCTGAAAGGAACCTCTGCACCCAGGCTGCTCTGACCACAGGGTTGCCCAGAGCTACCTCAGTGGGTGCCAGGTGCTGTGGGGCGTGGAAACAGGAGCCATGGAAGGGCCTTGGTGCCTGGGGCCTGGAAAGGCTGCACTGACAAGCAGTCAGTCGCTATCCCTGCGTCTGTCCATCATCTCCTCCCTCGCTCAATTAAGCTCCATTTTAAATAGATCCTCAGTGCTTTGGGCTGGGTTTGTTTGAAGTGGAAGTGATGAATCCTCTTTAAATCTGTGTCTCACCTCAGCTAGAGGCAGTGACAGCCCCTGAAGCTCGTTATCTGCCGAGCTGGCTTTAATTGCCTGTAGAAGGGAAGGTGAGTCACTCCAGGCTGCTCTTACTCCGCTGGTGGAGTCGGATCCTGATCCTGGTGCTAGGAGGAGGGCTCCGGATACGTCCAACATGGGGTCTGACTCAGTGCAGCCAGGGCTCATGTGCTGAATGGCAGAAGCCACGTATGGTCTTGTCTGCGACCCCTCATGTGGTACGGGAGGGAAATGAGGTTGCTGGGTGCTGCACACTCCCTTGGGGAGGGATTGAGATTGGAGGGTCCACTGTGGTGCTGACCAGGAGCTGCACCCCCTAGGTTCATAGTGGCCAGGGTCAGGCCAGGGCGTGGGATTGCATGCAAAAATCATGGGGGGCTGTGGCAGCTTCTGGGCTTCAGCCCATGCCTGGCCAAAGGCAGGCGCAACTCAGGCCAGGGAGTGTGCAGAATTGTCTCCCCTGTGAGTCCCCTTTGGCTCTGGCAGCTAGACTTGAGCACAGGCCCTGTAGCCCAAGGCTCCCAGCTCAGAGATGCACCACATGCCCCCCAGGATGTAGATGCTGGCCTGTGGTCTGGCCACACTGTGATCTCCTCTGGCCCGGAAGGTGAACGGTTGGATGTGGAGTAAGAGCTCCAATGTGGAGCATCCCTGGTGTGGGTTATACAAAGTTAGAGCACTGTTGTGCCGAATCATGGGTGGGTGGAGGGGAGGTGGAAGTAAAGGGCACATCACCCAGTCAGTGGCCAGCTCCGGCACTACCCAGCCCCAGTGTGAGAGGCAGACAGGGCCCTGCCAGCAAAGCCTCCACGTGGCTCGGGCTCTCTGGTCAAGGCATGAGGGAAGCAAGGGCAGAATATGGACTGGCTACAAGCTGGGGGATGAACAGAGACATGTACGACCCATCAGAGGAATATGGCGGGGGGTGCATTGTGCATCTGCCATGGAAACCTCTGTAAGTAGCAAGGGTCTGATAGCGTACTAGGGACGGGGAGACTGGAGGTCTGTTTCTGGCCCAGTTTAGTCACTCTGGGATCTGGGGCCAAGGCCTCACTCCTCTGTCTGGGCCAGTCCAGAATCTCCAATGGATGTCTGTGCAGCTCCCAGCATGGCCGAAAGCTCATCAAGGCCTCTTGGGGCTATATAATAATCATGAGGGAAGCACCATACAGTATCGAAAACCTAACAAGACCTGAATTCCCCCTGAGCCAGGCAAGCTTGTCAGCCCCACTGCAAACATGGCACAGGAAGGTGCAAGCTGCAGGGAAGGTTTGGAAGGACGCTGGCAGCTTGGAAGCATTTCACGGGGTACTTGACACCACAAAGCAGACAACTGGTGGCATTTAGCTCCCTCCTCAATCGTGCAAGATTCCAGGGATGGTGATGAAGCTTCCAGATGCATCCTCCTTGCGGCAGCGGCTAAGCCAAATAGAATGAAAGGCGGAAACTTCACATGACAAGCGCCAGGCTACTGCATGGGGGAAAGCATCACCATGGGAAGGCAGGATTAAGTGAGGTTTAATCACCTAAATCTGGAGATGGATTCATTGCTGTGGCTCTCATGGAAAATGTCTATTCAGGGCTAGACAAAAGCAAGTGAATGGAATCAGGAGCAGCCTCAAACGCAAGCATCTCTGGCGATGAAAGAACAATTTACAGAGTAGATACGTCCATTCTTCTGTCTGATGGGGACCATGGAGAGGGATTTACCCTCTGGTGCACACACAAAACAGCTGTGAAGAGTATCTTAATGAGGAGCTAGAGGTAAAATCCTGCCCCACAGCAAGCACACCTTGGGTGCAGTCAGCAGACTGCAAAGCAGAGAACATGGGCCTGATCTGGCCTACCACTCGCATGTTGTCAGCTGACTCCAGCTGTGTGGGTCCAGAGGCCCACCGGGGTTGGACACATTGGGCCTCACTGCCCTGAGGTTTGCTTGGCCAAATCAGGAGCTACCAACTGCAGGCCCTGGTGTGGGGACTGAGGCCGGGAGCCTGAATGGACCCAAAGGGAGGTGGAAGCCAAACCCCCTTGATGCTAAATGCATCAGGCACTGAGCAGCCCTGATCCTGATGGGGTCTGTGACTGTGTGCACAACAGTGGTGCAGCAGTTGTGCATAGGGTGGCCGTTCATCTGGTTTTATAAAACACTGCCCCGGCCACCTGCAGGAGCTCCCTGCTTGGCCCAGCCCCACCACCGCCCCTGCTGCGGCTGCCTGCAGGAGCTCCCTGCTGCCATGCCCCCACTGCTGACACCACCAACACCTTCTGCGGGAGCTCACTATGCTCCCCCAGCCTCGGGAGGTACATGATGTTCATGGTGGCGGGGTTCTTGAGGTACCTCGATGGCCACCTTACTTCTACACCCAGTAAATGTTTTGGATGGGGAATCCAGAAAAAAGATGACAAAGCTGATATGGAAATACAAAGTGCCCGAGCGAGGGACTAACAATAGAGGGATGGAGGAGAGGAGGGGAACACAACTAGGTTACAAGCCGCACAGCTGAGGCATCCAAGCACCTCCCAGCTCTGGGACCATTTCCGTGGCTGAAAGTTTGGAAAATGCTCCCCACAAGGACAGCAGGGGTGCTGTGTGCAAGCATCTCCTGTGAAGAGGGCAAGAGCAGGATATTTTCCTATTGCACCCTGGGAGCTTCATCGCCCAATCTGGGTTGGGCTCCAGGTTCAGGACACTGGCAGGGAGCAAGGGTGCAGCCCTGGCCGAGGGTGGAGGTGGCAGCCGTACACAGGCTAGGAAACTGCAAGGCCTCACCATGGGCCAGGTGCAGCCTGAGTCGGGCAGGGCACTCGGCCCAAGACACAGGCCTGCTGGGCTGCTTCCGGGCTCACAGTGACAGTTCGGCTTTGGCCTCCAGCAGGGCATAGCCGGCTCTGGCAGTCCTAGCCACTCTGGTACTGGCCCACAAACTGAGGCCCTCATGAGCCAGGCCAGAGGGGCCCGATCCTGCTAGCACAAACTAGAAGGGGCTGTGCCCAGGTGTCCATGGAGCAGGAATGGGCATCTCGGGGTGCCAGGGAGTGCATGGGGCAGGGGCTGGCTGGAACCCCAAGCTCCAGCTGCATCCTCTGCTCCAGCACCACCCCTCTCCACAGAGGAACCTGGCTGCTCAGGCTGCTGGGGTCTGAATCTCAGCTGGGGTTAGGCCCAACCATCCCCGCAGAGCCTGGGAGGCTGGTTCTGCCCCCCGCTCCCCTGCACTCACCCGGGGCAGGTTGGGACCCTGGCAGCTGCCCTGGGACCCTGGCAGACTTATGCCCCTGCAAGGAGCTCCTCCTGGCCCCCCCAACCCTGGACCTGGAAGCCATGTTGAACAGAGCCGGAGACTGACTGAAGGTGGAGACCCAGGACAAGTGGGGAAGGAGAGGTGGTTTCAGGCAGCTTCTGTTGCTAAGATGACTTTTAATTTAGAGGCAAAACGTCTCTCCCATCTGGTCCCTTCCCAGCTGCCTGTCTGTTCCCGGCCAAGGACAGCAGAGTTAATGGGGCTGTAAACTCTGTGGAACGAGCGTCTTGTTGCAGCTAAAATCACCTTCCTGCCCCCTTCAGCACCCTGGGGGGTAATGGAGCATGTGTTGGGGGGGCCAGGCTGGGAGTGGGGGATCCACAGGAGGAAGCCCTGAAGCTGGCATCTGCTGGTGTCAGGCCTGGGACTGGCTGGGGTCTGGCTGTGCTGGAGGGCAGGGGGTGGAGAGGGGTGGTGGTTCCTGGGAGGGAGCTGCCCCCACCCTAGGGTGGGTGGTCTGCTCAGTCTCCAGCTGGGCTGCGAGCAAGGCAGGGTGGGACGTGGGCCAGCGATGTGAGACAGGTTGCCGTGGGCCCTCTTAGGTGCAACCTGGCCAAGCCCTCAGCTGACAGCACCCTCAACCTATGCCAGAGCCTCTCTTGCCCCCTGGCACCACTGGGCCCAGGCACCTGGGGCTGAGTGGGTGGCTCATCCTGTGCCAGAAGCCACAGGCCTGAAGCTCTGTTCAGGCTCCTTTGTTTTGAACAGCAGCCACAGTGAGTTCAGGGGGACTGACCTCCTTCTGCCTCAGGCCAACCACCTCCTTCCACCTGCCTGAGGAGCTTTTCTCTGCAGGGTGAGGCACCGTCCCCCTCTGTGGTCTGTGTTGCTTCCCCCGTGTTGCAGAGCCAGGGTGGTGGCAGGACCCACTACTGTCTGTGGTAGGTTGCAGCTGCTTCTGGGTCAGGCTGTGCTATCATGGGCAAGGGTTTGACATGGTATTCTGGGGAGTCCTTAGGGCAATGTGGACCTGGCCCTAGGGACCCACTGCTGTCTAACAGTACCCAGCTCTGGGGGCCTGCTCCCAGGCCCTAGGCTTTCTACCCTCACTGGCACCAGTGCTGCACACCAGTCTGGCTTGGCCATGTTTCTATGTACACCCACCACTCTGGCATGGGGAGTCCTACCCCCAGCACAGAGCCTGGTGCCCAATGATGGGAGGAAGCAGGGTCCAGTGAGCAGAGCAGCTCTGCAGTCCCCCCACCCTGCTGCTGCAGGCCAGTCCCCTCTGCACCCCAGGTGAGCTTCTCCCCCACTCACTGCTGCCCGAAGCTCAGTCCCTCCCAAGAGGTGTGCTGCCCTAGCCAGGCAGAGCTCTTGCCCATCTACCTCTCCTATCTCCAGGCAAGTGACAATGAGGGAGTAGAACCAACCATGGAGTATTTTTATTTTTTTTTATTCCAAGCCATTAATCTCAGGAGTTCAAGGCTTAAAAAGAACAGTAAGAATAGATGCATGGCTCTGAGGAGCCTTCATACAAAGCCTCTTGTAGGAACAGACACATTAAAAAAAGGAGGAGAAAAACAGCAGTAAGTTTCCTGGGCAGCAGGAGGACAGAGAGGAAGGGGACAACCCCTTCGACAGGGCCATGGTAGACCATTCAGAGGGACAGAGCAGTCCAGCATCTTAGACTCCCCTTACAAACAGGCTTCCACAGAGACTTGAGCCCTGGCAGAGAAGCAAACCCAGGCAGCTACTGAGCTCATGCCACAGTTTAAATGTGCCCACCCCCCTCAAATGGTTTGTAATCCCAGGGCAAGCCTGTCCTCAGGGGCAGCAAGTAAGTTTAGGCCTGCACCGCCACAGGGGCACCAAACATGTCCTGGGAGGCGTAGGTCATGTAGAGGAAGCCATCGTCATCCTGGCTGTCACGGTATACCTCCCCCAGTGTTGTGTTCAGGCTGGGCAGGCCACGGTTGTTCACCAGCAGGTAGAAGGCCTGGGTGGAAGTCAGGGACATGCGGGTGCTGTTGGGGAGAGAAGGTGGCCACCCTGTGAGAGGAGGGGCCTGGAGTCCCCTGGCAACTGGGAATGGGGGACCACCAGTCATAATGCACCCCCCTCACTGCCAAGGCATGACTTGCCCATGAACTACACATGGGTACTACAGCAGTGCAACCTGCTCTGCTCTGGGGAGCAGCCAAGGCCATGGCTAGACTTCCAGTCTCAGCACATTTGGGGGAGGGGGGGGGCTGCTCATCTCTGTCCAGCACCCCCCCAAAGGGTGCTGGGCACTTCCCAACTTTTACAAGGCTATGGCAGCTCAAGCTGGAGGGCTGAAAGCATTGGAGGCTGGGAAGAGCACCCCCAAAAATACATGGGGACCAAGGGGAACACCAGAGGTTGCACAGTCAGTAGCAAAGCAGAACAGAGAACCCCAGTTTCTTGGATCCTGCACCAGCTCCCAGTGCCTGAAGCTCCTGCCCTCCAAGGAGCTATGTTCTGTTCCCTCAGGTGAGCACACAGAGGGCTTGCAGCCCTCCAGGAGCTGTGCCCCTGCCTCAACAGCTTTATCAGCCTGGCTGTCACTAAAAGCAGAGGGACAGGGCATAGTTCTCACCCTTGCTTGGCATTCACTCCCCATCAAACCCCTTCTCTTCCTGCCCCCCAGGAGCTGCTCTGGGAAGTGCCCCTTCCACATGGTGATGGTGGCCTCCAAGGCCTAGGTGAATTAAGAGATCAGATAGCAGTGCTGGTTGGGGACCAAAGGGGTAGGATACAGGCCTAATAAGAGCCGAGTGTTCCTGGAGAGAGGGCTCCTTTGATAAGGTGTAATGCTGCTAATTACCAGGCAGAGCCTCTGCTGTTGCCACCAAACAGCTTGTTTGCATCACTGCTAATTGCCTGCCTCTAATCAGCCTGTCTGGGCTCCCTCATTCACATGGCAGGCAGGGGAGAAGCCAGAGCTGGGCAGCATGTGAGTTTGTAGGAGCCACTGCAGGCTTCAGAGGTAGGGAGGGAGCTGGGAAGGTGTGAAGTGCAAAGTCCTGCGAGGGGCATGGTGCAGCATGAGCCTGGTTGCAGGTTCCAGAGTAGGCAGCATGAGTACACCTGTGCCTCACACTGGTGAAGTGCACAAGCCCCAGTCAGGGGAGCTTTTGGCTTGTGAATGAGGCAACAGGGCTCACGCCAGGCCTTGCTTTCCCAGCCCCCACCCAGTGTAGCTCACTCCTTACCGCAGGGTGACCAAGAACTGGGACAGGGACAGGTCCTGGGAAACCAGGAACTTGGTGCGATCCAGGAGTGGCAAATGCTTCTCTTTCTGGTACCGCTCCACTACCACCTGGCACAGGTAGAAGAAGCAGGTCAGGGCAGGCAATGGGCTCAGGTGGGTCATTCCTGTCTGAGCCATGGAGCAGTAGGGGTGGGGCACGGTCTCAGCTCCCTCCGCCCCACCGGGAGCTTGTACATGCATGCAGGCTTCTGCAGTTACAGCAGTCTAGAAGCTGGGACTTTGTAGTGAGTTAGACACTGCACAACCCATACCAGCCCCGAGCCCCTACTGGACCACTGTCATGCTAAACATCTTTAGGCAAGGGCCAGGCTAGGAGTGGATGCAACCCCACAGCTAGGATCTTGGGTGCTGGAGGGGCCACAGACCTGGGCTAGGGGCAATGCAGGCTCCCCAACTTAGCAGTAGGGAGGGGGGACCTGTGCATAGAGGCTCAGGCCAGTTCTGGTCCTGGGGTTACCACATGTGTGCAGGAAGGGGACCAGCTCTAGGGTAGCCAGGAAGAGCAGGGCTCTTACCGGGATCTTGGTGGGGTGCCTGGCACGGACTTCCAACACTTCCCGCATCCTCGTGGCTGCAGTGAGAGAAACAGACCCCTGTGAGCACAGCCTGTTGCAGCCCCCCAGACACCTCTCCTGCCCTACCCCACACTGTCCCCAAAACCCACCCAGGCTTTTCTTCCTCTTGAAGGGGGGACAGCTGCTCTGCCGATGCTGCATCTTCCCAGGTGGGCAGCCTGGAGCAACCCAGGCCTCACCCTACAAATCCACTGAGTTGGTCAAGGCTGTAAAGCCCAGCTGAGCCCCTGATATAGGCTCGTCCCACCCACGGGCTCAGGATGGGGGAGGAGCCAGCCCCATGTCCTGGAGCCCAAACTCTCAGCATAGGCCAATGCAAGGCAAAGCTGGCAGTGGGGCATCTGGTTTTCCCAGTGCCTGCAAGAGGGCACAGCAGGGTCTGGGGGCTGTGTTTGGGCCTCCCAGGGGAGATGGACTGGAGTTCTGGGTTTGTCTCTGTGCGCCAGGGCAAAGACCCCAGTTCCAGCTGAGTTCAGCTGCCCTAGCAGGAAGGACCTGGCTGTCTAGGCTGAGGAGTCTGCATCAGGGCAGCTGAGCTGATGACTGAATTCAAGGTAAATCCCTGGTGGAGACTGGGCCTCAGAACCTAAGATGTCTCAGCTCCCAGGCAGAGCTTGGAGGGATTGG
>NW_017728984.1:573977-579323 GCF_001723915.1 Gavialis gangeticus
CTCCCACCCACGGGCTCAGGATGGGGGAGGAGCCAGCCCCATGTCCTGGAGCCCAAACTCTCAGCATAGGCCAATGCAAGGCAAAGCTGGCAGTGGGGCATCTGGTTTTCCCAGTGCCTGCAAGAGGGCACAGCAGGGTCTGGGGGCTGTGTTTGGGCCTCCCAGGGGAGATGGACTGGAGTTCTGGGTTTGTCTCTGTGCGCCAGGGCAAAGACCCCAGTTCCAGCTGAGTTCAGCTGCCCTAGCAGGAAGGACCTGGCTGTCTAGGCTGAGGAGTCTGCATCAGGGCAGCTGAGCTGATGACTGAATTCAAGGTAAATCCCTGGTGGAGACTGGGCCTCAGAACCTAAGATGTCTCAGCTCCCAGGCAGAGCTTGGAGGGATTGGCTTGGTGGTTGAGGCTTTGTGACCTTCCACAGGCTGCCTGGGTTTGATCTCTGCCACAACCCTTTGGCAGGTCCTCAAGCCTGTCCCTTAATGCCTTGGGGGGTGAGATTGCAGCTGTGTTGTTTGCTTGGATGTTCCCTGTTGAAAGTGTTTTTGAATGGGTTTAGTTCATGGGGAAAGGGTTAATGACTGGATGGAAGAGGGGCTGGATGTGGCCTGGCTCCTTGCTCTCTGCTCTTGGGATGGTTCCTGGAGAACTCCAGCTGTTTCTAGAGGAAGGAGATACGAAAGAGGGGAGCAGGGAACACAGGTGCCTGTGTGAGCTTTCAGCCTGCTGGAGTACACAATGCTGCTGGTGTGAAGCCCCAGAGAGTGGAGACAGGGAGTCCGCCACATGGGGACTGCTGCTGTAAAGCCTGGAGCAGCAGGGCAGGGGCAGCCTGATGAGGCCAGCAAAGAAACAGACCTCCAGAGATGAGGAACAATTTTTTTCTCTTTTCTATTTTGGAAAATTTTGTGTGTTCCAAGTCAAATTAGCCAGATCAGTTCTGAATCCTTTTGATTAAGCAAAGCTCAATCATTCAAACACCATATGTAGCACTGCAACTGGCAAGTAACCTTCACCAGATACTTCCAAATCCATCGGCAGGCATCCTACGTGCAGGCCCAAGCCTTGAGGCTTGGCGTTCGGATACCCCCAAGTCTTGCTTGCCTTCATCCAATGGCTGCAGGAGCAAGCTAGGGAGGGAGTCCCCCATTTCTGTAAAGCCCGCGCGTAGCCGAGATCCTCCCGCTGGAAAATGGCCAGTGGGAAGCTAACTATGAGGCTCTCATAGGGAGTCCTATCTGCATTTGAACCAGGGTGCACCTCCACTGCACACTGCCATTTATATCCATTTTGGCTCAGGTAGCAGACCAGTGCAGCGACTGCACTTGATCTTAGCCCACGAGAGGCTGAGACCTCCAGGGATGAGGACATTTTTTTTTTTTCTTTAAGGAAAATTTTCCTTGTCCCAGGTCAAATTAGCCAGATCAGGTCCAAATCCATTTGAATCATCCAAGACCCACATGTGGGCCTACTACCGGCAAGTGTCCCCTACCCCAGCCTGGCGCTTCAGATACTTCCAAATCCTTTGGCAGACATCCTATGTGCAAGCCCAAGCCCAGAGGCCTGGGGTTTTGATGCCCCTGAGTTTTGGTGTGTAGCTGAGACAGTGGGCTTTCCTGCCTTCCACTGGAACCAGGTGGGGACCGAGCTGTCAGCACCAGCCAGGTGAGAGCGCACAACATTAACAGTTTGTTTCAACCTTTATTTTGTGTTGTGTTTTCCTCAGTCACACGGCAGGAATAACTTTTTCCTCATTATTTAAGTTGTGTGTTTTTTATCCTTGAAAGGTAGCTATCCTTTGGTTGGGTATCACCCCTAGCAGGGAGTTTGTGCCCTCACAGCCTTGGCCAAGGGGCAGTTCTTCCTCGGAGGCACTGGGCATTGGCTGCAGCCTAGGCTGGGGATGGGGACTGGGCTGTGCCAGTGTTCCTCCTGGGACTCAAACTCTGAGGGTCCTGGCTAGAGGGACTTGCCCCTCTGCTCAAGGTCAAACTGATGCCACATGTGGGGTCAGGAAGGAATTTTACCCCATGGTCAGTTTGGTCCAGATATGGGGTGGGGCATCTTCCTCTGTAGCAGGGGAATGGCCTCTACCTGGGATCTCTTGAGTGTATTTTAACAACCTTTGCAGCAGCAGGATGTTGGCTGCTGCAGTCCCATTTTCCCTGTGGCAGTGTTGGGTGTGATGTCTGTGTTGTGTCAGGGGTGACTGTGTCATTTTGCTCAGAGGTTGGACTATGGGTTTGTCTGGGCTTGTTTGGACAGGGCTGATCCTGCCTCAGGTAGGAGACTGGATTATATGTGACCTCCGAAGGTCCCTGCCCAGCCCCGTTTGTTCATGATTCTAATCTTTGTGGAGACTGCAAGCCCTGCTGGACCCAGGTGGGGTTTTAGGGTTGGGGGGGAGGTGGAGTAGAGGGGGTCTCTTGCTGTGCATCCCTCCCTTATGCTCATGATAGTGCAGGGTCTGGAGGGGAGGTCCCCTCATCTGAGCCTGGCAGGGCTGGAGGCTGGATGGCCCTGCCAGTGTTGTGTGCGTGGCTCAGGCCTTGCCTTGTGCTCAGGGGTGTCCTGTGCCAGGGTAGCTGCTGCGAGATGGAACAGGACTAGGCGCTGGCACTTGTGCTGTCACTGCCCAGCCCAATAATAAACATGCCTTATCTTGACATTTTAATTCTCCCACTATCAGGATGTTGATTTAATGTGGGCCCTTTGTCAGACAGGCTCCCTGCCTGGTGGAGCAGCCAGCTCATTCACATGCCAGGGGTGTATTTCACGCAGTGCCAATTCCCCGGGTCAGGAGAGAAGCAGCTTTTGAAAACAAATTAGACCCCATTACGCAGATTAGAGCTCCATTCATCTCCTTGCTTTCCTCTCCTTCCCGGAGCCACTGAGGCAGGTTTGACACTCTCCTTCCCTCCCCTGGAGCAGCCTGTCTGCCTCCACCAGGCTTCTTGGATGGAATCCCCCGTGGGATGGAGAGGGTGGATGGGGGACACTGGGTGACCCCCCCCATGGCATAAGGTCTATGTCCCCAATGGGGAGATCTTCAGTTGCAGATGGAAACTTTGCTGGGAAGGTGTATTAACATGCTGTGCTGCCCCCAATGCGCCTCACTCAGCCCCTGTGGCCCTGCCTCCCACCCCCAAATGTGCACAATGCTTGGGTGCCTGTGAAGGGGCTGAGGTGGGGCCTGGGGCTGGGCTGTCCCAGCCCCACCCAATCCAAAACAGCAGGAGAGTCCGTCTTGTAGTCTGGGCCCTGCTGTGCCAGGTGCTGCCCGCTCTGCCCTGGAGTTTAGCACCAGGGACTTGCCTGAGGCCAGGGGAACTGGGTGGTGGCAGAGCCAGGAAGGACATGGGCTCCCTTAGGCCAGGGCTCCACCTCACTGCTGGCTCTGGTCTTTGCCTGGGGCTGGGCTACCATGAAAGGGGAGGTGGGAACTTCCCTCCTGCCTGCACCTCCTGTCCCCTCCATGTGCTTTGTGGTGTGACCTTCCTTACAGGAAGTGCGAGGGAGCATGAGTGCACATGTGTATATATATACACATGCCAGCCTGTGTCTCGGTCATGCTCTGCTACCAGACACCAGTGTCGCAGTACATAACACGGCAAAGGACAATCTGTCATCTTATTTTTTAATGTGTTTCATATACATATTTAATATATTTTTGTATTTGGCAATATATTAGACTGTATAACTTTGCCATAAAAAATCCCTCAGACATGCTCATCACTGGTTTGGAAAATTACATTAGCGATATATATTCCATCTGCATAGCACATTAGACCATTATCAATTTATTCTCCTAATAAATTTAATTCCTGAAACTTCGAGTGGGCTTCAGAGGGGAGGTTCGCAGGGGAAAGGGGCATTCTCATGCCAGCCAATTTCTGAACAATAAACTGATGAATATTAACGAACACCTTGCTTTGCTAATAAAAGGCATCGATTATTCATCACTACCTTCATGCTGAAGCAAGAAAGCAGAAACTTTCAAATTATTTTTCTTTTAAAAAAAAAACAAAAAAAACCCACAAACCCAAAAAAGACCAAACCCTGCCCACTTTTCAAATGATCTCGGTAAGAGCCAGCATTTATTATTTATTGGTTTAATTTTCAAATAGGGCTGCACAGTCAGGCCGGACTCTGGAATCCCTGGTCTGCAGGGGAACGTGATGATTTCATTAGCCTCAGCTCGTTCATTAGAGATGAAGGGAAATTGATTTCCCTGATCAGGGGGTTGGTGTTTGGTGAATGTTTGTGACGCAGTAGGTCAATGCTGCCCCCTTTGCCTCTGCCATTGGCTAGCCCTGCCCCAGACATTTGTGCCTCCATGTTTCGAGACCCAAACTGGGGCATTCAGAGCTTCTAAGGCTTCTTGCTGGTCTCTGGGTCTAGCCTATGGCCGTCTCCCAGGGCAGGATGGTTCCTGTTACCGTGGCTTTGCCCGATGCCCTGGTCAGGATAATTGGAGAGCTCCTGATAGGGGCTGAGGCCAGATGCTGGTCTGGGCCTCTGCTGGGGGTCATACCCTCCCTCAGCCCAGCTGCTGCCCAGTGCTAAGGGAAAGTACTGGGAGATGGGGCCCAGCTGGGTCCATCTGAATCTGGGTCCAGCAGCACTGGGTGGCCCAGGCCCCAGGAGGCTGACTGCCAGCTTCCCTGCCTGTGGCTGACTGGCTCTGAGGTGCTGGCCCCCATACCCAGGAGACTGGGGTCCCCCAACAGGATAGATGGAGGCCCACTGTGCCCCATGCTGGCAGAGAGCTCCCAGCAGCCAGCCACTTTGCTGCTCCAGAGGCTGTGAGGGCTGATTGGAAGTGACAACATGGTGGCCCAGATGGCCGTGGCTCCTCAGTAAAGCACTGGGATTGGCAGAAGCTCAGGATAGTGCCTGGAAGGAAGGGAGGGGAGGGGAAGGGGATGCAATGCTGAGGACCAGGGCTTGAAACAGGAGGAGAAAGATAGGGGGAAAAAACATCTTCTCCCACCCCTGGCTGGGGCCCTGCTCCTGCTGCAGCCAGTCCTGGGAGGCCTGAGCTGTGTCAGCCCCTAGGCCTCAAAGGCAGGTTGGTGCATACAGATCACAGCACCACAGGGTGGAGGGCAGGAAGCTCCCCTGCCTGTCTGCTTCTCCCCCAGGGGAGCATGTCTCAGAGGGAGACATACAGAGAGAACTAGGGCTCTTGTATTTGTGCTGCTCCTGGTGGTTTGAGGCAGAGCTTGGAGACTTGAGCACCGCAGCAGTAGTGCTGGATACTGCATTTGTCTCATCTATAACACCAACCTTTTCCCAAAAAACAGTGGCTGGAAATTGGAGTGCATATTGTATGAGACGCTGTGGTCAGA
>NW_017728984.1:584323-587531 GCF_001723915.1 Gavialis gangeticus
GTCTCACCTATAACACCAACCTTTTCCCAAAAAACAGTGGCTGGAAATTGGAGTGCATATTGTATGAGACGCTGTGGTCAGAGCAGTTTCTGCCACATACTAGGCACAAGCGAACATGAAGGCTGCACAGGATCCTCTGAGGCTCTGTATACTCCTGCTGCTACTCGGTTACTTCCTACAGAAAAAATCTTCCCCTTCATTCTGCCTTTCAAAGACAAGGTGCATATGTTATTCTCAGGCACGTTGTATGTGAGAAAATATGTTATGAGCCTGGCTAGGAGGGCTTGGCATTGGTAGTGCCATGTGGAAGACCCTCTGCTCCAGGACAGCCCTAGAGGCTTCTGCCTAGGAAGGTCCCCAGTGGCCTGGGTGCTATGAGAAATCAGACCAGCTAAGCCCATCTCCTGGAGGGGAAAGCCAAGGCCCTAAGGGGTTCAGGTGCTGACATATGGCAAGTCTGCAGCAGAGCCAAGGATGCCCAGGTGTCCTGAGTCCCGGTTGGCTCCTAATCACAAGCCCATCCGGCAGGCAGCCCTTTGGGATGCTATGAGACCCCTTATGGACTGGTCTGCACATTCCCAAGCAAGCCTCCGTCACCTTGCATGTGCCCCAGTCACACCAGATCTGGATTGGGGCTCTGGTGTGTGGGTCCTGGGCCCAGTGCCTGGCAGATACAGCCAGGCAGAGACCCCACACGGGATCACAGCTGCTGCTCACTGGGCTCCCAACAGATGCAAGACTCTTCTGCAGCTGGCACAGTGGAGAGAGCCCCCCGGGCAGCCTTAATTTCCTTGGAGAATAAACATTGCCAGCATCATCCAAATAGGATGAAATAAATGCCAGCACTGGGGAGGGGGAGGGGAGAAAGCAGTTACCTCCCCGCCTCCCTCAGCCCCCCTCCCCACCAGGGTTTGGCAGCCACTGTGCTGGGCTCAGGCCCCTCATCTGTATTCTTCACCACTCCCTGCCAGCCCTGCACAGAGCGACTTTCAGCTGAAACTCATAAATAAATCCCTGTCTGCCCGGGCTGCATTTTATTCATTGCTCCTTTTGTGAGACACTGGCATAAAGCAGATCCCCCCTGGATTCAGCTTTAATCTCACATGTTAAATATTAAAGCTGTGGCTTCCATTGCCTCCACCTCCTTGTGGCCAGGCACCCTCAGGAAGGAGCCCCCCCATTTCTGTGGGGCACCCTCCCCAGGGTCTCCCTACCCTGGGGGGGGCAGGTCTCTAGGGGAGCCTCGTGTGAGGTGGAAATAATGCCACTTCCTCCTACACCTTCCTCTAGCTCTGCAGTCAGCTGAGTCCCTCATGGGGTCCCCTCCAGCCTGGGGGGCACAGAGCCAAGCCCCACACTGGCCATGAAGGTCACAGACCCTGGCTTGGTCCCAGGCTACTATCAATCCCCAGCTTACTCACAAGCACAGCTGAGTCCCTTTGCTGTCCCAAGCCTGTTGCCTGCAGCATGCTAGATGTACATCTCAGGCACTAGTGCCCTCCCGAGCCTGGCAGCTGGCAATCAATGCTGTCTCTGGAACAGCTTCTGCTGAGCCTGGTGGGCTGGGAAAGAGAGGGCAAGCAAGTTTTGTGAGGCTGGAGGTTGGGATGTGGTACCGGCAGCTCCAGTGGGTCCTTGCTGCACCAGGTACTGCACAAACACACAGGAGCAATGTCCCTGCCCATGGAGCTTGTGACTGCCTGAGACCCACAGCACTGCAGTGCCATGGGAGGACACTAGCAAGAAGCCTGAGGCCAGTTGCCAGCACTGCGGGGTGATGCTGGTGCTGGGCTCTCCCCAAGGGGCTGTGTATACCACATCTGCCTTGTGGCTGTGGATCCATCTTGGCAGGCCCATGCTGTTCCCCCCAAGCCAGGGACCATCTGGGGCAGCTGCACATGCGGGGGCTGACTGCAAGGGATGGCATGTATGTACACATTGTGTCAGGGTTGAGGGTTGTCTTATGCAGAGTGTAGATTCTGGTTGTACAGGATGATTTGGATAGGGGTGATCCTGCCTCAGGCAAGGTGTTTGGACTAGATGACCTATGGAGGGCACTTCCAGCCCTACTTCTCTATGACTCTGTGTATGTGCATGTGTGTGCATGTGTATGCAAGCAGCACAGATACATACACCATTGCATACAGCCCTCAAGACAGACCGTGGCAGGTGCAGGGCAATCATACCTGAGTGAGAAGGGCTCCTTGGGATAGGGGGGACATTATAGGTCCTGGAGGGCGCTGGGCTGAGCTCCAGCACCTGCCGTGACAGGGCCTGTCTAGCAGTGACAGCCCTGCACAGCCGCTACTTCTCCCCCTCCATAAATCAGCCTCAATTATTGGGCTCCTGCTGCCTCCGTGAAGGGGGGAGTCCCCGGCGGGCCGTGAAGGGAGCAGCAGCTGCGAACATAACCATCCGTCTCTGCTGTAAACATGATTAGTGCTGGATCCGGGCGCGGGTGGCGGCGGGGGTGGCTCTGCCGATGCTTAATGACAAGGTGAGGTATTAATGGGGGGGTTGCAGTGCTGGCCAAGCTGAGTTCCCAGTGCCTGAAACACTGGCAGCTCACGGAGGGCAGGGGGTGGGTGGGCAGGAGGAAGAGAGGGCTGTAGGTTCCCATGGGCCTGAGTGGTCACTGGGGTGAGAGCAGGGACCCAGGACACCTGTATTCCTGCCTCAGCTCAAGCACAACCTGGTGTGTGAGTGCAGACCTGTGTTACTACATCCCTCTGGGCCCCAACACCCCTCATCCCCCTCCAAAAATTAACCCTTGCTGTGCCCTGACCCAGCGATGTATACCACACACTCCTCCCCGGGGGCTGAGCAGTGCCTGGCACTGGGGTAGGGGGACAGAGGGGGGAGGCATCAGCCCCGTTGGAGCCAGCCAGGGACTGTGGTAGTGTGGAGAACCAAAGAAAGACTGCGCTGAGTCCACAGCCCTGCCCAGCCTTTCCTAGGTAGCCTGCAAAGAGACCTGGGGCCAGGACTGAAGGGAAGAGACTGTGCTCAGTTAACTGACGTACGTGTGTGTGTGTGTGTGTGTACAGACAGACACATACAAACAAACACACATATACACAAGACCTGACATTGGTGGGGGGAAGTAGGAAGTAGTGTGTGTACATGGGTAGACAGGCAGATATGCATACACGTGTGCCTTGATATTGGTGTTTGGGGGACAGAAAAGAATGTGTGTGTGTGTATGTGT
>NW_017728984.1:592531-595066 GCF_001723915.1 Gavialis gangeticus
CGTACGTGTGTGTGTGTGTGTGTGTACAGACAGACACATACAAACAAACACACATATACACAAGACCTGACATTGGTGGGGGGAAGTAGGAAGTAGTGTGTGTACATGGGTAGACAGGCAGATATGCATACACGTGTGCCTTGATATTGGTGTTTGGGGGACAGAAAAGAATGTGTGTGTGTGTATGTGTGTTGTGTGTGTGTACAAACAGCCAGACACACAGAAGCCTTGACATTGATGGGGGGGGCAGAAGGAAGGAGTGTGCATGTAGACAGACAGACACACACATGCACATATACACACACCCTGACATCTCTGCAGGGGCAGCAGGAAGGAGAGGGGGGTTTGCTCCCTGGGCTCTTGCACCCCTGTCCCTGCCAGCTCAGCCCTGTCCAGGCCAGGGCCCCGCCTGGAGAAGGCTGCTTCTGCATCACATTACCATGCTGCGCTCGCCAGCCTCCCCCGCCCCAGCCCCCGCGGGGACTATGAGCGAAGAACCAATTCGTCACCTGCTTGGTCGGTTGGAGCCTTTGCAAGAATTACAATCAGCTGGAAAAACCCTGTCTGCAGCATGCGTGGGTTTTGCGGGGGAGAGGAGGGCGGGTAGGCGGCCGCTGGTTTTCCAGCAGGATTACTACCTGCGTCAGGTGATGGAGTGCCCTTGGCTCCTGGCAATGCCTTTGGGCAGTAGGCCCACAAAGCCCTGCATGGTGGAGGCAGGTTCCCTGCCCAGTACAAATCACAGCTCCTCTAGCTCATTACCCCTGTGATTCTCAGCCGGGTGCTGTAATGCCCTGAGGGAGCTGTGAGCTCCTTTTAAAAGTGCTGCAGGGGTACTGTGCAGTATTAGCTATGCAAACGTTGGTGCAGAGTCACAAGAGAGGCCCAGCACTTTCCAGCAGGAATCCAGTAGAGCCGGAACAGCCTGCGAGTGCTTTGCCAGGGAAGAATTGCTCTGTTCACGTCTGTAGTCCAGTGACGCGTGAAAGCAAGAGCTGGCATTTGCCAAGGGGCCTTAAGCCTGCAAAGGTTGTGGCAAACTGCATTAGACCCAGCACTGAGACACAACCCAGGAGTCCTGGAGCTCAGCCTCACCTGCATCCAACTGTAACACAGGGGATGGGGGGGCCCACTCCCACAGAGCTCAGCAGTCTTGGGTGGACTCTAGGCACTGCCTGAATATGCTGGGGAGACAGTCTCACTCTAAATGGGTGATCAATGATCACGATCAGCCCTGTCCAAACCATCACAACCCCATTGTCTGACTGCTGAGCAACATGACACTCACCCCCAACAAAGCACCAGGCATCACCCCCCACCCCAGGGATAGCAGGGGAGTCGCGCCTGCCATCGTCCTGCTGCTGCAAGGTTGGGGGAGGGGTCATAGACACTCAAGTGATCCCAAGCAGAGGCTGTGCCCCCACTGGAGAGGAAGGGGACCCCCCCCACCCCCCGTCTATACCAGCCTGACCAGGGGTGAAATTCCTTCCTACCCCCAGTGTAGCATCAGAGGGACCAGACCCTCTACCCAGGACCCTCCAGTTTTGGTCCCAGCAGGAGCATTGGCACAGCCCCATTCTTCCATCCATTCACGCTGTCACACGGCCCATCCAGCCATTCAGACTGATCGTCCGTCCCATCCAGCCAACCCCATACAGACCTCGCGGCCCGCCAGCCCCATTCAGACCTGTCTCTTTCCCCATACAAACCTAGCTACTCCAGCTACCCAGGCATCCATCTGGCCATTCAGACTTCCACACATCTGTTTGTCCATCTGTCCATCCATTTGTCTGTCTAGCCATCCATCTGTCCTTACTTCCTTCCACCCATCCTTCCATTTGCTCATGTGTCCGTCCATTCATCTGTCCGTCTGTCCAGCAGTCCATTGGTCCAGCCACCTGTCTGTCCATCCGTCCATCTGTTTGTCCATCCACGCTTCCCCCCTTCCATCCATCCGTCTGTCCATCTGCTGCCAGTCCATCCAGCCACCTATCCATCAGTCCGTCCATCTGTTTGTGTCTGTCCAGCCACCCCTGTCTGTCCATCTGTCCCTCCATCCGTTCAGCTGTCAGCCGGTCTGCCAATCCATCTGTCTTTTCAGCCGCCTACACGTCTGTTCTGGCATCCATCGGTCGGGCAGTCCATGCATCCACCCCTGGGGCCAGGGTCAGCAGGGACCGGGGAGAGGTTACCTAGGGGCAACTGGGCCAGGTGGGGTGGACCGGAGAGGTGACCCCGGTCGGTTGCGGGGGGGCACCCGCGGCCGCCGGGATGCGTTGTTGCCATGGTGACGCCGGGGTCCGCACAAACTGGGCCTGCTGCTGCCGGCACCGGGCTGCGGAGCTGGGGGGGAGGGGGTCCGCGCACGCACACCTCGGCTGCGTGGGGTGCGCGTGTGCACAAATGTGCGGGTGTATGTGGGTGTGTGCGCGCGTTAAACAAGTGAAACTGCGGTAGTGACAGGAGGCGGGGTGTGTGCGGGGTGTGCAGGGCTGTGCGTGCGCGCGCTCCCGGGGCCAGAAGCAACCCGCCCCC